>NW_027507685.1:261487252-261782252 GCF_037356315.1 Lithobates pipiens | reverse complement strand
TAATGGCGGCCACACAAAATATTGACACCTTGGGTCCAATTTGGACATTTTCTCTTAGGGGTGTACTGACTTTTGTTGCCAGCGGTTTAGACATTAATGGCTGTGTGTTGAGTTATTTTGAGGGGACAGCAAATATACTCTGCATCCAGTGTAGCCTATATCTACATTGCATTCTGTGGTGAACTGTTTCTAATACAGTGTAGGCAGTGTACACAGTAGCTAATAAAGTGTGTACAGTTTCTACTACACTTCTGGTGGTGTACACAGTATAAAATACAGTGTAGTGTGGTGTTGCAAAACAAAATGTATATCATGTTCGGAAGACCACCAAGGAGATGCAGACGCTCACAGGCCACTAAAAGTGGGCAAGCTGCATTTGTGTCTACAGTCAACAGTGCTGGTCGTGGACATGGTGCATCCTCTGCAAGTGGCCTTGGGGCACGCTTGTCCTTTTTTTCTGCTCCTGGCCGTGTTATTGAGCCAGAACATGCAGAAGAGTTGGTGGAGTGGATAATAAAGCCATCCTCATCCTCCTCATCATCTGTTACCCAGGCTCAGAGTAATTTGCCTTCCAATACAGCTGCCAAAGCGGCCTAATCCACCAGCTTGAGGAAGGGAGTAATGTGAGCCTAGAGAGAGAGGGTGCCCAAGAAGGACAAGAAACTGGCAGTCATGTTCCCCTAGCTGCAGTATACTGCCAAGTTTGCTCCAGTGATGAGGAGGGAGGGGATGATGAGGTCACTAACTGTACTTGGTTGCCTGAGAGAAGAGAGGAGGAGGCGGCACAAATCCAACGAGGCAGGATGTCCTCTAGGGAGCAGCTTAAGGGCAGCCACCTTATTGCATCACACCGCACAGCTACACAGGTGCAGGGCACTGCTGACTCCCCACTGACATCTAAAAGTTCCTTGGTGTGGGCCTTTTTTGACACATGTGGAGCAGATCGGACTGTTGCTGTTTGCAACCTATGTCTGAAGCAGATCAAGTGTGGCCAGAACAGTAGTCGCTTGGGCACCACATGCTTGGCCAGACATATGACAACATGCCATGCAGTCCCTTGGCAATAGCACATGAAAGTCCCACATTAAAGAAAAAAAGCGGACTTCTCCTTGCTCCTCATCTGGGATCTCCATTCCTACTATACCTCCAGTCCTCTCAAAAACCTGCACTGAGAGGAATGAAGGTATAGCAATAGGTGTCCCAAGTACTTGCTGCCAATCTGCTAGCAGTACACCACCATCTGATTTTAGCAGGCAAATTTCCCTACCCCAGTTGCTGAACCGTAAAAAGAAATTTGGTCCCAGCCATCCACATGCTCAGAATCTAAATGCTAGCTTGGCCAGATTGCTAGCACTGCAACTGCTGCCTTTTCAGCTGGTAGACTCTGCCCCCTTTTTTGAATTTGCGGAATGTGCTGTACCTCAGTGGCAGGTTAAAAAATGCCATTTCTTTTCACGGAAGGCCATTCCGGCTCTCTACCGGCATTTGGAAGGCAATGTTTTGGCCTCATTGGACAGGGCGGTCAGCAGTAATACAAGGGAGGGCCCTCAATGACCCTAGGATTCGTGGTATCAAGGAGAGGGATCATTACTGGCTGGCAAACCTTCTTGATCCACGTTAAAAGGGTAAGGTATGCATATTACCGCTGACTCATGATCCAGCAGGCATGGGCAGGGACATTACCTTTCCTTCCTGGCACACTGGGTAACTCTGCTGGCAGCTGGGAAGGATGCAGGACAGGGTTCAGTGTTGTTGGAGCTTGTTCCACCACCACGCCTCCAAAATGCTAGTGGTCATTCTGCCACAGCTCTCTCCTCCACCCCCTCCTCTTCTTCTTCCTTTATGGTCTCTTCTGCAGATTTGTCCTCTGAACCAGCGGTGCTCCTTAAGAGGGCTACGCAAGCAGTCAGGCAAAAAGATGCCATGCAGTGCTTGAGTTGGTCTATTTAGGGTACACTGGGGCAGAGATTCTGTCAGTTCTGCAGGGGCAGGCTCAGAGGTGGTTGATGCCACACCAGCTGCAGCCAGGAATGGTTGTATGCGGCAATGGCACCAATCTTCTCTCCGCCCTCCGACAGGGACACTTGACCCATGTTTCATGTTTTGCACACGTCCTGAATTTGGTGGTGCAGCTGTTCTTGAGCAGGTACCCAGGCTTACAGGATATCCTGAGGCAGGCCAGAAAAGTCTGTGGTCATTTCTGCCAGTCATACAATGCCAGTGCTCGGCTGGCTGACATTCAAAAGGAAGGCAACCTGCCCATCAACCTCCTCATTTGTAACATGCCCACCAGGTGGAACTCAACATTAGCAATGCTGCAGTGGCTGCACACACAGCAGAGGGCCCTCAATGAGTACATGTGTGAGTATGGCACAGGACAGGGTCAGGGGAGCTTGGCTTCTTTTCACTACTGATCAAGGATGCATACACTGTCCTGTCACCATTTGAGGAGGCCACAATGATGGTGATCAGCGACAGTGCATGCATCAGTGACACTGTGCCTCTAGTCTTCCTGTTGGAGCACACGCTTCGTGGAATCATGGACAGGGAACTTGAGGCAGAACAGCGGGAGGAAGAGGAGGACTTCCTTACCTCTCAAGGTCCCCTTTATCCAGATAGCCTTCCTGCAGGCCCGCCAAACACACAGGAAGAAGAGGAGGAGGA
The DNA here is from genome assembly GCF_037356315.1 of Lithobates pipiens. NCBI lineage: Eukaryota > Metazoa > Chordata > Amphibia > Anura > Ranidae > Lithobates > Lithobates pipiens. The sequence continues at coordinate 261,779,588 of NW_027507685.1, read as the reverse complement.
TTGTGTCAGCATGGATGTAGAGGATAACACTCAGCAGCAGTCTTCAAGGGATGGTTTTCAGTCCCCAGAAGTCCAAGCAGTTGTAAGTGGCTGGGAGGAGGTAGTTATGGATCATGTGATCCTTAGTGACCCAGAGGACTCAGAATCGAATGCCTCTGCAAACTTACGCTGCATGGCCTCCCTGATTCTGCAAAGCCTGCGAAAGAACCCTAGTATTTGTGGTATCAAGGAGAATGATCATTACTGGTTGGCAAACCTTCTTGATCCACGTTACAAGGGTAAGGTTGCAGAGCTCATCCTGCCTTCGCAGAGGGAGCAGAGGATGAAACATCTTCAGGAGGCCTTGAAGAAAGGTTTGTGCAATGCGTTTCCAGACCCTGGAAGGTTACAATTTCCTGGTGCTGGACAACGTGTTGTCTTCGTTGCCATGCATTCACCGCTGAATCACTTTTAGAAGCTTTTTGAGGTCGTCTGGTGGTTCCAATGCAGCAGTGGCTGAGCATAGAGAGGAGTGAAGGAAAGATGGCCTCCCCTCATCTCTATGGCTAGGAGCACCGGAGCAACATCATGACATCACTTCCAGTTCCGGTCCCAGCAAAAAAAACATTTTTTTCTCTTAATCTTATACTTTTAAGAGTAGTCTAGAGATTTGGGTATTGTCATCGCCAGGGATGTTTACATTTATTGCGACAACAATAAAATGGATATTAAAAAATAAATAAATTAAGGGATAGTGTAAATATTTCAAAAATGTAAAAAAAGAAAAAAAAAGTTTTCTTAATGTGCCACCATCTCGGCATGCTCGCAGTGGTGAACGCATACGTAGGCCATGCTCACATATGTAAACGGTGTTCGCAACTAGGGATGAGCTCGGTGTTCGACTCGAATGCATGTTCGACTCGAACACGGGGCGTTCGCCTGTTCGGCGAATTCAGAACTTTGTGGACCGTTCGCACCATATTCGTGTGGCGTGAACGGCCCACAATGCACTACGCCATCGCAGTGCATTGCTGGCTCATGATTGGCCAAGCATGCACTGTGACCCCGCATGCTTGGCCAATCACAGCACCGGCAGCAAGGAGAGCCATAATTGGCCACAATTATAGCTCAGTGGGGTTTAGTACACGCCCCACACTATATAAGGCCGCCAGTGCGCCGGCCTTGTGTAGTGTGTTGCGGCGGTCAGGGAAAGAGCAAGATAGGCAGGGACAGTGTCTTTTTGCTTGGGAACCTAGCGCTGTTACAGTGGGTGTTGTGTGCCTCCTGCACAGTATACACCTGAAGCTACTCCTTATTGCTGGTGTTGTTCTGTTTCTGTAATAAAGGCATCTTCAGCAGTTAAAGTGGGTGTTGTGCCCAAGCCCTCTTCATCCTCTTCATCCTCTCTCACACAGGCTCAGGGTACTAGCAAAGCAGCTGCCAACGCATCCTCTTCCCTTGTCTCAATGTCATCAGTCACTCCTTCCCTAGACCCACCATGTCCTCCTGAGGAGTCCCCCGAACTGTTTGAGCACAGTGTTGGGTACATGCTCCATGAGGATGCCCAGCATTTCGAAGGCTCTGATGATGATACCCAGCTAGAGGAAGGCAGTAGCGTGAGCGCAGAGAGAGGGGATGCTCAAGAAGGAGAGAAATCTGGCAGTCATGTTCCACCAGCTGCAGCATACTGCCAGGTTTGCTCCAGTGATGAAGAGGGAGGGGATGATGAGGTCACTGACTCCACGTGGGTGCCTGATAGGAGAGAGGGGTAGGAGGCACATCTCAAACGAGGCAGGATGCCCTCCGGGGGCCAGCTTAAGGGCAGCACACCGACTGAATCACACCGCAGTGCTCCGCCTGTGCAGGGCGCTGCCTCTGCATGTTATTCCAAAAGTTCTTTGGTGTGGGCCTTTTTTGAGACGAGTGCATCAGATCGCACCGCTGCTATTTGCAACGTATGTCTCAAGCATATCTCGTGTGACCAAAACATCAGCCGCTTGGGCAAGCTTACCTTAAAGACTCACACCAAAGAACAAAGCGGATCCCTCCTTGCTCCTCATCAGCTGGGATCTCCAACCCCACTAGACCTTCAGTCCTCTCTGAAACCTGCTCTGAGAGGAATGAAGGTGTAGAATTAGGTGTGTCACAGCCAAGCACTCTGCTAGCAGTACACCGACGTCCGATTGTAGCAGGCAAATGTCCCTGCCCCAGCTGCTGGACCGTCAAAAGAAGTTCACTCCCAGCCATCCACATTCCCAGCGGTTGAATGCTAGCTTGGCTAAATTGCTAGCACTTCAACTGCTGCCTTTTCAGTTGGTAGACTCGGCCCCCTTCCGTGAGTTTGTACAATGTGCGGTTCCTCAGTGGCAGGTCCCCAAACACCACTTTTTCTCATGGAAGGCGATTCCAGCTCTCTACCGGCATGTGGAAGGCATGCAGGACAATGTGCAGTAGTGTTGGAGGTTGTTCCGCCACCACGCCTCCAAAATGCTACTACTGGTTGTGACATACCTCTCTCCTCCACCCCCTCCTCTTCTTCTTCCTCCATGGCCTCTTCCAGTGCTTTGTCCTCTGAACCAGCAAAATATTTTATTTTTTACTAGTAATGGCGGCGATCAGCGATTTTTATAGTGACTGCGACATTATGGCGGACACATCGGACATTTTTGACACATTTTTGGGACCCTTGTCATTTATACAGCAATCGCTGCTATACAAATGCACTGATTCCTGTGTAAATGACACTGGCAGTGAAGGGGTTAACCAGTGGGTGGCAGTGTAGGTGTTAAGTGTTCCTAGGGGTGTGTTACTAACTGTGGGGGGGGGGTGGGCTTTCTTTTAGTGAACGCTGATCTCTGCTCCAATCACATGGAGCAGAGATCAGCATCACTTGTTGCTAGGCAGAACTGGGAGATGTCCGTGGGACCCGCAACCGGACTCACGGGGGTCCCGACCGGCACGCGAGCGCGTTGCCGCCGGCGCGCACACAATGGCAGGGCGGCATTTAAAAATGGACGTACCTGTACGCCAATATGCCTGCCCGTGCCATTCTGCCGACGTACATCGGCGTGCGCCGGTCGGGAACTGGAATTCCCGTGCCATTCTGCCGACGTACATCGGCGTGCGCCGGTCGGGAACTGGAATTCCCGTGCCATTCTGCCGACGTACATCGGCGTGCGCCGGTCGGGAACTGGAATTCCCGTGCCATTCTGCCGACGTACATCGGCGTGCGCCGGTCGGGAATTGGTTAAAGGAATATTTCACTTTTTTTTTCACTTTAATCGTCATTAAAATCAGTGCTCCCGAAAAAACGGTAATTTAAAAAAAAAAGATTTGCATTGACCCATGTCCCCTGGGGCAGGACCCGGTCCCCAAACCCTTTTTATGACAATATCTTGCATATTAGCCATTAAAATTTTTAATGTTTTTTGAACGTTCGAGTCCCATAGACTTCAATGGGGTTCTAAAGTTGCACGAATTTCCGGTCCGTTCAAAGGTTCTGGTGCGAACCAAACCGGGGGGTGTTCGGCTCATCTCTATTCGCAACACACATGTGAGGTATTGCCGCAAATGTCTGAGCCAGAGTATCAATTCCACCACCAGACCTCCTCTGCAACTCTAAACTGGTAACCTGTAAAAATGTTTAAAGCGTCGCCTTTGGAGATTTTTAACCACTTGCGCACCCCTAGTGGCCACAGGGCGAAGAGACGTTGCATAAGGACGTTTTGCCCAGCCGTGCCATTCTGCTGCAGTACAACTGTGGCGGCTGGTCGAAACGTCGTTATGCAACGTCTCTTTTCGCCCTGTGGCCACTAGGGGTGCGCTCGCGTGTGCCCCCCCCCACTCGCCCCTCCCCCAAGCCAATGCGAGTGCCCGACGGTCGCCATCACTGCCGGGCTCCCGCGATTGCCGGAGAACCGGTATCTGTGTGTGTGTAAACACAGTTCCTACAGAGTATGAACAGCGATCTGTCATCTCCCCTACCCAGTCCCCTCCCCCCTTCAGTTAGAACACACACTAGGGAGCACAATTAACCTCTTGATCGCCCCCTAGTGTTAACCCCCTTCACTGCCAGTGACATTTTTACTGTAATCAGTGCATTTTTATTCACACTGATCGCTTTATTCATGACAACGGTCCAAAAAATGTGTGAAAATTGTCCAGTAGTGTAATGTCGCAGTCCCGATAAAAATCGCCAATTGCCCCCATTACTAGTAAAAAAAAAAAAAAAATTAATAAAAATGCCATAAAACTATTCCCCATTTTGTTTCGCTATAACTTTTGCGCAAACCAATCAATAAGCGCTTATTGCGATTTTTTTTTTTTAACCAAAAATATGTAGAAGAATACGTATCGGCCTAAACTGAGGAGAAAAAAAAAGTTTTATTATATTTTTTTGGGGGATATTTATTATAGCAAAAAGTTTAAAAAAATAGTTTTTTTTTTCTTTTCTCAAAATTTTCGCTTTTTTTTGTTTATAGCGCAAAAAATAACAACCGCAGAGGGGATCAAATACCACCAAAAGAAATCTCTATTTGTGGGGGGGGGGGGGGGGGGAGGGGGGGAAGAACGTCTACGAAAGAGAGACTTTGTATCCTTTTTTCCAGTATATATACTGTACCTATTCATCATTTTATACATAAGATCGCATCTAATAATACAACACAAAACCTAAAGAGGAGCGGCCCACGCTTTTACGGCACTTCTACTTTAATTAGATGTATAATACAGAATTAATGTTAATGAATGTAGTGTTTGGATGGGCTGACACTCCAAATGAAAATGTAACATTCCATTTACATATTCAATGTGAATTCTTTTTTTTTCTTTTTTTTTTTTTCCTCCCACTGGCTGGAGAGGATATATTTTATGCGGCAACCTTCCAGCGGAATCCATCAAAGCGAGCCGCGCCGCAGCCACTGTTATTCGTTATTTGTTCAGATTGAAGCCTCTCCTATAAACTTATCACAGCATCCCTTCCCTGGTCAATATGTACTAAGACATACACATGTTTAATTATGGTGAGCTGTCTCTGCGGGGAGATCCATCAATGTCTAATTAGTCTGCAGATTGTATGTTGTTGAAAGCGCTGTTCCAGTTTCCTGAGTGTTATGTAAATGGAGCTAACACAGTCAGGTAATATATTAAAGCCGAGATATAGAAATATACAAGTCCTTTTAATACTTTTTTTATTTTTTTGCTTTTTATATATTTTTTTTTATTTTTTATTTTTATTTTTAGATGTATGTTTTCTATTGATAGCAGTGTTGCTTTGGCTGTCTCTTGGGATAGACATCTTCAATCGGGGGTGACATATATGTATTTATTTAGTTTTGTTTTGTGCAAGTCTGCACAAGAAAAAAAAAATAATATAATTTTTTTGGGCACTTACTGCACCAAAGTGCCCGGAAAAAAATTATGTATTAAGGCTGAGATATATAAGTCCTTTTAAGGCTTTTTTTTGCTTTTTATATTTTATTTATTTTTTTTATTATTTTTTTTTTTTTTTTTTTTAGATGTATGTTTTCTATTGATAGCAGTGTTGCTTTGGCTGTCTCTTGGGATAGACATCTTCAATCGGGGGGTGACATATATGTATTTATTTAGTTTTGTTTTGTGCAAGTCTGCACAAGAAAAAAAAATAATATAATTTTTTTGGGCACTTACTGCACCAAAGTGCCCGGAAAAAAATTATGTATTAAGGCTGAGATATATAAGTCCTTTTAAGGCTTTTTTTTGCTTTTTATATATATTTTTATTTTTTTATTTTTTTTATTTATTTTTTTAGATGTATGTTTTCTATTGATAGCGATGTTGCTTTGGCTGTCTCTTGGGATAGACATCTTCAATCGGGGGGGGGGATGACATACAGGTAATGGAAATCTACACAGCAGCTCCAGGTATCAAATTTGTTTCAGATTTATTACATTTCCAGCATCAAACCCGGATAGATTTGCACAAAACGAAAATAAATAAATACATTTAAAAGAAAAAAAAAATAATGGATTTTTTTTTGGGCACTTACTGCACAGAAGTGCCCAAAAAAAATCTATTTTTTTTCTTTTAAATGTATTTATTTTGTTTCGTTTTGTGCAAGTCTGCACAAGAAAAAAAAAATAATAGAATATTTTTTGGGCACTTACTGCATAAAAGTGGCCAGTGGGGAGGGGGGGCGGATGATGACGTACAGGTAATGGAAATCTACACATCAGCTCCAGGTATCAAATTTGTTTCAGATTTATTACATTTCCAGCATCAAACCCGGACAGATTTGCACAAAACGAAAATAAATAAATACATTTAAAAGAAAAAAAAAAAATAATGGAATTTTTTTGGGGCACTTACTGCACAGAAGTGCCCAAAAAAAATCTATTTTTTTTTCTTTTAAATGTATTTATTTAGTTTCATTTTGTGCAAGTCTGCACAAGAAAAAAAAAATAATAGAATTTTTTTGGGCACTTACTGCACCAAAGTGCCCGAAAAAAATAATGTATTAAGGCTGAGATATATAAGTCATTTTAAGGCTTTTTTTTATTTTTTGCTTTTTTTTATTTTTTATGTTGCTTTGGCTGTCTCTTGGGATAGACATCTTCAATCGGGGGGATGACATACAGGTAATGAAAATCTACACAGCAGCTCCAGGTATCAAATTTGTTTCAGATTTATTAAATTTCCAGCATCAAACCCAGACAGATTTGCACAAAACAAAAATAAATACATACATTTAAAAGAAAAAAAAGAATAGAATTTTTTTTGGACACTTACTGCACAAAAGTGGCCAAAAAAAAACATTTTTTTTTCTTTTGAATGTATTTATTTATTTTTGTTTTGTGCAAATCTGCACAAGTAAAAAAAATAACAGAATTTTTTTGGGAACTTAGTGCACAAAAGTGCCCAAAAAAATAAAAAATAAATCTATTATTTTTTTTTTCTTTTAAATGTATTTATTTATTTTCGTTTCGTTTCACCTTTGCGTTTTTTTATTTTTTGCGCGATAATCAAAAAAAAAAAAGAGCGACAATTTTGAAAAAAAAACAATTTTTTTTACATTTTTGCTATAATAAATATCACCAAAAATATATAAAAAATATATTTTTTTTCCCTCAGTTTAGGCCGATTAAGTATATATTGATTGGTTTGTGCAAAAGTTATAGCATCTACAAAATAGATTTTCAGGGTAGGGCTTATTTTCGGGGGGGAAACAGGGTAGGGCTTATTTGAGGGGTAGGGCTTATATTGCAGCCATCATCGACAATCATGCTAGGTCTTATTTTCGGGGGAAACGGGGTATATGATGACAATGTACTGCACTGGTGACAATATGTAAAAAAATAAAAAAAATAAGAAAAAAAAATTCACTATTTATTTTTATTTTTATTTATTTTTAACATTTTTTTTGTACTGTTACCAGTCAGTGCCTCTCATCACCGCCACACCAGTACAATGTACTGCACTGGTGACACTATGTAAAAAATAAATAAATAAATTGTGATTTATTTATTTTTTTTAATTATAAAAATGTTTTTGTGCACTGGTGACAGTATGTAAAAAAAAAATAATAATAATAATAATAAATTGTGAATTTTTTTTTTTAATTATACATTTTTTTTTGTACTGTCACCAGTCAGTGTCTCTCATCACCGCCACACCAGTTATATGATGACAATGTTCTGAACTGGTGACAGTATGTAACTCCTGAGGAAATGGAGCGAATCCACGAAACGCGTCGAGCTTTATTGGATGTGGTCACGTCTTTAATTATATGGTTTATTCTCCATCTAGATCAGATTACAACAATTCCATTACTTTAAATGACCCCTCAACGTGGAATATAATTGGTTCACAGCATGGGTACTGCAATGTGCTACAAAGCCAATGTGTATATATATGAATTGTAATATTTTATGGCGTGTGTGTATATATATATATATATATATATATATATATATATATATATATATATATATATATATATATATATATATATGTATATTCTATGTATATTCTAACTGCAGTGTGCTTTAATATACAAAGTAAATATATGCAAATAAACATGTCAATATATTTCTTCACATAAAGTCCCACAACTCCCTCATTCATGAAGAAGGAGGAGGGAGGGGAGTGGCCTGTCACTGTGTACACGCCCACATGTGTGACTCTATAGTCACATGGGCTGCTCAGATGTGATAGGGTGGAAATGCTCAGCATAGAAACTCACTGAAAAAAACTGAGCATGTGCAGAGCTGCCAACACTGCTCTGAAAAATCTCTAGCTGCAGTGGGGACATGGACAGAAGGGGGTGATAGAGAGCAGCAGGATCAACCAGTTTTTTGTTTTGTTTTTTGCAGACTACAGAAAGCGAATCTCATAGTAACTGATGCCGTGGTCAGTTTATGAACCTCCACCATCCCACTGTGTTTAGAGTCTCTCCCCCCCCCTCCTGCTTGTTGTCATTTCCAAGTGTGTGAGTCAATTCCCAAACTTGCCCCTCCCCCTCCTGCCGCTATTCCGTGTAGCAGTAAAGTTAGTGATCACAATTACCGCCAGCCCTTCCGTTATAACAAGATATACTACATCGCCGGAGTGCAATCTCAGCCCCTTCCATTGTAGAACGTAGATCAGGAGAGCGGCGGCGCAGTCACGTGACCGCACAGCAGCGATGTGAATAAAGGGGTATTTAGCTGCAGAAGTAAAAAAAAAAAAAAGAAAAAAAAAGGAAGGACAACAATTATACCTTATCTCAGAGCATCTCCCGGGGCTCACATGACTCCTCGGCTCTCTCCTCTGCCCGGCTGACAGCTATAGTGGGCGGGGCCCAGCACTGACGTCAGCCAGGGAGGAGGGGAGGAGAGAGCCGAGGAGTCATGCGGGGACAAGGGCCTCTTCCTGACAACCCTGGCCGGTGGTTGTTGTGGTCTTTGGGCCGGGGGGGGGGGGGCTTATGGAAAATTTTGAAGCCCCTCCTTTAAGAAGGGGCCCCCAGATCCCGGCACCCCCCCACCTATGTGAATGGGTATCGGGTACATCGTATTCTCACGCCGATGTCTCTCCCTCCGGCCCCCCCAAGCCGTCTTCTCCTGCTGCCGTCTCTTCCCAGTAGTTGTCTTCTCCCCGATCGGATCTCCACCCTTGCTGGGCATGGAGCTGAGTGAGGGGGAAGATGCCCCCCTCACCCGTCTCCATAACAATGTAGGGCGGAAATAACGTCAAAACGTCTCTTCCGCCCATAGCTCGTAAAGGGAATTTTTTTTTCATATTTTTTTTAATGAAAATTTTTTTTTTTTTTTTTTTTTATTGCATTTTTGTGTAAATATGAGATCTCAGGTCTTATTGACCCCCCAGATTTCATATTTAAGAGGACCTGTCGTGCTTTTTTTTATATTACAAGGGATGTTTACATTCCTTGTAATAGGAATAAAAGTGACAATTTTTTTTTTTTAAACAGTGTAAAAAATAAAAAATAAAAGGTAAAATAAATAAGAAAAAAAAAAATTTAAGCGTGCCCAGACGGGGCACGCTTACATTTTTTTTTTCTTATTTATTTTACCTTTTATTTTTTATTTTTTACACTGTTTAAAAAAAAAAATGGTGTCACTCGCGCGCAGAAGCAAACGCAAACGTGAGCAGCACCCGCATATGAAAACGGCGTTCAAACCACACATGTGAGGTATCGCCGCGATCGGTAGAGCAAGAGCAATAATTCCAGCCCTAGACCTCCTCTGTAAATCAAAACATGCAACCTGTAGAATTTTTTTAAACATCATCTATGGAGATTTTTAAGGGTAAAATTTGTCGCCGTTCCACAGGCGGGAGCAATTTTGAAGCGTGACATGTTGGGTATCAATTTACTCGACGTAACATTATCTTTCACAATATAAAAAAAAATTGGGCTAACTTTACTGCTGTCTTGTTTTTTTATTAAAAAAAAGCAAATTTTTTTTTCTAAAAAAAAAAAAAAAAAGTGCGCTTGTAAGACCGCTACGGTGTGAAAAAAAGTATTGCAACGACCGCCATTTTATTCTCTAGGGTGTTAGAAAAAAACAAAACAATGTACAATGTTTGGGGGGGTTCTAAGTAATTTTCTATCAAAAAACAAACAAGCAGTTTTAAACTATTAAACACCAACATCTCAAAACGAGTTCCATTTGTGGGTGGAACTCCGCTTTGAGGACCAGCCTTAAAGCGGAGTTCCACCCAAAAATGGAACTTCCGCTTTAAGCACTCTTCGTCCCCTTGCATGCCACATTTGGCATGTAATTTTTTTGGGGGGGGGGGGGTCCATTGGGGGCTTCCTGTCCCACTTCCTCCTTCCGCCCAGGGACAGCCAAGGAGACTCCTCCTTTCGCCTCCCTCCAGGCGATCTCCTGGGACACGTGACAGGTCCCAGGAGATGGCCTGTCCACTCCGGGAGCACAGCGCGACTCGCGCACGCGCCGTGCGTGCCCAGCCGTGAAGCTAGGGTTGCCACCTGTCCAGGGTTTTTGAATCATGTGTCCGGGTTTTCCTTCTGTCTGAAACCCAGACACATTATTCAGACCGGGCTGCGGCTCCCCCAAGTAATTGAGATAGTTAGACAAAACTTTGTTCCCATCTGGGAGCTGCAGGCCGCTGTCTGTGGGGGGGCAGGTCCAGCATTTCTGGGGGGGAGGGGGGGTGGTGATGATGTCAGCAAGAGCAGTTTGGCCACACCCAGTGTCCCGGGTCTTTTATAATTTTATAGTGTATACCAGTGATGGCGAACCTTGGCACCCCAGATGTTTTGGAACTATATTTCCCATGATGCTCTGGCACTATGCAGTGTAGTGGAGCATCATGGGAAATGTAGTTCCAAAACATCCGGGGTGCCAAGGTTCGCCATCACTGGTGTATACTATGGGGAAAAAAAAAAAACTTGCCCTGTGCCACTAAAGTGTTTGCGTTTGGCTTGAAAAAAAAAAAAGTGGCAACCCTACGTGAAAGCTGTCACGGCCGGGTGCCGATAGTGGCAACGGAGGCGCCGGAGCGGTAGCGGAGGGGGAGAGGAGCGGCGGAGCTCCGTTCGGCCGCATCGCTGGACCGTGGAACAGGCGAGCGTCCGCTTATTAAAAGTCAGCAACTACGCTTTTTGGTAGCTGCTGACTTTTAATAAACATAAAAACCCTGGAACTCCGCTTCAAAGTGGTTAAAAGAAAGAAAAAAACGCAAAACACATCAAAAATCGCATCACGATTTTCCGGTACGGTTCCATTGAAGTCTATTAAGTCGCTGGGAGGAAAAAAAAAAAAAAAGAAAAGACCCCCGACCCCTTTACAGAAACTCCCCGGGCCGCAAAACGCATAGCTGTGAACTTGTACCGTAGGAAACCATGTTAAATGGACTGTAGTGCGTTTCTGCAAAACGCACTTAAAAAAAAAACAAAAAAATAAAATAAAAATAAAATAACCCACCTAGGTGTGAACCTAGGGCAGTGATGGGGAACCTCGGCACCCCAGATGTTTTGGAGCTACATTTCCCATGATGCTCTGGCACTCTGCAGTGTAGTGGAGCTTCAAAAACATCTGGGGGGGGGGGCAAGGTTCCCCATCACCGGCCTAGGGTTAGGGTTGACTTGCACTTCAAGGTTTTCCCAAGCTGGCCAAGAGGCTTTTTATGACATTCTTCTGGACCAGAAGGACGAGAGTTTGTCTCACTCTTGATACCCCCCCCCCCCCCACCACCACCACAGTCCATTTCTCAACCTAGTTAACTAATGTAATCACACGCCATTAATTATGTAGACTTTTATAGCACCAGCATGTGCTCTCCAGCAATTTACTCCCCCGTTCTCCCCCCGTCCCCCGTCCCCCATTCCCCCGTCCCTGTGATTTATCCGCTCTGGGGAATAAATAAAAACACTCATACAGGACAAGTTACCCCTCTTGACTTCTGCTCCTCCCGCTCCTCCCGCTCCTCCCGCTCCTCCCGCTCCCTCCTTATTTACAGCTCAGTATATCATATAAATAATTTGTTATTTGCTGCCTCGCAACCTTCTTCAAAACGAAGGGTCCGCCAAGCGCTGTTAATGGCGAAACCCGTAGGTTTTCGCGTGTTTTTTTTTTCCGAATCTAGATTGGCGTTGCCCGGCGGGACAATGTAGAATTGCTAAGGAGAGCGCGGCGGTAAATTGAGGGGAGAGGCAGGAGTAGAGTAACGCTGTTTTTCCTATTTAGATTTTAAGCATGAGCAGAGATGTAAAAGCCATGTAACTCATTAGAATATAAGTTATGTTGGTGTGTTGCCTGCCCCGGGCTACGAGAGCTAATACCATCTCCATAATGAATATTTAATCTCCATAGTAGAAGTCTTCTCACATGCATTATGCATGGTTCATGGGCTCCGGGAAAAAAAAAAAAAGAGGGAAAATTGTATTTTGCTTAGGTATGACACTGCCCTGAGATCTGCAAAAATAAGAAATATTTATATCTGTAATAATTTAGGTAGAACTCTATTTTTTATTAATTTTTTTATTAATTTTTTTGCCAAGGCGACTCCTTTTTATTTTTCTATTTTTTTTTATTTAATTTTTTTTTTTGCCAAGGCAACTCCTCCTTTTTATTTTTCTATTTTTTATTTATTTTTTTATTCATTTTTCAGCACCCCGGAAATAAAAAAAAAAATAGAGTTCTTTTAATAAATAAAAAATAGAGTTATTTTTTTTGTTTTGTTTTATGTAGGGGGGGTTCCTGTATAAAACAAAATAAATAAATAAATAAATCAAGAAATAAATCTTTGGTCCCACGTTGATGCGACTTGAGGTCCATTGACCTCAAGTATACACAGGCATTGCTGCAAGTCACAGCAAAAAAATTGCGTTAAAATCGCGGTAAAAAAAATCACGCGACTTTGTGGATGCAATAGTTGAAACATAGCCTAAAATTTTTTATGGGTTGCACTATAAACAAAAAAAGACAGACAATTTTGAAAACAAAAACTATATTTTTTTACTTTTTTCTGTAATAAATACAGTGGAAATTTAGTTAATGTTTTTGTTGTGAGTCCTTTTAATAAATAAAAAATAGAGTTCTTTTAATAAATAAAAAATAGAGTTTTTTTGTTTTGTTTTATATAGGAAGGGGGCTCCTGTATAAAAAATAAATAAATAAAAAATAGAATTATTTTAATAAATAAAAAAATAGAATTATTTTAATAAATAAAAAATAGAGTTTTTTTTTTTTTTTTTGTTTAATATAGGAGGGGGGCTCCTGTATAAAACAATAAATAAATAAAAAATAGAGTTTTTTTAATAAATAAAACATAGAGGTTTTTTTTTTTGTTTTGTTTTGTTTTATATAGGTGGGGGCTCCTGTATAAAACAAAAAATAAAAATAAATAAAATGATATTGATTTTATTTTACCCCTACCCTGCTCCAAGACTTTCCCGTACTTCCTTATCAGTCCTGCACCAGTGGTCCCCTTAGGGACAGAACAGTGGTGGTGGGGGGGGGGGGTTGATTGACTAAAACTGAATGATGCAAAATCTGGTGCAGCTTTGCATGGTAGCCAATCAGCTTCCAGGCTTTATTGTCAAAGCTTAACCACTTACAGTCCAGAAAGGATCCCCCCTTCTTAATGACCGGGCCATTTTTTATCGATACGGCACTGCGTCGCTTTAACCACTTAATTAAATAATTTTCTAGCAAAAAATAATAATAATTTAACTTGTAAACAAATTTCAGAAAGAGGCTCGATCTCAGTCCTCAGTTAACGCTAGGGGGCGATCAAGGGGCTAAGGGTGTTTCCTGGGAGGTGTTTCTAACTGTAGGGGGGAGGGGACTGACTGGAAGAAGAGAGAGATCTCTGTTCCTAATCACTAGGAACAGCAGATCTCTTTCTCCTCCCCATGTCAGAATGGGGATCTCTGTTTACATTGACCGACCCCGTTCTGGCTCTCTTTTCAGAGATTGAGTGCGGGGGGGGGGGGGGGAGTTGTCAGATGTCATGGCCGCTGGCCACACGCATCGAGTCCCCCCTACCCTGCCATGCAGCCTGCTATGGCTCTTAAAGGAGCCGACATACAGCTACGGGAAGGAGCCGACCTGCTGCAGTATAATGACGACGGCTGGTCCGCAAGTGGTAAGTTAAACAAGCTGAATTAAGAAGCTGATTGGCTCTCGTGCAAAGCTGCGCCAGATCTCCAGTTTTCACACTGCCGTGGCGCGTTATGCGACTTGAGAGCTTCAAAGTCGCATGACAAGTTGCGCCCCCCATAAAACGGCAATGGAACCCTTCTAATCGGTGCAACTCAAGTCGTTCCAGATATAAAAAAGGTTCCTGTGCTACTTTGGTGCAACTTCAACGTGACTCCCATTGACTTCTGTCAACCACTTCTGGACCATCCACTCGTCCTTTTACGTCGGTACTTTGACGGTAAATACCACCATAGCCGCCATAACCCCCGATATTTTATTAAACGGCGGGCGGTCTGCTTTAAGATAAACGTCTCCGTGGTGGATTTCACTGTGACATCACTTTTATCGGCGGCGGGAGAGGCGTACCCCCCTCCCCCACTGCGCTCCGCCGCCTACCAAATCAGTCAGTAGTGGCGGAGACAATCCGATTCTTTCCCCTCTGAGGCACTGTGTCGAGTGAGGGATTGGTGGCTCCTTCCCCCACACAACTCAACTCAGTGACGTTGGATGATGGCAGAGACGTCAAACGTAACTTCCGCCCAATGGCCTTAACCAATTGCCGACCGCCTCGCGCCGATAAACGTCGGCAGAAGGGCTCGTACAGGCAAACTAACGTACCTGAACGTGGCCCTTTAAGAGGCGGCCAGTGGGCACCCACGGCAAGCTCCGTGAGTCGGGTTGTGGGGCCCGCGGACTCGATCGCTGCGGAGATACCCGCGATCGCCTCACGGGGAGGAAGAACGGGGAGATGCTAATGTAAATAAGCATCTCCCCGTTCTGCCTAGCGACAGTGTCACTGATCTCTGCTCCCAGTGATCGGGAGCAGAGATCAGTGACGTGTCACACGTAGCCCCCCCGTTAGAATCACTCCCTAGGACACACTTAACCCCTACACTGCCACCTAGTGAGTAACCCCTTCACTGCCAGTGTCATTTACACAGGAATCAGTTTATTTATATAGCACTGATTGCTGTATAAATGACAATGGTCCCAAAAATGTGTCAAAAATGTCCGATGTTTCCGCCATAATGTCACAGTCACGATAAAAATCGCTGATCGCTGCCATTACTAGTAAAAAAAAAATGAATAAAAATGCCATACAACTATCCCCTATTTTGTAAACACTATAACTTTTGCGCAAACCAAACAATTAACGCTTATTGCGATTTTTAAAAAAAATTTTTTTACCAAAAATATGTAGAAGAATACGAAACGGCCTAAACTGAGGAAAAAACATTTTTTTTTATATATTTTTGGGGGATATTTATTATAGCAAAATGTAAAAAATAATGCGTTTTTTTTCAAAATTTACGCTCTTTTTTTGTTTATAGCCCAAAAAATAAAAACCGCAGGGGTGATCAAATACCACCAAAAGAAATCTCTATTTGTTAGAAAAAAAGGACGTCAATTTTGTTTGAGGGCCATGTCGCACGACCGCGCAATTGTCAGTTAAAGTGTCGCAGCGCCGAATCACAAAAAGCGCTCTGGTCAGGAAGGGGGTAAATTCTTCCGGGGCTGAAGTAGTTAAACTGACTTTTTTTTTTTTTTTTTTTTTTACTGAGAAAAAAAATAAAATTTTTTAATTCATTTTTTATTGTATTTAAGTGTAAATATGAGATGTGAGGTCTTTTTGACCCCAGATTAAAAATGTCCTGTCATGCTTCTTTTTTTTTTAAGACATTCTAGAGAACAAAATGGCGGTTGTTGTAATACTTTATGTCACACCGTATTTGGGCAGCGTTCTTACAAAGGCAATTTTTTGGGGGAAAAAAATATACTTTTTTGAATAAAAAAATAAAAAAAAAAAAACAAGAAAACAGTAAAGTTACCCAAATTTTTTTTATATTGTGAAAGATAATGTTACGCCCAGTAAATTGATACCCAACTTGTTATGCTTCAAAAATTGCGCCCCGCTCGTGGATTACAAGGGATGTTTACATTCCTTTTGCTAGGAATAAAAGTGATCCCCATGTTTTTATTTTTTTTAAGAGACAGTGTAAAAATCAAAAAAATAAAAAGTAAAATAAACAGGAGAAAAAAAAATGCCATTGAAAGCACCCTGTCCTTCGGAGCTCGCGCGCAGAAGCGAACGCATACATAAGTCGCGCTCGCATATTTAAACAGTGTTCAAACCACACATGTGAGGTATTGGCGCGATCGTTAGACCTCCTCTGTAACTCAAAACTGGCAACCTGTAGAAATGTTTAAACTCCGCTTATGGAGATTTTTAAGTGTCAACGTTTGTCGCCATTCCATGAACGGTTGCAATTTTCAAGCGTGACATGTTGGGTATCAATTTACTCTGCGTAAAATCATCTTTCACAATATAAAAAAACGAATTCGGCTAACTTTACTCTTTTTTTTTTGTTTCTTTAATTCCAAAAAGTATATTTTTCCCCAAAAAATTGCCTTTGTAAGAGCGCTGCACAAATACGGTGTGACGTAAAGTATTTCAACGACCTCCATTTTATTCTCTAGAGTGTCTTTAAAAAAAAAAAAAAAAAAAAAATATATATATATATATATAAATAGTATATATATATATATATATATATATATATATATATATATATATATATATATATATATATATATATATATATATATATATATATATATATATATATATATATATATATATATAAATTATGTATAAATATATATATATATATATATATATATATATAGTGTCAGTAGGCAGCGCTGATCAATAATTAGTTAAGTTCCCCACAGATGTCCTGAATGTGATTTAAGTACAAATCTCTCTGAGCAAGCAATCCCAATCATATGACAGAAAGCTCACGGCCCGGATGATAAGATCTGCCGATGGAGGTGTCTGTCTATCCCAAGAATCCCATCACCCTAGAGCCACTGCCCGGACCCCACCCCCTAGCCTTGAGCTGCTGCCCAAACCCCGCACCCCCTAGCCTTGAGCTGCTGTCTGGACCACGCACCCGCTAGCCGGGAGCCACTGCCTGGACCCCGCAACCGCTAGCCTGCTGGAGCCACTGCCCGGACCCCACGCTCACTAGCCTTGAGCTGCTGCCCAAACCCCACACCCCCTTGCCTTGAACTGCTGTCTGGACCACGCACCCGCTAGCCTGGAGCCACTTCCTGGACCCCGCACCCGCTAGCCTGGAGCCACTGCCTGGACCCCGCACCCGCTAGCCTGGAGCCACTGCCCGGACCCCACGCCCGCTAGCCTTGAGCTTCTGCCCAAACCCCACACCCCCTAGCCTTGAGCTGCTGTCTGGACCACGCCCCCGCTAGCCTGGAGCCACTGCCTGGACCCCGCACCCGATAGCCTGGAGCCACTGCCCCGGACCCCACGCCCGCTAGCCTTGAGCTGCTGCCCAAACCCCACACCCCCTAGCCTTGAGCTGCTGTCTGGACTACACGCCCGCTAGCCTGGAGCCACTGCCCGCACCCGCTAGTCTGGAGCCGCTAGATGTGAGCATGTCAGGATGTGGTGAGGGAGCTGGAGAATAGAAGGTCTTGGGAGGTGGAGATATTTGGAGATGAGGTTAGGCAGCTCTAGGCAGAGTTGTGGATGGCTTTATATGTTGTTGTGAGTATTTTGAATTTTTATTTATCGGCAGAGTAGAAGACAGTGGAGGGAGACAGGCAGAGGACACCGTTCGCTTGAAAAGGTGGATGAGTCTTGAAGTAGTAGTCACAATAGACTGGGTTAAGGTAGACCAATGAAGAGGGCCTTTTGAGAGCTTGTGATTTAAAAAGGAGGGGCAAGTGATACAAGCGGTAATAACTGTGAAAGGATGAGAAGATAGAGAAAGTAAAAATTAGGTAGTGGTGGGAAAGGGTTTCCTGAAGAGATGAATTGTCATTGATCCAAAGGCAGACGGCGTAGGAGATAGCTGGATAGATTGGGGCAAGAAGCTCCAAAGGATAGGATAGGCTCTGGAGAAGTCCTGTATAGAGATGGGCCGAACACCCCCGGTTCGGTCCGCGCAAGGACTCTCAAACATCAAAAACCTCTGACACAACCGCAAACCCAATAAAGTCCTAATTTTGAAGGCTTATATGCAAGTTATTGCCCATAAAAAAGGTATGGGGGCCTGGGTACTGCCCTGGGGGACATGTATCAATGCATACATTTTTTTTTTTTAAAGATTGTTTTTACAGGAGGAGTGCTATTAATGATGCTTGAAGTGAAAAAAAAAAAGAAAGAAAATTCATTTAAATTAATATAGTGTCTGGTGGGTCCTCTTAGTCCGCCTCTAAAGTGGCACATATGTACCATGTATAGAACCTGCTGCAGCAAAACTAACATATAAAGAAAAAAAAATTACATTTACAAAAATGTAAAAAAAAAAAAACGGCGTGGGGGTTCCCACCCAATCCATACCAGGCCCTTTGAGTCTGGTATGGATTTTAAGGGGAACCCTAAGCCAAAATTGAAAAAAAAATGGCGTGGGATCCCCCCAAAATATATACCAGACACTTATCCAAGCACACAGCCCAGCAGGTCAGGAAAGGGGGGACAAGTGAATGCCCCCCCCCAAAACCATACCAGGCCACATGCCCTCAACATGGGAGAGGTAATTTGGGGTGGGGGGGCTCGACCTTTCTTGGTTTGTCAGGTTGCATCCTCAGATAAGGGAATGATATGGATTTTTTTTTGGGGGGGGGGACTGTGCCATTTTTTAAATTTCTTTCTTCTTTTGGTAAAATCCATATCAGATCCAAAGGGCCGGGTATGGATGGGGGGGGGGGGAACACACCTTTTTTTTCTTTCTTTTGCCGGCAATGTTTTTTTTTTCTGTTTTTTTTTCATTCAGCTGTCAGCGGGGAAGCCCGTTGACAGCTGAAGACTTGTTAAGGACGCAGCGGTTGGCTTCACGGCTCCTTAACAACCAACTATTCACTATGCCCCTGATTGGGCAGAGCTTTGCTCAATCGGGGCTTAGAATGCACTGTGCAGCATGCATCAAACATCCCGCCGAGCGCCCCGCAAATTTGGGTGTAAGCCGAACAGGTGAACGTGCAATGTTAGGACCGGACTTATGCTCGGATTAAACCGTTCGCCCAACACCAGCCCTGAAAGTAAGCATGGGAGGGACTAATGAGGGAGCCAGAAAGCAAAGTTGGCGACGTAGCTCAGGGCAAAGCTGTTGATGGCTTTGTATGTTAGTATTTTGGATTTTATTCACTGAGCGAGTAGAAGCCAGTGGAGTGACTGGCAGATGAAGGGTGGAGTAAACTTATGGGGTGGTAATGTGGATAAGTCTGGAATTATCAGTCATGATAGACTGAAGTGAGTATAGTTTGGGTGGCAAACAGTGGAGGCCCGTCCGTAGGGGGCGAACGGGCCGCCGCCCCCCTAGTCACAAAGTCTTTTAAGTGCACTGTCTTCGGGAGCGGTTGCCGGACACAGTGCACTATGGGAAGCGTGACGTCTATGCAATGACGTGATTGCAGATGAGACGTTTCATTTGCCTTGTTTTGCCATGTCTTGTGGCGCAATGCAGTGCGCCTGATTACTTCCTCCCATAGTGTTAGGTTTGCCTTGTATCTGATTGGCACTGCGCCACAC
The DNA here is from genome assembly GCF_037356315.1 of Lithobates pipiens. Classification (NCBI taxonomy): domain Eukaryota; kingdom Metazoa; phylum Chordata; class Amphibia; order Anura; family Ranidae; genus Lithobates; species Lithobates pipiens. The sequence continues at coordinate 261,759,908 of NW_027507685.1, read as the reverse complement.
TAGACTTTGGCAGTGCTTTCCCACTGAGCGCCCAAGCTGTACTTAGAATCCCGAATTGCTATGCTGGCACTGAGTGATTTCAGCTTTGGGTGCTTTAGTGGCAGTATTGAGGAATTTAAGTCTGGATGCACGACTGCACTATATACCATGATATGTGAGGCTTCGCTATATACCATGATCTGTGAGGCTGCGCTATATACCATGATCTGTGAGGCTGGACTGTATACCATGATCTGTGAGGCTGCGCTATATACCATGAACTGTGAGGCTGCGCTATATACCATGATATGTGAGGCTGCTCTGTATACCATGATATGTGAGGCTGCTCTGTATACCATGATCTGTGAGGCTGCACTATATACCATGAACTGTGAGGCTGCGCTTTATACCATGAACTGTGAGGCTGCACTGTATAAATTGATCTGTGAGGCTGCACTGTATACCATGATCTGTGAAGCTGCGCTATATACCATGATCTGTGAGGCTGCGCTATATACCATGATCTGTGAGGCTGCGCTATATACCATGATCTGTGAGGCTGAACTGTATACCATGATCTTTGAGGATGTACTATATACCATGATCTGTGAGGCTACGCTATATACCATGATCTGTGAGGCTGTGCTATATACCATGATCTGTGAGGCTGTGCTATATACCATGCCCTGTGAGGCTGAACTATATACCATGATCTGTGACTCGGTGCTATATACCATAATCTGTGAGGCTTAGCTATATACCTTGAGCTTTGAGGCTGCACTGTATAACCTTATCGGTGAGGCTGCATCGTATACCATGATCTGAGAGGCTGCGCTGTATACCATGATCTGAGAGGCTGCGATATATACCATGATATGTGAGGCTGCATTATTTAACCTGATCTGTGAGGCTGCGCTATTTACTCTGTCCTGTGATGCTGAGCTGTATACTCTGTCCTGTGATGCTGAGCTGTATACTCTGCCCTGTGATGCTTGGGCTATATACTCTGCCTTGTGATGCTGGGGCTATACACTCTGCCCTGTGATGCTGAGCTGTATACTCCTAACACTATGGGTGGAAGCAAGTGGAATACAGGGGACGGAGTGGGTGGATTATATAAGGGGTGGGGCTTATGATAAGTGGGAGTGGTCAAAAAGGAAGGGTGGAGTCTGGCGCCTCCCATCCTAAAACTTCACCAGCTGCCACTGGTGGCAAAGCAAAAGTGTCCTTAAGAACTTACAACCAATAAGGGAGGGGCACGTGATACAAAAGATAATACCCGTGAGGGCATGAAGAAATGAAATTTTGTTTGTTTTAGTAGAGGCGAGATAGGTTTCCCGAAGAGAAGAGTCTTAGGGATCTTATGAAGGCAGACAGAATGGGAGATAGCCAGACAGATTGGATTTGGGCATGGGAGGAGGGGATGAGGGGCTAGAGAGCAGGAGGTCTTTGGAGAAGCAAAAAGTATGGTTTGGTTGGTATTTTAAGACAAGGGTGGGGATCCATAGAGGGCGCAGGGCGCCGCCTCCCCTATCAGAAGCTCTAATAGGCTTCAAATAAGGGTGTGCAAGGAGCGCAGAGCATTGCTGTGCCACACCGCTGGGGGGGGGGGGGTGGTGTTTGTTTGCCGTCCTACCTAAAGAAGAGCCCACTAGCTGCCACTGGTAGTAATGTATTTGGGGGCAGTTTGTTGATGGCTTTGTATGTTGTTCTTGGTATTTTTAATCTAGGGATTGGTAGTATGGTGGTGGACACTGGGTAGCTGGTAAGGTTGGTGAGTCTGGCAGAAGCATGCATGATAGACTAATGAGAGGATAGGCTCTGGTAGGTCAACGAGGTGGGAGTCCAATAATTTGACATGCGATGTTGATGGAGGGTCTGTTTATTACATTGCAAGCAGGGCATGAATCTAGCAGATCACCATTCACAACATTTGTTTTTTGCATTTTTTTTGTGGTTGATGTCACATGCACGCCAAGTTTATTTTAATTTACATTAAAGTGAAACATATCAGGTTCGAAATCTCTATTTTAGGTCTTCATCTCAGGCTGTAGAAGAAAGATCACAAGATGTTCTCTTTTTGAAAAATGGTGTGTCCCTTAAATCTTTCATATATTCCTAAAATGAGTGAGCTCTCCTTATTGTGAACTAACATACATCTCAAGGTTAATTCATAAGAGGACGCTGTAGGAGAAGATGCTTTAAGTTCCTTTTAGTCAATTTTTCTTGACGGAAATTACAGCGGCTGCTGCTGCTTCTCATTTGCGCCGAGTACTTGTTAGGAAGAAGATGAAAAATGAAAAGAGGAATCTGAGGTTGTAGTTTAACCACCTATGAGATTCAGGGATGGCAAATTATGTTAGAGTAAGTAGTCCTTCCCAGACAAAACACCGGGCCATAACTCCGCAGCCGGGAAAATGGCAGAGAACCTCATATTTCAGTCCGGTGTATCCCTTATTAACGCCAGAAGATAAATAGAGAAGACAGGCAGATCCCGCTAAATATATCGCAATGTCTGGAGACTGCAGAGAAACTCAGTTAACAGTTGTTCTAATTTGTACAAACCACAGGGAGACCCGCTACTCGGTGAACGAGGCGCAAAACTCACACTACTGATCGGGAATAATTACTTTATAACTCATTTAACTGATGAACATCTGTGAGTGTCTTCCACTTCTCCTTCCCCTTCCTCCCTTTCCTCCTTTTCTTTCCCTGTGCCTTTCCTGTTATCTCCTCTCATATATTTTCTTCTTTATTCCTCCCTCACTCTCTTACCTCCTCTTTTTTTCCTTCCCTCCTTCTTTCCTCCCAATTTTTCTTTCCTTCTTTCAGTCCCCCCTTCCTTAATCCTTTTTTTCCTTCCATCCCTTCTTTCTACCCTTCCTTCTTTCCTTTCTTCCTTCATTTCTTCCTTCCTTAATCCTTTTTTTCCTTCCATCTCTTCTTCCCATCCTTCCTTCCTTTCCTCCTTCTCTCCTCCCAACTTCCATTTTTTCCTTCCTTCATTTCTGCCTTCCTTAATCCTTTTTTTTCCTTCCATCCCTTCTTCCTATCCTTCCTTCCTTCCTTCATTTGTTCCTTTCTTAATTACTTTTTCCTTCCATCCCTTCTTCCCTTCCTTCCTTCCTTCTCTCCTCCCAACTTCCATTTTTTCCTTCCTTCCTTTCTTCATTTCTTTTTCCTTAATCCTTTTTTTCTTCCATCCCTTCTTCCCATGCTCCCTTCCTTCCCTCCTTCTTTTCTCCCAATGTCCATTCTTTATTTCCTTCATTTCTTCCTTCCTTAATCCTTTTTTTTCCTTCCATCCCTTCTTCCCATCCTTCCCTCCATCCTTCCTTCATTTCTTCCATCCTTAATCCTTTTTTTCTTCCATCCCTTCTTCCCATCCTTCCTTCCATCCTTCCTTAATTTCTTCCATCCTTAATCCTTTTTTTCTTCCATCCCTTCTTCCTTGGTCCTTTTTTTCCTTCCATCCCTTCTTCCCATCCTCCTTCCTTCCTTCCTTCCTTCCCTCCTCCTCTCCTCCCAACTTCCATTTTTTTCCTTCCTTCGTTTCTTCCTCCTTTTATCCTTTTTTCCTTCCATCCCTTCTTCGCCTTCCTTCCCTAATCCTTTTTTCCTTCCATCCCTTCTTCACATCCTTCCTTCCTTCCTTATTTTCTTCCTTCCTTCCTTAATTCTTTTTTTCCTTTCATCCCTTCTTGCCATCCTTCCTTCCCTCCTTCTTTCCTCCCAACGTCCATTCTTTATTTCCTTCATTCCTTCCTTTGTTAATCCTTTTTTTCCTTCTATCCCACCTTCCTTTCCTTCCTTTCTTCTTTCTCCCTCACCTACCTCCCTCATTTCCTCCCCTTCCATCCCTTATCCCCCTCCTTCCTTCCTTCCTTCCTTAATCCTTTTTTTCTTCCATCTCTTCTTCCTTCCTTAATACTTTTTTTAGTTCCATCCCTTCTTCTCATCCTTCCCTCCTTCTCTCCTCCCAATTTCCAAATTTTTCCCTTCCTTCATTTCTTCCTTCTTTAATCCTTTTTTCCTTACATCCCGTATTCCCATCCTTCCTTCCTTCCTCTTTTCCTTCCTTCCTTAATCCTTTTTTCCTTTCATTCCTTCTTCCCATCCTTCCTTCCTTCCCTCCTTCTTTCCTCCCAACGTCCATTCTTTATTTCCTTCATTCCTTCCTTCCTTAATCCTTATTTTCCTTTCATCCCACCTTCCTTTCCTTCTTTCTACCTCACGTACCTCCCTAATTTTCTCCCTTTCTATCCCAGCAATGTCACTGTATACTGATAGGTTCTACCAGTGGTGGCAGGCACAACCGCCCCAACATGATGGGTTCGTTGGCAGGTCGGTCGGTCTCAGGGCCCAACTGAGCGGGCTGTGTTCTCTGAGCCCACCATTTCTTGAAGCCAATTAAAGCCTCAGCCTCTAATCACGTGCTTGTAACCCCCCTCCCCCCCATTGGAATCCATGCATGTAGCACCCTGCATGTAGATTAGGGGCCGGGCACATGGCTTAAGGGGTGGCACCGCTGTGGCACTGGTTGCTACTATTAGTGATGTCACTGTTCTCTAGTCACTGGTCCCTTCCTTCCTCCCAGCTTTCGATTCCTTCCTTCCTTCATCCCTTTCATCATCCCTCACTTCATTTCTCTCTTCCTTAAGCATTGATTTCCTTCCTTCCTTCTGTCTTTCCTTCCTTTGAATGTAAAGCCTTATCATAATGTCCTAATGAATATAAATTGTGCCACCAATGTCACAGTCTCCAGAAAATGAATAGGCTGCATTCTCAGTGATGTCACCGCTCTCTAGTGATTAAATATGCTAGATTCTCAGTGATGTCACCACTCTTTAGTGATTGGAAAGGCTGCATTCTCAGTGATGTCATCAGTCTCTAGTGAATAGATAGGCTGCATTCTCAGTGATGTCACCGCTCTCTAGTGATTGGATAGGCTGCATTCTCAGTGATGTCATCAGTCTCTAGTGAATAGATAGGCTGCATTCTCAGTGATGTCACCACTTTCTAGTGAATGGATAGGCTGCATTCTCAGTGATGTCACCACTCTCTAGTGATTGGATAGGCTGCATTCTCAGTGATGTCACCACTCTCTAGTGATTGGATAGGCTGTATTCTCAGTGATGTCACCACTCTCTAGTGAATGGATAGGCTGCATTCTCAGTGATGTCACCACTTTCTAGTGAATGGATAGGCTGCATTCTCAGTGATGTCACCACTCTCTAGTGATTGGATAGGCTGCATTCTCAGTGATGTCATCAGTCTCTAGTGAATAGATAGGCTGCATTCTCAGTGATGTCACCACTTTCTAGTGATTGGATAGGCTGCATTCTCAGTGATGTCACCGATCTCTAATGAATGGATAGGCTGCATTCTCAGTGATGTCCCCACTCTCTAGTGATTGGATAGGCTGCATTCTCAGTGATGTCACCAATCTCTAATGAATGGATAGGCTGCATTCTCAGTGATGTCACCGCTCTCTAGTGATCGGATAGGCTGTATTCTCAGTGATGTCATCACTCTTTAGTGAATGGATAGGCTGCATTCTCAGTGATGTCACCACTCTCTAGTGATTGGATAGGCTGCATTCTCAGTGATGTCACCACTTTCTAGTGATTGGATAGGCTGTATTCTCAGTGATGTCACCGCTCTCTAGTGAATGGATAGGCTGCATTCTCAGTGATGTCACCACTCTCTAGTGATTGGATAGGCTGCATTCTCAGTGATGTCACCACTTTCTAGTGATTGGATAGGCTGTATTCTCAGTGATGTCACCGCTCTCTAGTGAATGGATAGGCTGCATTCTCAGTGATGTCACCGATCTCTAATGAATGGATAGGCTGTATTCTCAGTGATGTCACCACTCTCTAGTGAATGGATAGGCTGCATTCTCAGTGATGTCACCGATCTCTAGTGGTTGGATAGGCTGCATTCTCAGTGATGTCATTGATATCAAGCCAAGGGATTGGCTGCCTCCCCATGAATGTAAAGCATCACTGTCACCGTCTCTGGCTCCTGGTGAACAGATAAGTGGCATTCCGAGGATCAGAACGCCTCTCATGCGCCATAATTGATATCTAGTCGTTGAACGGCCAGTCTCATTAAATGACTCCCTATGATATGACCGGTCTGTAGTGAACGGAAGGGTTGCGCTCTCAGGAATAATGAGTGAACTTTAATATAGCGCCGTCTTCCCATACCGCAGGTTCAGTGAACTTCAGAGAAACCAAAAAATTGCAATCACTCTTTAAAAAGTTAAAAAGGAAAAAAAAAAAAAGTCAAATATCAAAGACGGCGGAGGTTGAAATCCTCCGGAATAATGGTGCTGAAGGTCAGACAGAACTACACAGACTTGGATGTACTTTCCAAGAATACCACGGCAAATAAATAAAAAAGAAGACTTCTATGGCACAAAGAAGGAACGGTCTTTTCATCTAAAGGTCTGCAATTTTAATTCAGGTGATGGAATGATGGACTTGGAGGTCTCCGCCTGCCCCCGTATTGTCTGAGCCCGCCGCGTTGGACTGTAAATTCTACCTGCACGCGCTTCATTTATCTACAGTCTCTAATGAACCTGTAACCTTGATTGGAGAAAAGTGCTCAAGCGTGACTTAAGTCGTGTTTCTTGGCATGCAATCTTGCCTTCTTGATCACTGCAAAGGGCCAGCACTGCAGTTTGGCGTCCCGTTGTCTTCCACAAGGTGGCAGCATTGCTGTTTCCCCTGGACTGCGGGGAATGGTGCATTTAAAGCGCGTATTTGTTGTGCATTGCACAGTAAGTGACAAGCACTTAGGGCGGCAGTCTGCAATCATTCATCATGGAATAGGCAGGATGTTTTGTGATCTGCATTGCTTAAGAGGGCACAGCATCCACAGACTCACCTGTGACACCCCCCCCCCCCCCCCCGGCTCGATACATTCAATTGAGGGTGTTGTTTCTTAGGAATGGAAAGGCTATGTTGTGTTTTAAGCCTTAAAGGGCTTGTAAAGGTTCATTTTTTTTAAAATAACAAACATGATATACTTACCTCCTCTGTACAAGGGTTTTGCACAGAGTGGCCCCCAATCCTCCTCTTCTGGGGTCCCCCTGCAGCGCTCCTAGCTCCTCCTCTTCTCGAGTGCACCTTACGGGGAATGTGGGTCTCCGTAGGGGGCACTCGAGAAGAGGAGGAGCCAGGAGCGCCCCCTGGGGCACTCATGCGGGCGCTCCCTCCGGAGTCCTGCTGCTGCATCCATTGACACAGAGAGCGGGACTCGCCCCCCCCCCCCCAGCTTTCCGTGTCCTGGCTTTGATTGACGGCAGCGGGAGCCAATGGCAATGAGGACCCAAGACAGCGGCTGGTGCTGCTCTGTCGCTGGAAGGATCGGGTTCGGGTAAGTAGCAGGGGGGCAGCTGCACTACAAAATACTACATAGAATGTAGTAAAGTGAAAAGCCTTTGAGGGTTTACAACCCCTTTAATAATTTGGTATTTGGTCATAAAAATGGACAATCCAAATAAATCAAAATAAACACACTCACTGCACACTGTGATCTTCTCACAACATGGACTAGAAGCTGCAGCCAGTCATTATTTTTCATGGTTGAGGGATGTCTAGCATTGCTGGATCTAGGCGGGTGCTGGGGTAGGCTATGCCCACCCACCCCCCAAGTTTTTAGTAGTACCCCGCCAAAAGCCTAAGCTCTGCCTTGCTGAACTCTGTGCACTGCCCCACTTATCCCTGTCCCCCATCCTGCAGACCCTGTACACTGCCCTGCTGTCCTCTGTCCCCCAACCTGCGGACAATGTACACTGCCCTGCTGACCCCTGTCCCCCAACCTGCGGACCCTGTACACTGCCGTGCTGACCCCTGTCCCCCACCCTGTGGACCCTGTACACTGCCCTTCTGCCCTCTGTCTCCCACCCTGTGGACCCAATACACTGCCATGCTGACCCCTGTCCCGCACCCTGCAGATCCTGTACACTGCCCTTCTGAACCCTTTACAATGCCCTTTTGACCCATGTCCTCCTCCCTGCTGACCCCGTACACTGCCCTGTGGATCGCTGAACACCACCCTGCGAACCCTGTACACTGCCCTTCTGACCTCTGTCCCCCTCCCTACTGACAGCGTACACTGCCCCGCTGACCCCTGTCCCCAACCCTGTGGACCCTGTACACTGCTCTTCTGACCCCTGTACACTGCCCTTCTGACCCTTGCCCTCCACCCTGCTGACCCCCCATGCTGCCCTTCTGAACTCTGTACACTGCCCTTCTGACCCCTGTACACTGCCCTTCTGACCCTTGTCCTCCTCCCTGCTGACCCCCTACACTGCCCTTCTAAACTCTGTATACTGCCCTTCTGACCACTGTACACTGCCCTTCTGACCCTTGTCCTCCTCTCTGCTGACCCCACACACTGCCCTTCTAAACTCTGTATACTGCCCTTCTGACCCCTGTACACTGCCCTTCTGACCCTTGTCCTCCTCCCTGCTGACCCCCTACACTGTCCTTCTAATCTCTGTACACTGCCCTTTTGATCCCTGTCCTCCTCCCTGCTGACCCCGTACACTGCCCTGCTGACCCCTGTCCACTGCCCTCTGGATCCTATACATTGACCTGCTGACCCCTGTCCCCCACCATGTTGATTGTTGTCTTCTGCCCTGTGGACCCTTTACACTGACCTGTTAACCCCTGTCCCCCACCATGTTGACCCCTGTCTTCTGACCTGTGGATGCTATACATTGACCTGCAGACCCCTGCCACCCATCTTGCTGCCCTCTCTCCCCCACCTTGTGGACCCCATGCCCTGCCCTGCTGACCCCTGCCCCCACCCTGCTACCTTCTTTCCCCACCTTGTGGAACCAGTATACCACCGTGCTGACCCCTGTCTCCACCCTGCTGTCCTGTGTCCCCCACCTTGTGGACCCCGTACATAGCCCTGCTGATCCCTGTCTTCCATCCTACTAAGGAATGGCCTCTGTAAACAGCCCTACAAGCTCATGACCCTATCCTTTGCCCCCTGCCATTTTTGACTGCACCCCTACATTGTACAGGCATGATCTGGCCCTAATGTCCAACATCATCTAGTCCTTTCCTTTTCAGCCTTACTGTCCATTTCATTCATTGAATTTCAGTTCTTTATCTCAGTCATTGAGGCTCAGCATCACATGTGGACGTTTTCCAAGGTAGTCTACATGCAAATGAAGTCTTCCTAGGAACGCCCACTCCTTCAGACTTACATCCACCTACATCCATGGTGGGAACGGCTGGTTTCGGAGGCTGGGCCAGCTTCTGGTCAGACATCTGGGTGGATCCCAACATTATTGTCGGGGTCCCTGCAGAGCCTGGACCGGCTTTTAATGTCAGCTGACAGCAGGCTTTAGCTTTGGCCATACTTATTCTTTAAACTTCAGTTTTATGAGTAGGCTTTTACAGTCTGAAGGAGGGATGATAACAGAGGGAGGTAGAAGGACACAGATTAAAAACTGAGGGGAATGAAGAGGAGAGAAGCGAAAGGAAGAGGAAAGAAGGGAGAGGGAAGGTAGAGGAATCAAGTGGAAGGAAAGGAAGGGAAAGGAAGGAAGGAAGGAAGGAAGGAAGGAAGGAAGGAAGGAAGGAAGGAAGGAAGGAAGGAAGGAAGGAAGGAAGTGAAATGAAGGGGAAGGAAGGAAGGGCAAGGAAGGGAGTAAGGAAAAGGAAGGGGAAGGAAGGGGAAGGGAGGAAAGAAAAGGGGTAGGGAGGTAGGGAAAGGCAGGGGAGGGAGAAGGGAGGGATAGTAATTAAGGAAGGAAGTTGACAGAGATTAAAAACTGAAAGGAAGGAAACGGATAGAAGTGAAAGGAAGGGGAAAGAAGGGAAAGGAAGAAGAAGGAAGGGAAAGGAAGAGGAAGGAAGGGAAATTAAAGGGAAGGAAAGAAGGGGGAGGACGAAAGAGGAAGGAAGGAAGGCATAGGAAGGGCAAGGGAAAGAAAGCGGAAGGAAGGAAGGAAGGAAGGAAGGAAGGGAAAGGAAGGGAGCAAGGAGAATGAAGGGGAAGGGAGCAAGGAAAAGGAAGGGAAAGGGAAGGAAGGAAGGGGAGGAAGAGAAAGGATGGGGAAATAAGGAAGGGAAAGGAAGGGGAAGGAATGGAAAGGAAGGGGAAGGGAGAAAGAGAAAGGAAGGGGAAAGAAGGGGTAGGGAGGTAGGAAGAGGAAGGGAAAAATGGAATAGAAGGAAGGAAAGAAGGGAGGCAAAGGAAGGGGAAGGGAGCAATGAAAAGGAAGGAGAAGGAAAGGGAAGGAAGGGGAAGGGAGGAAGAGAAAGGAAGGGGTAGGGAGGTGGGAAAAGGAAAGGAGAAATGGAAAGGAAGGGAGGAAGGGAGGGAAAGGAAAGGGAAGGAAGGTGAAGGGGAAAAAAGGAAGGAAGAGGAATGAAAGGGAAGGGAAAGGTGGGGGAAGGAAGGAATGAAGGTGAAGGAAGTGAAAGGAAGGGGAAGGGAATGGAAGAGGGAGGAAGGGGAAGGAAGTGAAAGGAAGGGGAAGGGAAAAGAAGGAAAAGGAAGGGGAAGCAAAGAAGGGGAAGGAAGGAGGAGAGGAGAGGAAAGGAAAAACTGAAGGAAAGGAGGTTATAAATTGGAGAACGGATAGGAACAAAGGAAGGAAGGAAGGAAATTAAGAAAGGAGGCGTGATGGGAGATGAACAATGTAAAGAAGGAAGAATTTAAATTTTGAGCTCCAAGTAGAGAGACAGAAAACTGAAGCAAAGAAAGGTAAGACTAAAGAAAGGATTGTAATGAAGAAAGGAAACAAGACGGGAATAAGAGAGTGGAAAAACTGAAGGAAAGAAGGGTAAGAATGGAGAAAGGAGAAGGAAGGAAGGGCGGAAAGGGGGGAGGAAAGGAAGGACAAAACAGAAAGCTGAAGGAAAGAGAGTTTGGCTGGGTTCACATATATGTGAATTGGATGAAGGTTTCTTCCGCATCCAAGTCACATGACACGGGAAGTGTGACCGACTCTCAATGAAGGAAGGAAGGAAGAAAATAAAGATTGGACGTTGGGAGGAAAGAAGGAGGGAAGGAATAAAAGGATTAAGGAAGGAAGAAATAAAGGAAGGAAGAAATGAAGGAAGGGAAGAAGGGATGAAAGGAAAAAAAATGGGAGGAGAGAAGGAGGGAAGGAGAGAGGGAAGGAAAAAAGGATTAAGGAAGGAAGAAAGGAAGGAGGTAAAGAAGGATGGGAAGAGGAGATGGAAGGAAAAAAGGATTAAGGAAGGAGATAGAGAGTAGGAAAACTGAAGGAAAGGGGGGTAACAATGTGGGAAGGATAAGAAGGAAATAAAAATTGAGGGGGGGGGGGGACTGAAGGAAAGAAGGATACGGGTGGAGAAGGAATAAGAACAGAGGAAGGAAGGCATTTAGGAAGGAAAGCATGATGGGAAGAATTTAGGTTCTTAGCTCCTCCCACTTTCTCTCTCTTCTTGGCCCTCATTCTCCAGGCTTTGTTCTGTAGTCTGTACTTACTTTGCAACAAATGCAACAGGAGAAGTAAGACTTTGCATTCACCCGAACCCGATGACACTGGGGGAGGACTGGTGAAGGTTTCTCACTTTGGCCAGTCATGGTTGGGCCTGTCTGCGGGTCACCTCCTCTGATGAGAGATTCTTTGACTTCCTCCAGAATTCGAGTCGCACTAAAAGCCGAAGACTCTGCAACACAACAGTGCGGCTCCACTCACGGCATGCTGTGCGATCTGCAAATGGGATTTATTGCCAAAATACACCTGAGAATTATTCCTGTTATTATTATCTCAGAAGAGACATTTCTTCCATTTCCCTCCTCTCAGCTTTTCCTTCGTGCCAACTGTGCCATCCACTCTACAAAATAAAGTGCAAGGCGCCAATTTCACGTGTCACACGCGGGGCGCGTTCCGTCTTGTTTGTCTTTTCATCATTGTCGATAGGAAAAAAGGAAAAAAATTCTGAAAAGAATGGAGTATAAAGAAAAGACCTGAGATGAATTAAAGGGGGACTCCCCCCAATCTCATCCTATTATACCCTATTCACCCCACTGATACCAATGATGGGGCACTATTCCTCCCACTGATACCAATGATGGGACACTATTCCTCCCACTGATACCAATGATGGGACACTATTCCTCCCACTGATACCAATGATGGGACACTATTCCTCCCACTGATACCAATGATGGGGCACTATTCCTCCCACTGATACCAATGATGGGGCACTATTCCTTCCACTGACCCCAATGATGGGGCACTATTCCTCCCACTGATACCAATGATGGGACACTATTCCTCCCACTGACCCCAATGATGGGGCACTATTCCCCCCACTGACACCAATGATGGGACACTATTCCTCCCACTGATACCAATGATGGGACACTATTCCTCCCCCTGATACCAATGATGGGGCACTATTCCTCCCCCTGATACCAATGATGGGACACTATTCCTCCCACTGATACCAATGATGGGGCACTATTCCTCCCCCTGATACCAATGATGGGACACTATTCCTCCCACTGATACCAATGATGGGACACTATTCCTCCCACTGATACCAATGATGGGACACTATTCCTCCCCCTGATACCAATGATGGGGCACTATTCCTCCCCCTGATACCAATGATGGGACACTATTCCTCCCACTGATACCAATGATGGGGCACTATTCCTCCCCCTGATACCAATGATGGGACACTATTCCTCCCACTGATACCAATGATGGGACACTATTCCTCCCCCTGATACCAATGATGGGGCACTATTCCTCCCCCTGATACCAATGATGGGACACTATTCCTCCCACTGATACCAATGATGGGACACTATTCCTCCCACTGATACCAATGATGGGGCACTATTCCTCCCACTGATACCAATGATGGGGCACTATTCCTTCCACTGACCCCAATGATGGGGCACTATTCCTCCCCCTGATACCAATGATGGGACACTATTCCTCCCACTGATACCAATGATGGGACACTATTCCTCCCACTGATACCAATGATGGGGCACTATTCCTCCCACTGATACCAGTGATGGGACACTATTCCTCCCACTGATACCAATGATGGGGCACTATTCCTCCCACTGATACCAATGATGGGGCACTATTCCTTCCACTGACCCCAATGATGGGGCACTATTCCTCCCACTGATACCAATGATGGGACACTATTCCTCCCACTGACCCCAATGATGGGGCACTATTCCTCCCACTGATACCAATGATGGGACACTATTCCTCCCCCTGATACCAATGATGGGGCACTATTCCTCCCCCTGATACCAATGATGGGACACTATTCCTCCCACTGATACCAATGATGGGGCACTATTCCTCCCCCTGATACCAATGATGGGACACTATTCCTCCCACTGATACCAATGATGGGGCACTATTCCTCCCACTGATACCAATGATGGGACACTATTCCTCCCACTGATACCAATGATGGGGCACTATTCCTCCCACCGATACCAATGATGGGGCACTATTCCTCCCACCGATACCAATGATGGGGCACTATTCCTCCCACTGATACCAATGATGGGGCACTATTCCTCCCACTGATACCAATGATGGGGCACTATTCCTTCCACTGACCCCAATGATGGGGCACTATTCCTCCCACTGATACCAATGATGGGACACTATTCCTCCCACTGACCCCAATGATGGGGCACTATTCCTCCCACTGATACCAATGATGGGGCACTATTCCTCCCACTGATACCAATGATGGGGCACTATTCCTCCCACTGATACCAATGATGGGACACTATTCCTCCCACTGATACCAATGATGGGGCACTATTCCTCCCACTGATACCAATGATGGGGCACTATTCCTTCCACTGACCCCAATGATGGGGCACTATTCCTCCCACTGATACCAATGATGGGACACTATTCCTCCCACTGACCCCAATGATGGGGCACTATTCCTCCCACTGATACCAATGATGGGACACTATTCCTCCCACTGACCCCAATGATGGGGCACTATTCCTCCCACTGATACCAATGATGGGACACTATTCCTCCCACTGATACCAATGATGGGACACTATTCCTCCCACTGATACCAATGATGGGGCACTATTCCTCCCACTGATACCAATGATGGGGCACTATTCCTTCCACTGACCCCAATAATGGGGCACTATTCCTCCCACTGATACCAATGATGGGACACTATTCCTCCCACTGACCCCAATGATGGGGCACTATTTCTCCCACTGATACCAATGATGGGACACTATTCCTCCCCCTGATACCAATGATGGGGCACTATTCCTCCCACTGATACCAATGATGGGACACTATTCCTCCCCCTGATACCAATGATGGGGCACTATTCCTCCCCCTGATACCAATGATGGGACACTATTCCTTCCACTGACACCAATGATGGGGCACTATTTATCCCACTGATGCCAATGATGGGACACTATTCCTTCCACTGACACCAATGATGGGGCACTATTCATCCCACTGATGCCAATGATGGGGCACTATTCCTCCCACTGATACCAATGATGGGGCACTATTCCTCCCACTGATACCAATGATGGGGCACTATTCTTTCCACTGACACCAATGATGGGGCACTATTCATCCCACTGATGCCAATGATGGGGCACTATTCCTCCCACTGATACCAATGATGGGACACTATTCCTCCCACTGATACCAATGATGGGACACTATTCTTTCCACTGACACCAGTGATGTTATACTTACCTCTGTGCAGTTGGTTTTTGCACAGAGCAACCCCGGATCCTCCTCTTCTCAGGTCCCTCACCATCGCTCCTGGCTCCTCCCTCCTGTTGAGTGACCCCAGCAAGCAGATTGCTATGGGGGGGCACCCAAGCTGAGCCGCTGCTTTTGTGTCCATTCAAACATGGAGCCACGGCTTGGCCAAACCCCCCCTCTCTCTCTCCTCATTGGCTCACTGACTTTGATTGACCGCAGCAGGAGCCAATGAGGACGGAGAGACCCACACAGCTGAGACTCTCAGGCAACGTCGCTCAAGATGGGGCTCAGGTAAGTATTAGGGAGGCTGAGGCACATAGAATGCACTCAGTGAAAAAAAAACCTTTCAACCACTTTAGTAACCCAATAAAAAGATTTTAGACCTTGCGGAGGCTCGTCCACAAGGGGCGCCGCCCTCCCACCCCCATCAATTTGTCCAGCCCTCAAATCTACATGCGGGGTGCTGGACGCATAGATTCCAATGGGTTTTTTTTTTATTAGAGCCTGAGGCTCTAATAGGGTTCAAAAAAGGGTGGGCGCAGAGCCCACCCACTTGTGTGACAATAGCGAATGAACATTCCCTATTGTCACACTGATTCTCCTCCCAGGCCAACAGAGGAAGTGGGTCCTGAGACCCGTCACCTGATTGGCTGAAAGGACAGGCGATCCTTTTGTAGCCACGCTCTTGGTGTTTAATAGATACAGAGCGCCAGCTCGGGAACAAGCATGCAGAAGTGCCCCCCATGGCGGAGCGTCCTGCTAAGGGGGCACTCGGCAAGGGGGAAGGGCCCAGAGCCCCAATTGTCACACTGATTCTCCTCCCGGCCAATCGAGGAAGTGGGTCCTGAGACCCGTCACCCGATTGGTTGAAAGGACAGGCGATCCTTTTGTAGCCACGCTCTTGGTGTCTAATAGATACAGAGCGCCAGCTCGGGAACAAGCATGCAGGAGTGCCCCCATGGCGGGCGTCCTGCTAAGGGGGCACTCGACAAGGGGGAAGGGCCCAGAGCCCCAATTGTCACACTGATTCTCCTCCCGGCCAATCGAGGAAGTGGGTCCTGAGACCCGTCACCCGATTGGTTGAAAGGACAGGCGATCCTTTTGTAGCCACGCTCTTGGTGTCTAATAGATACAGAGCGCCAGCTCGGGAACAAGCATGCAGAAGTGCCTCCCCCCCCATGGCGGAGCGTCCTGCTAAGGGGGCACTCGGCAAGGGGGAAGGGCCCAGAGCCCCAATTGTCACACTGATTCTCCTCCCGGCCAATCGAGGAAGTGGGTCCTGAGGCCTGTCACCCGAATTGGCTGAAAGGACAGGCGATCCTATTGGACGCCTAGGAGGAGGTGGGAGGAAAGCTGCCCGCCCGCGACCTAGATGGGGTAAGTGATGACCGACCGACCACAGGGGGGAGGGTGCAGGCTCACCAGGGAGAGGGTAGGGTGCAGGCCAATCAGGGGGTGGTTGTTTGCCGAGCCTTACCACCCAAAAAAAAAGAAATAAAGCAGCCGCCACTGTTTTATGATGTACAAATAGATTGATGCCAAGTAAAAAAAAAAAAAATCCATACGGATGTATTATTATTGAATACAAAGCTCCATTAATTAGTATCTTTTATACTTGCTTGGAGTTCAGCCTTTCCAATAATAACAGATACCGGATATTCTGATGAACCCAAAGGGGGCTCACGGTGCCCCAAATGTGCTTTATTGCAGTGAGATTCGGGGGAGGGGTTTGGTCGCTGACGGTTATTGGCGCTGGTTTTTCCGTCAGCTGGGATGCCGATCACTCTCACTTAATAAAGCCTATTAAGCAATAGAAAGTTATTGATTGATCGGCGTCTTCGGTGCCTTATTTGGGCAGCACAGGCGAGTGATTTATGTGTACATTCATGAGCCGCATAAATAGTTTATGGCTTTATTAAGAGAAAATCAATCCATTCATTACTGTAAACCCGTGTAGGCGTCAATCCCCCCCCCCCCCCCCCCCGAATGATTGCCGACCGCCGCATTGGAGAAGGGAGGCCATCTTTGCTTTGCGGAATCTTCAGTAACATTTCAGCCTTTAATCTTTCAGCGTGAAGATCTTCCTAAGAAGCCAGGGAGCAAGAAAGCTTCAGAATTGAAGATACACGTTATATTACCAAAAGTATTGGGACACCTGCCTTTCGTAAGGTTAAATATTGCGTTGACCCACCCTTTGCAGCAATCTCTTCATTGGTATCAGCGGGAGGAATAGTGTCCCATCATTGGTGTCAGTGGGAGGAATAGTGCCCCATCATTGGTATCAGAGGGAGGAATAGTGCCCCATCATTGGTGTCAGTGGGAGGAATAGTGCCCCATCATTGGTATCAGAGGGAGGAATAGTGCCCCATCATTGGTATCAGAGGGAGGAATAGTGCCCCATCATTGGTGTCAGTGGGAGGAATAGTGCCCCATCATTGGTATCAGAGGGAGGAATAGTGCCCCATCATTGGTGTCAGTGGGAGGAATAGTGCCCTATCATTGGTCTCAGTGGGAGGAATAGTGCCCCATCATTGGTGTCAGTGGGAAGAAGGGTGCCCCATCATTGGTGTCAGTGGGAGGAATAGTGCCCCATCATTGGTATCAGTGGGGGGAATAGTACCCCATCATTGGTGTCAGTGGGAATAATGGTGCCCCATCATTGGTGTCAGTGGGAGGAATAGTGCCCCATCATTGGTATCAGTGGGGGAATAGTGCCCCATCATTGGTATCAGTGGGAGGAATAGTGCCCCATCATTGGTATCAGTGGGGGAATAGTGCCCCATCATTGGTATCAATAGGAGGAATAGTGTCCCATCATTGGTATCAATAGGAGGAATAGTGCCCCATCCTTGGTGTCAGTGGGAAAAATGGTGCCCCATCATTGGTGTCAGTGGGAGGAATAGTGCCCCATCATTGGTATCAGTGGGGGGAATTGTGCCCCATCATTGGTATCAGTGGGAGGAATAGTGCCCCATCATTGGTATCGGTAGGAGGAATAGTGTCCAATCAATGGTATAGGTGGGAGGAATAGTGCCCCATCATTGGTATCAGTGGGAGGAATAGTGCCCCATCAGTGGTATCAGTGGGGGGAATAGTGCCCCATAATTGGTATCAGTGGCAGGAATATTGCCCCATCATTGGTATCAGTGGGAGGAATAGTGCACCATCATTGGTATCAGTGGGAGGAATGGTGCCCCATCATTGGTATCAGTGGCAGGAATAGTGCCCCATCATTGGTATTAGTGGAAGGAATAGTGCCCCATCATTGGTATCAGTGGGAGGAATAGTGCCCCATCATTAGTATCAGTGGCAGGAATAGCGCCCCATCATTGGTGTTAGTGGGAGGAATAGTGCCCCATCATTGGTATCAGTGGGAGGAATAGTGCCCCATCATTTATATCAGTGGGAGGAATAGTGCCCCATCATTGGGGTCAGTGGGAGGAATAGTGCCCCATCATTGGTATCAGTGGGACGAATAGTGCCCCATCATTGGTATCAGTGGGAGAAATAGTGTGGTATGATGTCTGGCCGCATACTGGTTATCACTATAGTACTTGTTTTACCAATAAACAGATTGGAAGTACAATCTATGAGGGGGTCATTGGTATATGAATATACAGTATCTCACAAATGCAGACTGTGGACATGGATTACTGGAACCATGTCCTGTGCTCTGATGAGACCAAGATAAAGGTATTTGGTGTCAGATGGTGACAAGCGTGTGTGGGGGCAACCAGGTGAGGAGGACAAAGACAAGTGTGTCTTGTCTACAGTCAGGCATGGTGGTGGGGGTGTCATGGTCTGGGGCTGCATGAGTGCTGCCGGCACTGGGGGGCTACAGATCATTGAGGGGACCATGAATGCCAACATGTACTGTGACATACTGAAGCACAGCATCATCCCCTCCCTTCAGAGACTGGACCGCAGGGCAGTATTCCAACATGACAATGACCCCAAACACACCTCCAACACCACCACTGCCTTCCTAAAGAAGCTGAGGGTAAAGGTGGTGAACTGGCCAAGCATGTGGGACATCCTCAAACGGAAGGTGGAGGAGCTCAAGGTCTCCAACATCCACCAGCTCCGTGATGACGTCATGTAGGAGGGGAAGAGGACTCCAGTGGCAACCTGTGAAGCTCTGGTGACTTCTATGCCCAAGGGGGTTAAGGCGGTGCTGGAAAATAATGGTGGCCACACAAAATTTTGACACTTTTGGTCCCAATTTGGACATTTTCTCTTAGGGATTTAAAGAAGTTGAGGGTAAAGGTGATGGACTGGCCAAGCATGTCTCCAGACCTAAACCCTATTGATCACCCCCCCCCCCCCCTCCCCGGTTCGGTTCGCACCAGAACCTTCAAACGGACCAACAATTTGCACAAACTTTAGAACCCTATTAAAGTCGATGGGACTCGAACGTTCGAAATCAAACGTGCTAATTTTAAAGGCTAATATGCAAGATATGCAACAGACAACACCAGCAATAAGGGGTATCTTCAAGTGTATACTGTGCTGGAGGCACACAACACCCACTTTAACTCCTGCAGATGCCTGTATTAGAGAAAAACAGCAATAAAGAGTAGATACAGGTGTATACTGCGCTGTGCTGGAGGCACACAACACCCACTAACTCCTGCAGATACCTGTATTAGAGAACACCAGCAATAAAGGGTAGATACAGGTGTATACTGTGCTGGAGGCACACAACACCCACTTTAACTCCTGCAGATGCCTGTACTAGAGAAAAACATAAAATAAAGAGTAGATACAGGTGTATACTGCGCTGTGCTGGAGGCACACAACACCCACTAACTCCTGCAGATGCCTGTATTAGAGAACACCAGCAATAAAGGGTAGATACAGGTGTATACTGTGCTGGAGGCACACAACACCCACTTTAACTCCTGCAGATGCCTGTATTAGAGAAAAACAGCAATAAAGAGTAGATACAGGTGTATACTGCGCTGTTCTGGAGGCACACAACACCCACTAACTCCTGCAGATACCTGTATTAGAGAACACCAGCAATAAAGGGTAGATACAGGTGTATACTGTGCTGGAGGCACACAACACCCACTTTAACTCCTGCAGATGCCTGTACTAGAGAAAAACAGCAATAAAGGGTAGATACAGGTGTATACTGCGCTGTGCTGGTGGCACACAACACCCACTAACTCCTGCAGATGCCTGTATTAGAGAACACCAGCAATAAAGGGTAGATACAGGTGTATACTGTGCTGGAGGCACACAACACCCACTTTAACTCCTGCAGATGTCTGTACTAGAGAAAAACAGCAATAAAGGGTAGATACAGGTGTATACTGCGCTGTGCTGGAGGCACACAACACCCACTAACTCCTGCAGATGTCTGTATTAGAGAACACCAGCAATAAAGGGTAGATACAGGTGTATACTTTGCTGGAGGCACACAACACCCACTAACTCCTGCAGATGCCTGTATTAGAGAACACCAGCAATAAAGGGTAGATACAGGTGTATACTATGCTGGAGGCACACAACACCCACTTTAACGTTAAGATGCCTGAGAAAAGAACACACTGTCTCTGGCTATCCTTCTCTCCTTGCACGCCGAAACACAGCACACAAGGCCGCCACGCTGGCGGCCTTATATAGTGTGGGGCGTGTACTAAACCCCCTGAGCTATAATTGGCCACAGGCATCCTGCCTGTGGCCAATTATGGTTCTCCTCGCTGCCGACGCTGTGATCGGCCAAGCATGCTGGGTCACAGTGCATGCTTGGTCAATCATGAGCCAGCAATGCACTGCGATGGCGTAGTGCATTGTGGGCCGTTCGTGCCACACGAATTTGGTGCGAACGGTCCACACAGTTCCGAATTCGCCAAACAGACGAACGGCTGATGTTCGAGTCGAACGCCGAGCTCATCTCTAGTCTCCAGACCTAAACCCTATTGATCATCTGTGGGACATCCTCAAAACGGAAGGTGGAGGAGCGCAAGGTCTCCAACATCCACCAGCTCCGTGATGTCATCATGGGGGAGGGGAAGAGGACTCCAGTGCCAACCTGTGAAGCTCTGGTGACCTCCATGTCCAAGAGGGTTAAGGCAGTGCTGGAAAATAATGGTGGCCACACAAAATATTGACACTTTTGGCCCCAATTTGGACATTTTCACTTAGGGGGTGTACTGACTTTTGGTGCCGGCGGTTTAGACATTAATGGCTGTGTGTTGAGTTATTTTGAGGGGGGAGGGTAAATTTACACTGTTATACAAGCTGTACACTCACTACTTTACATTGTAGACAAGTGTCATTTCTTCAGTGTTGTCACATGAAAAGAGAGAAGGAAATTATCTACAAAAAAAAAAAAAAAAAAAACGGGAGGGGTGTACTTACTTTTGTTAGATACTGTAATGCTCCTTTATAGAATAACACTTATGGATCCAATGCACCTAAAGATGGATGGCGATAACCCAGAGCTCCTGACACATGTATCTGTCTGATAACAAGCGCCCGTCCCCCCCCCTCCCCCCCCCCCTTCCCGGTTTATTGCGAAATTCGACCAGCTGGCTATAAACTTATGATAATAGAATTGTTCCTCTGCAATCAGATTATTGTGGAGACATCCAGGAGGAGGATCGGGATCAGCCGCCATTCATCTTGCGTTTAACGTTCTCCTGGAGATCTGTCTTTTCGTCCCTCCGGAAAATAAAAGCGGCGGGGCAGCTCGTTATGTCGATCGGCCAACTCGAGAACATGAACCTTTCTAAACTAGTTGCCACTCGTTGGAACCAATATAGCATTTAAAGACGACCTTTTCATAAAAAAAGAAAAGAGAAAAAAGAAAGAAGAAGAGGACTTGAATTTCTTTTTGTATTTATTCTCTCGCCGGGGTAAATTAAAAAGAACGACGCCGAGATTGTCATGAAGAGCTCTTAGAGGTGTTACGGTAAAATAGGAGTTTCTGTTGCGAAAATTGTCTGCTTTGAGCGTTTCCGTAAATTACCACCTTCAACTTAACAAGATCACGGAGCATTGAATCGGCTAATGACTGCAAAAAAAAACCCGGCTTCAAATATCAAATCTTTTATGATCTGGCTGCGCACTTTGCCGCGCGGCAAGCTCTAATGTTTTCCGGGGGGGGGGGGGGAGGCGTTTCGGCATGAAGCAAATGGATTTGGTACTCAAGGCCGTTGTTACTATCTTGCCTCTGGCAGCACCTGGCGTGTGGAGGCACCAGACGTCGTGCTCCTAAAATATGTATATATATAGTATTGTCTACACCTTCAGGAAACGTTTCCCTGCATTATTCTCTTTGCCGGACGAGTGGTGGGCAAAGGGACAGCAGTTACCTGTCCCTGGCCCACCACTCGCTCCAGGAACAGGGCCTTCAAAAAGTATTCATACCCCTTTTTGCACATTTTGTTACATTACCAGTGGCGTCGCTAGGGGGTGGCTTTTGGGGCTATAGCCCCGAATCTGGAGCCCATAGCCCCAAGTCTCTGCAAGGGGTCCCCAAGGGGAGGGGAGGCTCTCTGGGGACCCTGATTTAAAGGGGGAGGCTCTCTGGGGACCCTGATTTAAAGGGGGAGGCTCTCTGGGACCCTGATTTAAAGGGGAGGCTCTCTGGGGACCCTTATGTAACGGGGGGTTCTCTGGGAACCCTGATGCAAGCGGGAGGTTCTCTGGGAACCCTGATGCAAGCGGGAGGCTCTCTGGGGACTCTGATGTAAGGAAGAGGCTCTCTGGGGACCCTGATGTAAGGGGAGGCTCTCTGGGGACCCTGATGTAAGGGGAGGCTCTCTGGGGACCCTGATGTAAGGAGGAGGCTCTCTGGGGACTCTGATGTAAGGAAGAGGCTCTCCGGGGACCCTGATGTAAGGAGGAGGCTCTCTGGGGACCCTTATGTAAGGGGGGTTCTCATGGAACCCTGATGCAAGCTGGAGGTTCTCTGGGAACCCTGATGCAAGTGGGTGGCTCTCTGGGGGCTCTAATGTAAGGAGGAGGCTCTCTGGGGACCCTGATGTAAGGAGGAGGCTCTCTGGGGACTCTGATGTAAGGAAGAGGCTCTCTGGGGACCCTGATGTAAGGAGGAGGCTCTCTGGGGACTCTGATGTAAGGAAGAGGCTCTCTGGGGACCCTGATGTAAGGAGGAGGCTCTCTGGGGACCCTTATGTAAGGGGGGTTCTCTGGGAACCCTGATGCAAGCGGGAGGCTCTCTGGGGACTCTAATGTAAGGAAGACTCTCTCTGGGGACCCTGATGTAAGGAGGAGGCTCTCTGGGGGCCCTGATGTAAGGGGAGGCTCTCTAGGGACCCTGATGTAAGGGGAGGCTCTCTGGGGACCCTGATGTAAGGGGGGTTCTCTGGGAACCCTGATGCAAGTGAGAGGCTCTCTGGGGACCCTGATGTAAGGAGGAGGCTCTCTGGGGACCCTGATGTAAGGAGGAGGCTCTCTGGGGACCCTGATGTAAGGGGGGGGATCTCTGGGGATATATACACACACATATATTACTGTATATACATGTGTATGCCCGCCCATGTGTATGACTTTGTTTACTACGCTGCTATGGACTCTAGCCCCAGATCTTTTGTAGACCCAGCAACACCCCTGTATGTTACCAACCAAAAATGTATTTTATTAGGGTTTTATGTGACAGCCCAGTGATGGTGAACCTTGCCACCCCAGATGTTTTGGAACACTCTGCAGAGTACTTAAGCATCATGAGAAATGTAGGTCCAAAACATCTGGATTGCCAAGATTGTCCATCACTGTGATAGACCAACACAAAGTGTCACATAATTGTGAAGTGGAAGGAAAATGATAAATGTTTATTTTTTATTTTTTTACAAATAAATATATGAAAAGTGTGGGGGAGGGGCATTTGTATGGCGCCCCCCGGAGTCAATACTTTGTAGAACCCCCTTTCTCTACAAGTCTTTTTGGGGGTGTCTCTACCAGCTTTGCCCATCTAGAGAGGACATTTCTGCCCATTCTTCTTCTTTGTAAAATATCTCAAGCTCTGTCAGATTGGATGGAGAGCGTCTGTGATCAGCGATTTTCAAGTCTGGCCACAGATTCTCAATGGGATTTAGGTCTGGACTGTGACTGGGCCATTCTAACACATGAATATGCTTTGATGTAAACCATTCCATTGTAGCTCTGGCTGGATGTTTCGGGTCGTTGTTCTGCTGGAAGGGGAACCTCCGCCCCGGTCTCAAGTCTTCTGCCGACTCTAACAGGTTTTCTTCTAAGATTGTCCTGTATTTGTCTCCATCCATCTTCCCATCACCTCTGACCAGCTTCCCTGTCCCTGCTGAAGAAAACCATCCCCACCACATGATGCTGCCACCACCATGTCTCACAGTGGGGATGGTGTGTTCAGGGGGATGGGCAGTGTTAGTTTTTCCCACACATAGTGTTTTGTTTTTAGGCCATAAAGTTGAATTTTGGTCTCCTCTGACCAGATCACCTTCTTCCACATGTTTGCTGCCCCCTCCCCCACATGGCTTCTCACAAACTACAAACAGGACTTCTTATGACTTTCTTTCTCCAATGTCTTTCTTCTTGTCACTCTTCCATAAAGGGCAGATTTGTGGAGAGACGACTAATAGTTGTCCTGTGGACAGATTCTCCCCCCTGAGCTGTGGATCTCTGCAGCTCCTCCACAGTTACCATGGACCTCTTGGCTGCTTCTCTGATGAATGCTCTCCTTGCCCGGCTCCTTTTATTTTTATTTTTTTTTTATTTTTTAATTTTTTTTAATTATTATTATTATTTTTTTTTAAATCAATTTAGGCCAATATGTATTCTGCTACATATTTTTGCTAAATGAAAATCCCAACAAGTGTATATTGGTTTACGCAAAATATAGTTAGTGTCTACAAACTATGGGATATTTTAATGTTTTTTTTTCTTTTATTTTTTATTTTTTTACAATGTACACAGGAACACAAATTAATGGTTTAAATGTAAATCTTTCCCAGGGATCAGATTTAAGCCTATATTTTTTTTGCACTATAAAAAATACTGACAATTTTGAAAAAAATATATATATTCTTTACTTTCTGCTATAAAACATATCCAATAAAAAATGTAAAAAAACTTTTTTTTTTTCATGAATTTAGGCCAATATGTATTCTACTACATATTTTCAGTACAAGAAATTTCCAATAAGTGTATATTGTTTTACGAAAAAGTTATAGTGTCTACAAACTATGGGATATTAAAAAAAAATGTTTAATGTTATTTTTTTTACAATGTACACAGGAACACAAATTAATGGTTTAAATTGAAATCCATCCCAGGGTTCAGATTTAAGCCTAACCTTATTTTTTTCCAGTTTTTGTTTAATTTCAATGCACTTAACTAATTGGTCAATTTTATATTTTTTGCACTGTAAAAAATTCTGACAATTTTGAATAAAAAAATATATATATTCTTTACTTTCTGCTCTAAAAAATATCAAATAAAAAAAAAATTAAAAAATCTTTTATTTTATTTTTTTTCCATCAATTCAGGCCAATATGTATTCTGCTACATATTTTTGGTAAAAGAAAATCCCAATAAGCTTATATTGGTTTGCTCAAAAAATATAGCATCTGCAAATGATGTGATATATATATTTTTTTTAATTTAGGCCAATATCTATTCTGCTACATATTTTTGGTGAAAGAAAATTCCAAAAAGTGTAAATTGGTTTTCGCAAAAGTTATAGCGTTTTCAAACTATGGGATATTTTTAGGTTTTACATTTTTTTTACATTTTTTTTAATTATTTTTTTCATCGATTTAGGCCAGTATGTATTCTGCTACATATTTTTGGTAAAAGAAAATCCCAATAACTGTAGATTGGTTTACGAAAAAGTTATAACGTCCACAAATAATGGGATATTTTTATGGGGGCTTTTTTTTTTGGTTTTTGTTTTTGTTTTGTTTTTGTACATCAATTTAGGCCAATGTGTATTCTGCTACATATTTTTGGTAAAAGAAAATTCCAAAAAGCGTATATTGGGTTGCGCAAAAGTTATACAGTAGCGTCTTCAAACTATGGGATATTTTTAGGTTTTTTATTTTTTTACATTTTTTTTTTATTTTTTTTTCATCAATTCAGGCCAATATGTATTCTGCTACATATTTTGAGTAAAAGAAAATCCCAATAAGCTTTTATTGGTTTGAGCAAAAGTTATAGCGTCTTCAAACATTGGGATATTTTTATGGGTTTTTTTAAAGAAAAATTTCATCAATATAGGTCATTATGTATTCTGCTACATATTTTCGGTGAACGAAAATCTCAATAAGTGTAGATTGATTTACGAAAACGTTAGAGTGTCTACAAACTATGGGATTTTTTTTTTTTTTTTTTTTACAATGTACAATTGAAATCCATCCCAGGGTTCAGATTGAAGCCTAACCTTATTTTTTTTCCATTTTTGTTTAATTTAAATGCACTTAGCTAATTGGCCAATTTTATATTTTTTGCACTATAAAAAATACCAACAATTTTGAAAAAAAATATATATATTCTTTACTTTCTGCTATAAAACATATCCGATAAAAAATGTAAAAAATCTTTATTTTTTTTCATCAATTTTGGCCAATATGTATTCTGCTACATATTTTCAGTAAAAGAAAATTTACAATAAGCGTATATTGGTTTGCGCAAAAAATATAGCGTCTTTAAACTATGGAATATTTTTTGTTTTTTTCTTTTAAAATCTTTATTATTATTATTATTATTATTATTATTATTTTTTATCAATTTAGGCCAATAAGTATTCTGCTACATATTTTCAGTAAAAGAAAATCCCAATAAGCACATATTGGTTTGCGCAACAAATGTAGCGTCTTTAAACTGTGGAATATTTTTAGGTTTTTTATTTTTAATTTGTTTATTATTATTTTTTAATTTTTTTTATAAATTTAGGCCAATATGTATTCTGCTACATATTTTTGGTAAACGAAAATCCTAATAAGCGTATATTGGTTTACGCAAAATATAGTTATAGCGTCTTCAAACTATGGAATATATTTATTTTTTTCATCAATTTAGGCCAATATGTATTCTACTACATATTTTTGATAAAAGAAAAT
This sequence comes from Lithobates pipiens, assembly GCF_037356315.1. NCBI lineage: Eukaryota > Metazoa > Chordata > Amphibia > Anura > Ranidae > Lithobates > Lithobates pipiens. Next base: position 261,733,103 of record NW_027507685.1, on the reverse strand, counting down.
CCCAATAAGTGTGTATTGGTTTGCGCAAAAGTTATAGCGTCTTCAAACTATGAGACATTTTTAGTTTTTTTTATTTTTTTTACATTTTTTTTTATGATTTTTTTTCATCAATCTAGAACAATATGTATTCTGATACATATTTTTGGTAAAAGAAAATCCCAATAAGCGTATATTGGTTTGCGCAAAAAATATAGCGTCTTTAAACTATGGAATATTTTTTAGATTTTTTTATTTTTTAAATTTTTTTTATTTTTCATCAATTTAGAACAATATCTATTCTGCTCCATATTTTTGGTAAAAGAAAATCCCAATAAGCGTATATTGGTTTGCGCAAAAAAATATAGCGTCTTTAAACTATGGAATATTTTTTAGATTTTTTTATTTTTTACATTTTTTTTTTATCAATTTAGGTCAATATCTATTCTGCTCCATATTTTTGGTAAAATAAAATCCCAATAAGCGTATATTGGTTTGCGCAAAAAAATATAGCGTCTTTAAACTATGGAATATTTTTAGGTTTTTTCTTTTAAAATCTTTTTTATTATTATTATTATTATTATTTTTTATCAATTTAGGCCAATAAGTATTCTGCTACATATTTTCAGTAAAAGAAAATCCCAATAAGCACATATTGGTTTGCGCAACAAATGTAGCGTCTTTAAACTGTGGAATATTTTTAGGTTTTTTATTTTTAATTTGTTTATTATTATTTTTAAATTTTTTTTATAAATTTAGGCCAATATGTATTCTGCTACATATTTTTGGTAAACGAAAATCCTAATAAGCGTATATTGGTTTACGCAAAATATAGTTATAGCGTCTTCAAACTATGGAATATATTTATTTTTTTCATCAATTTAGGCCAATATGTATTCTACTACATATTTTTGATAAAAGAAAATCCCAATAAGTGTGTATTGGTTTGCGCAAAAGTTATAGCGTCTTCAAACTATGAGATATTTTTAGGTTTTTTATTTTTTTACATTTTTTTTTTATGATTTTTTTTCATCAATCTAGAACAATATGTATTCTGATACATATTTTTGGTAAAAGAAAATCCCAATAAGCGTATATTGGTTTGCGCAAAAAATATAGCGTCTTTAAACTATGGAATATTTTTTAGATTTTTTTATTTGTTAAATTTTTTTTATTTTTCATCAATTTAGAACAATATCTATTCTGCTCCATATTTTTGGTAAAAGAAAATCCCAATAAGTGTATATTGGTTTGCGCAAAAAAATATAGCGTCTTTAAACTATGGAATATTTTTAGATTTTTTTTTATTTTTCACATTTTTTAATTATCTTTTTTTATCAATTTACGCCAATATGTATTCTGCTACCTATTTTTCGGTAAACGAAAATCCCAACAAGCTTATATTGGTTTATGCAAAATATAGTTATAGTGTCTACAAACTATGGGATATTTTAATGTTTTTTTTATTTTCTTTTTTTTTTTTTTTTTTTTTACAATGTACGCAGGAACATAAATTAATGGTTTAAATTTAAATCTTTCCCAGGGATCAGATTTAAGCCTAACCTTATTATTATTTTATTTTTTTCTGTTGTTGTTGAATTTCAGTGCACTTAGCTAATTACCGCTAATTGGCCAATTTAAAGGCTTCTATTAAAAAAAAAAAAAAAAAAAAAAAAAAAAAAAAATAAAAACAAGAAAAGCAACATAAACAAAAATTTTAAATTCAATAACCAGGTAAGCGTTTAATTACCGTGGCCTTGTTCATGTAAATTCAGAATAATAATAAATGTATGAAATAAATCTAAATTCCCTCGCCCACTGGCGTGATGTATTTTCTATACGTTTTCTGCCCCCCCCCTCCCCCCGCCCCCGTCCCGCCAACGATTGCCACAGTCTGAAACAGCAAAGTCATCAACCCTCCAACGAGTGCGCGGGAAACAATTAAAAGTCTTAATTAGGTCTAATTAATAGGCTGTAACCATTAAATATCGCCACGGTTTGTTGGGCGCTGCATTGTAAGTCATTTTCGATCGCCCACCAATCAGCCGCGCTTCGCAGCGCCCTTGTTCAAATAATTACCAAACTCGTTAACTTGTTTAATATTTGTGATAAATAGGTTGGTGGGGGGAGGGGAGGGGGGGGGGTTTGTTTTCTTCAGGTTTTTCCGACAATAAAATAGATCAATGGAGATTTGCATATCGGAAGATTGTATGTGCGTTTTCTGCGTTTAATCGATTTGTTATTAAAGTTCATGCGCGTGTCCCAATACTTTTGGTTATTTGGGATTGAGCTTAGACAAAACCCAATACACTTCTCTGGTTGGTCTGTCAAATATTTCCAGTAAAAGCATCTTGTTATATCTGTTCAATAAATGCAAAAAAAAAAAAAAAGTCTGTTGATCCTGCCAGACATCTTGTGATCGGATAACTTCATATGCTCCCCCCCCCCCCCCCTGACTGTTATCAGTTACACTTAGACATGTGCAATTTATTTAGTTCCAATTTTTTTTTTTTTTTTACGACAACACCCGTTTTAATTTTTTTTTTATATAAATATTCGTAAATTTGAATATTCTAAAATTCGTAAATTAAAATTTTTCGAAAATCCAAAAAATTTGAAAATCCGGAAATTTGAAAATTCGTAAAATTCACAAAAATCGGAAAATTCTGAAAACCCGAAAAAAAGAAGAATTCCTTAATTCGGAAATCCGAAAATAACAACGCAAATTCAAAAGAACGAAAATCCAAAAATAAGAACCAAAATCCGAAAATATTCATGAATTCGATAGTTCAAGAATTCTTAAATCCAGAAATTCAAAAATCCGAAAATTCGAAAAATTCATAAATTCGCAAAATCGGAAATTCTGAAAACCCGAAAAATCCAAGAAATCCTAAATTCGGAAATCCGAAAATAACAACGAAAATTCAAAAGAACGAAAATCCAAAAATAAGAATGAAAATCCAAAAACAAGAAAGAAAATCCGAAAATATTCAAAAATTCATGAATTCGAATATTCAAAAATTCCTAAATCCAGAAATTCAAAAATCCGGCAATTAAAAAAATTCATAAATTCGCAAAATCTGAAATTCGAAAACCCGAAAATCCAGAAATTAAAAAATTCGGAAATCCGAAAATATCAACGAAAATTCAAAAGGACAAAAATCCAATAACAAGAACGAAAATCCAAAAAGATAAAAAAAATTGTAAATTCAAATATTCAAAAATTCATAAATCCGGCAATTCAAAAAATTCATACATTTGAAAAATCTGAAATCCCAAAAATCCATAAATTCAGAAATGCGGAAATCCGAAAATAACAACGCAAATTTAAAAGAACAGAATCCAAAAATAAGAACGAAAATCCAAAAACAAGAACGAAAATCCGAAAATATTAAAAAATGTGAATATTAAAAAATTTGTAAATCCAGAAATTCGAAAATCTGGAAATTTGAAAATTCTTAAATTCACAAAAATCGGAAATTAGGAAACCCAAAAAACCAAGAATTCTGAAATTCTGAAATCCGAAAATAACAACGCAAATTCAAAAGAACGAAAATCCATAAATAAGAACGAAAATCTGAAAATATTCAAAAATTCATGAATTTGAATATTCAAAAATTCTTAAATCCAGAAATTCAAAAATCCGAAAAATTCAAAAAATTCATAAATTCGCAAAATCGGAAATTCTGAAAATAACAACGAAAATTCAAAAGAACGAAAATCCTAAAATAGCAACGAAAATCCAAAAACAAGAACGAAAATCCGAAAATATTCAAAAATTCTCAAAATTGGAAATTCGAAAACCCGAAAATCCAAGAATTCAGAAATTCAGAAATCCGAAATTATCAACGAAAATTCAAAAGGAAAAAAATCCAAAAACAAGAACGAAAATCCAAAAATATAAAAAAAAATTGTAAATTCAAATATTCAAAAATTCAGAAATCCAGAAATTTGAAAATCCAGCAATTCAAAAAATTTATAAATTTGCAAAATCGGAAATTCTGAAAACCCAAAAATCCAAGAATTCAGAAATGCGGAAATCCGAAAATAACAACGCAAATTCAAAAGAAAAGAATCCAAAAATAAGAACGAAAATCCAAAAACAAGAACGAAAATCTGAAAATATTAAAAAAAATCGTAAATTTGAATATTCAAAAATTCGTAAATGCAGAAATTAGAAAATCCCAGAAATTTCAAAAAATGTATAAATTCGCAAAATCAGAAATTCTGAAAACCTGAAAATCCAAGAATTCAGAAATTAAAATATCTGAAAATAACAAAGAAAATTCAAAAGAAAAAAATTGTAAATTTGAATATTCAAAAATTCGTAAATCTAGAAATTCGCAAAATCGGAAATCAGAAAACCCGAAAGTCTAGGAATTTGGAAATCCGAAAATAACGAAAATCCGACAATTCGAAAACCCCAAAATTAAAAAATCTGATACTAATAATAACTAATAATAATTTAACTATTACTAACTGTTAAATTATAGGCATTGGAATTTCCTTTTAAAAAAAAAATGTTATTATTCCTTTTTTTTATAAATTAATTTCTTTTTATAATAAATATTACTGGATTAAAAAAAAAAAAAAATGTCTGTTAGTGAATATAACGAATATGAAGTTATCTAAAGTTACGTATGATCGGAAATAAAGAATTCCGTAGCTAAACGAATGGAACGTAACAAATTAAAAATAATAAATGACAGTAATAATAATAATACATTTTTTTATTATTATTATTTATTCTTAATTTGTTACGCTCCATTCCTTTAGATACGACATTCGTTATTTTGGATAATTCGGGGTATTTTCACGCTGCAGGTCGGATAAAATCCAGATATGCCCCCCCCCCGCCCCCGTTCCCGGGGGGCCGTAGATTGGAGGCCACTGCTCTAAAGTAACAAACTATCCTTCTTCGAATTTCAGCAGAAACCGAGTCCTTTCTTCTCCCGCCTGCCTCTAAATGAGATTTCTTGTAAATGATTAGGTGAAGTCAGGTTACAAACACTGGAAAACGTCTCCGAGATGATATCATCGCTAAACCCAAGCCAACGGAGCATCAGGACAACCCCAAACGCCATTATCCTCCAAGATGGCGTGCTCCGGGGGGAGGCGAGCGGACACGTAATGGATTTGTGTGGAAATTCGACCCTCTGCCACAGATTGATTTGCAAGGAAACGTCTCTATCTTGTCAGTGTATTGAACGGACAAAAATTAAATGACATCCCGGAGTAATATGTCTGGCCGCGGGCGAGTCGCAGATAAGGCGAGGCGGCGAGCTTCGAGGAGCGCCCGAGGCTTCTGATATGGGCTTGGGATGATTGGAATGTGAACTGGTCGAAAGCCAATTGTGTGGAGAACCTTTCGCCTGATTGCCCGCCATCCCCCTGGAAAGATGTCAGCTGGAGCCGAGCTGTCCCGCCTGTTTTCACCGATAGATGCGGAATTATGAGGCCGGGGGAACTTTTTTTTTTTTTAGGCACATACAGTGCTTTGAAAAAGTATTCATACCCCTTGACATTTTCCACATTTTGTCGCGTTACAGCCAAAAAACGTAAATGTATTTTATTGGAATTTTATGTGATGGACCAACACAAAAGTGGCACATAATTGTGAAGTGGAAGGAAAATTATAAATGATACAAATATTTGAAAAGTATGGTGGGGGGGCATTTGTATGGCGCCCCCCCCGGAGTCAATACTTTGTAGAACCCCCTTTTTTCGGTAAGAACCCCCTTTCTCGGTCTCTACCAGCTTTGCCCATCTAGAGAGGACATTTCTGCCCATTCTTCTTCTTTCTAAAATATCTCAAGCTCTGTCAGATTGGATGGAGAGCGTCTGTGATCAGCAATTTTCAAGTCTTGCCACAGATTCTCAATGGGATTTAGGTCTGGACTGTGACTGGGCCATTCTAACACATGAATATGCTTTGATGTAAACCATTCCATTGTAGCTCTGGCTGGATGTTTCGGGTCGTTGTCCTGCTGGAAGGTGAACCTCCGCCCCGGTCTCAGGTCTTTTGCCGACTCTAACAGGTTTTCTTCTAAGATTGTCCTGTATTTGTCTCCATCCATCTTCCCATCAACTCTGACCAGCTTCCCTGTCCCTGCTGAAGAAAACCATCCCCACCACATGATGCTGCCACCACCATGTCTCACGGTGGGGATGGTGTGTTCGGGGGATGGGCGGTGTTAGTTTCCCCCACACATAGCGTTTTACTTTTAGGCCTTAAAGTTGAGTTTTGGTCTCCTCTGAGCAGATCACCTTCTTCCACATGTTTTCTGCCCCCTCCCCCACATGGCTTCTCACAAACTACAAACAGGACTTCTTATGACTTTCTTCCTCCAATGTCTTTCTTCTTGTCACTCTTCCATAAAGGGCAGATTTGTGGAGAGACGACTAATAGTTGTCCTGTGGACAGATTCTCCCCCTGAGCTGTGGATCTCTGCAGCTCCTCCAGAGTTACCATGGACCTCTTGGCTCTTCTCTGATGAATGTTCTACTTGCCCGGCCCGGTCAGTTTAGGTGGACGGCCATGTCTTGGTAGGTTTGCAGTTGTGCCATACTCTTTCCATTTTCCGATGATGGATTGAACAGAGGTCCGTGAGATGGTCAAAGCTTGGGAGATTTCTTTATAACCTAACCCTGCTTTATACTTCTCCACAACTTCATCCCTGACCTGTCTGGTGTGTTCCTTGGCCTTCATGATGCTGTTTGTTTACTAAGGTTCTCTAACAAACCTCTGAGGGCTTCACAGAACAGCTGTATTTATACTTAGATTAAATCACACACAGGTGGACTCTATTTACTAATTAGGTGAATTCTGAAGGCAATTGGTTCCCCTAGATTTTAGTTAGGGGTATCAGAATAAAGGGGGCTGAATACAAATGCCCCCCCCTCCCCCACACTTTTCACATATTTATTTGTATCATTTATCATTTTCCTTCCACTTCACAATTATGTGACACTTTGTGTTGGTCCATCACATAAAATCCCAATAAAATACAGGAGGTCCCCGAGTTACGAACAACTCCTACTTACGAAAGGGCAGGTGGCGCTGGCGGGCAGGTCAGAAAACAACGCTGGAAAACATTGGTAAACATCGGAAAATGACGCTGGAAAACATCATAAAACATTGGAAAACGACGTTGGAAAACAGCTGAAAAAATCGTAAAACAACATTCTAAAACAGCCAAAAACATTGGAAAAAGAAATCGGAAAACAACGTTGGAAAACAGCGGAAAACGACGTTTGAAAACAGCGGAAAACATTGGAAAATGACGTTGGAAAACAGCGGAAAACATTGGAAAAAGACACTGGAAAACAACCTTGGAAAACAGCGGAAAACGATGTTGGAAAATAGCGGAAAATAGCGGAAAACAACTTTGGAAAACAGAGGAAAACCACATTGGAAAACAGCAGAAAACATCGGAAAACGACATTGGAAAACAGCAGAAAACATCGGAAAACGACGTTGGAAAACAGCGGAAAACATTGGAAAAAGACACCGGAAAACAACTTTGGAAAACAGTGGAAAACATCGGAAAACGACTTCGGAAAACAACTTTGGAAAACAGCGGAAAACAACATTGGAAAACAGCGGAAAACGTCGGAAAACAACATTGGAAAACAGCGGAAAACATTGGAAAACGACGTTGGAAAACAGTAGAAAACATTGGAAAAAGACATCAGAAAACAACGTTGGAAAACAGCGGAAAACATTGGAAAACGACGTTGGAAAACAGCGGAAAACATTGGAAAACGACATTGGAAAACAGCGAAAAACATTGGAAAAAGACATCAGAAAACAACGTTGGAAAACAGCGAAAAACAACATTAAAAACAGCGAAAAACATAGGAAAAATACATTGGAAAACGACGTTGGAAAACATTGAAAAACTACGTTGTGAAACAACGTAAAACATTGGAAAATGACGTTGGAAAACAGTGGAAAACATCGGAAAACAACATTGGAAAACATCGGAAAACGCAGTTCTGCGCATGCACGTCTGAATTACAAACAAATCCAACTTAAGAACAAACAGGCAGTCCCTAACCTGTTTCGTTACTCGTGGACTGCCTGTACATATTTACGTTTTTTTGGTTATAACATGACAAAATGTGGAAGATTTCGGGGGGTATGAAGACTTTTTCAAGGCACTGTCCTCAAGGCGCCCCAACAGGTCGTGTTTTCAGGATTTCCCCTTCAGATGAAACGGCTGGGGTAATTACTAAGGCCTTGAAGCTGATCACATCACCTGTGCAAAATAATGGTAAAGCCTGAAAACATGACCTGCTGGGGGCGCCCTTGAGGACCGGGGGCCGCTCTAGACATCTGCACAGGTAGAGCTCGCGTCAAGTCCCAGCATTTATTTAAAATAGAGGACGGTAGAGCAAGCAAAACTTGAACTAAAAGAAAAAAAAAAAAAAAAGAGGCCCGAACCACCCAAAAAAAAAAAAGATTTATTTAGAATTTTTATCCTCATAAAAAAAAAAAAAAAAAAAAAAGAAGCCTGTTAATAAATTTCCAGAACGGTGCCGGTCGTTTACAGAAATGAATATTAAAGTTTCCAGTAACAACTCAGCTTTATTAACATACCGTTTGCGTAAACACATTTTAGCAATTGTTTAAAGTTTTCTTGCTGAAGCCCAACATAATTGTTAAAAGTTTTCCTTCTTCTTAAGTAATTATTGGGAGAAAAAAAAAAAAACTTTTCCCCGCGTTTGGCGTCTGAGAGAGGAGTTGGGGTGCAGTGGCAGACAGCGGGCCAGTAGAGGGCAGTATACTACCACCGTAAATCACATCCCACCCCCCCCCCCCTCCACCACCGCCACCACCTCCACTCCACTCCATTAAGCTGGTTCAGAAATATATTGCACGAGTTCAAATGACTGCAGCCTTCAGCCTGATCAGATTGATCATATCTGGCAAATTGCAAATAAAACCTATTCAAGCTCTTTTCCTACTGTATAGGCGAGTCGTATAAAATTCAAACGGACATTTGTGTAGAGGAAAATGAATTCTCCTTGGAAGGGAGTTGTACGGAGATGTTCTTGGGGGGGGGGGGGGGGGTTTACAAGGTATACACGTTAGAGCGTTCATGGAACGTGCCTCGTGCCTTCACATACTAAGGCGGCGGATCAGGGGCGTTGCTAGGTCTACAAAAGATCTGGGGCTAGAGACCATAGCAGCGTAGTGAAGAAGGTCATACGCTTGGGCGGGCATACACATGTATATACAATAATATACGTGTGTATATATCTCCAGAGAGCCCCCCACTTACATCAGGGTCCACAGAGAGCCCCCCCACTTACATCAGGATCCACAGAGAGCCCCCTTTACATCAGGGTCTCCAGAGAGCCCCCCACTTACATCAGGGTCCCCAGAGAGCCCCCCTTACATCAGGGTCCCCAGAGAGCCCCCCCTTACATCAGGGTCCCCAGAAAGATCCCCACATACATCAGGGTCCCCAGAGACCCTCCCCCTTAAATCAGGAACACCTTCCTGCCCAGACCAATTTTGAGCTTTCAGCGCTGTCGCACTTTGAATGACAATTGCGCGGTCATACAACACTGTACCCAAATGAGATTTTTATCATTTTTTTCCCACAAATAGAGCTTTCTTTTGGTGGTATTTGATCACCTCTGCGGTTTTTATTTTTGCTAAACAAATAAAAAAATACCAAAAATTTTTAAAAAAAAATGTTTTTTTTGTTTCAGTTTCAAAACTTTGCAAATAAGTAAGTTTTCTCCTTCACTGATGGGCACTGATGGGGTTACACTGATGGGCAATGATAAGGCGGCACTGATGGGCACCGATGAGGTGGCACCAATGAAGTGGCACTGATGAGGTGGCATTGATGGACACCGATATGTGGCATTAATAGGCGGCACTGATGGGTGGCACTGATGGGCGACACGGATGGGCACTGATAGGTGGCACAAATTGGCACTGATAGCTGGCACGGATTGGCATGGATGAGCATGGATAGGTGGCACAGGTGGGCATGGGTTAGTCGGCACAGGTGGGCATGGGTAGGCGGCACAGGTGGGCATGGGTAGGCGGCACAGGTGGGCATGGATGGGCACTGATAGGTGGCATGGATGGGCACTGATAGGCGGCACAGATGGGAACTGATAGGTGGCATTGCATTATAATATATTGTACTAATGGATGCCAATCAGTGCCAATCAATAATGCATGCCAATCAGTGATGCCCATTGTGGGCACTGATTGGCATCCATTATGGGCACTGATTGGCATCCATTGTGGCACTGACTGGAATCCCTGGTGGTCTAGGGTGGCATACCTTGTCCTGGGCATCCCTGGTGGTCTGGTGGCATCCCTGGTGGTCCAGTGTGGGCATCCTCGGGGGGGCTGTGCTGATAATTGATCAGCACAGACCCCCCCTGTCAGAGGAGCAGCCGATCGGCTCTCCTCTACTCTAGTCTGACAGACGCGAGTGAGGAAAAGCCGATCACCGGCTCTTCCTATTTACACTGTGATCAGCCATGATTGGACACGGCTGATCACGTGGTAAAGAGTCTCCGTCGGAGACTCTTTACCGAGATCGTAGTTCCCGGGTGTCAGACTGACACCCCGCAACAACGATCGCCGCGATGCGTGCCCCCGGGGGCGCGCAGCGGCTCATAATCCTGATCACGTCATATGACGTCCGGTCAGGATTATGCAACCACTTTGCCGCCGTCTATTTGTTATAGGGCGGGCGGCAAGTGGCTAAAACAGAGTGTTGGTGCAGTACGGAGTGCGGCCATTTCTTCCATTATTGGTGTTGGAAGTAGGGCTGCCACCTTTTCTTCAAGTCAAACCCGTTACAATTTAGCGGTGCACAGCAATTGTTTTGGTTTTGTTTTATAGTATAAACTTTACATACAGTATCTCACAAAAGTAAGTACACCCCTCACATTTGTGTAAATCTTTTCTCCTCTCTTTTCATGTGACAACACTGAAGAAATGACACTTGTCTACAATGTAAAGTAGTGAGTGTACAGCTTGTATAACAGTGTAAATTTCCTGTCCCCTCAAAATAACTCAACACACAGCCATTAATGTCTAAACCGCTGGCAACAAAAGTCAGTACACCCCTAAGTAAAAATGTCCAAATTGGGGCTCAATTAGCCATTTTCCCTACCCAGTGTCATGTGACTCGTAAGGCCGCGTACACACAGGCGGTCTGTTCGCCCAACTTTGTCCGCTGAACAGTGTTTGGGCGGACAGTCCGCTCGTGTGTGGGCTTTCAGCGGACAGTTTCAGCGGACAGTTGGACGGACAAGGTTTTTCGGAATTTCCGAAAAACTGTCCGCTGAAACCTTCTTTCAGCGAACAGTCCGCTCATGTGTAGGCTTGTTCGTCAAACAAAGTTGCGCGCATGCTCAGAAAGGATTTTCACGCCGAAAGTTATAATGCAGTGTATAGGACGTTGTATTTTTCGTCCCGTCGTACGTGCCGTTCACGTCATCGCGCACGGTTTCAGCAAACTGTTCGTTCGTCGTGTGTGGGCATGTCCGTCCATGCTAATTTTGAGCGGACTGTTTGCCGAAACTGTTGGACGGAAAAAGTTGGGCGAACAGTCCGCCCGTGTGTACGCGGCCTTAGTGTTACAAGGTCTCAGGTGTGAATGGGGAGCAGGTGTGTTGAATTTGGTGTTATCGCTCTCACTCTTTCATACTGGTCACTGGAAGGTCAAAGAACTGTCTGAGGATCTGGAATAAAGAATTGTTGCTCTACATAAAGATGGCCTAGCCTATAAGAAGATTGCCAAGACCCTGAAACTGAGCTGCAGCACGGTGGCCAAGACCATACAGCGGTATAACAGGACAGGTTCCCCTCAGAACAGGCCTCGTCATGGTCCACCAAAGAAGTTGAGGTCACGTGATCAGCGTCATATCCAGAGGTTGTCTTTGGGAAATAGACGTACGAGTGCTGCCAGCATTGCTGCAGAGGTTGTAGGGGTGGGGGGGGTCAGCCTGTCAGTGCTCAGACCATACGCCGCACACTGCATCAAATTGGTCTGCATGGCTGTCGTCCCAGAAGGAAGCCTCTTCTAAAGATGATGCACAAGAAAGACCACAAACAGTTTGCTGAAGACAAGCAGACTAAGGCCGCGTACACACGCGCGGACTGTTCGCCCAACTTTGTCCGCTGAACAGTGTTTGGGCGGACAGTCCGCTCGTGTGTGGGCTTTCAGCGGACAGTTTCAGTGGACAGTTTGACGAACAAGGTTTTCGGAAATTCCGTAAAACTGTCCGCTGAAACCTTGTTTGAGCGAACAGTCCGCCCGTGTGTAGGCTTGTTCGTCAAACTAAGTTCCGCGCATGCTCAGAAAGGATTTACACGCCGAAAGTTATAATGCAGTGTATAGGACGTCGTATTTTTCGTCCCGTCGTACGTGCCGTTCACGTCATCGCGCACGGTTTCAGCAAACTGTTCGTTCGTCGTGTGTGGCCATGTCCGTCCATGCTAATTTTGAGCGGACTGTTTGCCGAAACTGTTTGACGGACAAAGTTGGGCGAACAGTCCCCGCGTGTGTACGCGGCCTAAGGAGATGGATTACTGGAACCATGTCCTGTGGTCTGATGAGACCAAGATAAAGGTATTTGGTGTCAGATGGTGACAAGCGTGTGTGGGGGCAACCAGGTGAGGAGGACAAAGACAAGTGTGTCTTGTCTACAGTCAGGCATGGTGGTGGGGGTGTCATGGTCTGGGGCTGCATGAGTGCTGCCGGCACTGGGGGGCTACAGATCATTGAGGGGACCATGAATGCCAACATGTACTGTGACATACTGAAGCAGAGCATGATCCCCTCCCTTCAGAGACTGGACCGCAGGGCAGTATTCCAACATGATAACCACCCCAAACACACCTCCAACACCACCACTGCCTTGCTAAAGAAGCTGAGGGTAAAGGTGATGGACTGGCCAAGCATGTCTCCAGACCTAAACCCTATTGATCATCTGTGGGACATCCTCAAACGGAAGGTGGAGGAGGGGAAGGTCTCCAACATCCACCAGCTCTGTGATGTCATCATGGGGGAGGGGAAGAGGACTCCAGTGATGACCTGTGAAGCTCTGGTGACCTCCATGCCCAAGAGGGTTAAGGCAGTGCTGGAAAATAATGGCGGCCACACAAAATATTGACACTTTGGGCCCAATTTGGACATTTTCACTTAGGGGTGTCCTCACTTTTGTTGCCAGCGGTTTAGACATGAATGGCTGTGTGTTGAGTTATTTTGAGGGGACAGGAAATTTACACTGTTATACAAGCTGTACACTCACTACTTTACATTGTAGACAAGTGTCATTTCTTCAGTGTTGTCACATGAAAAGAGAGAAGAAAAGATTCACAAAAATGTGAGGGGTGTACTTACTTTTGTGAGATACTGTATATTTTGCAATTAACATTTCTAATCATATGAAATTAATCACAAGAGTTCCCCTTTACATCAGAGTCCACAGAGTTCCCCTTTTACATCTGAACTTGCAGAGTTCCCTTATGCCCCGCACACACGATCGGACATTCCGACCACAAAATCCATCAGATTTTTTCAGACGGATTTTGGCCGAAAATGGTGTTGCGTACACACGGCCGCACAAAGTTGTCAGAAAATCCAATCGTTCGGAACGAGGTGACGTTCGTTACGTACGACGGGATGACGTAGAGGCTAGTAGCCAATAGCTTTGGTCTCGTAATTTGATCTGAGCATGCGTGGCACTTTGTCCTTCGGAAATTCTCTACAAACGATTGGGAAAAAGTCCGATCGGATTTTGCTGTCGGAAAATTTTTGATCCAGATCTCAAATGTTGTCCATTGGGATTTCCGGTCTGAAAAAGTCCGATAGAGCCCACACACGATTTTCCACCAACATAATCCGATCTGACCTTTTTTGTCGGAATTTCCGACCGTGTGTATGGGGGTATAACACTGTAAGGGGGAACACTGAGAACTCTGATGTATAGAGAGGACTCTGATGTAAGGAGGAACACTGTGGCTTCTGGTGCAAAGGGGAACTCTGATGTAAGGGGTGCTCTGAGAACCCTGATATACCTTAGTGTACTCACTCAGAGACAGGAGAGAGAAGGGGGGAGACTTCAGTCACAGACAGGGATGGATGGTGAGATCATTCACCCCTTGGCAGTCAGCGCCTCTCATCCAGATGTATCTGAGGCTACTGGACTTCAAATTTCCTGCCCCCTCTTAACTTGTCTGAGGCACAGCACCAGGGATTGGAGTGTGGGCAGACATAGATGGGTAGGGGTGGGTGGAAGAGGTGCAGATCGAGCCCTCTCTCCTCTCCTGTGTGTGTAAGAATTATTAGTGCCGGCTTTGGCCAGTGTGAAAGAGTGTAATACACACTCTCGGCTTATACAACTGCAGCCCGCAACCCTGCTGGGAAGCCATAGTCTGGTCTGAACAATGTGTCCGGGTTTAAAGCGGTCTGAAACCCAGACGCATGATTCCAAACCCGAACTGTCCGGGTGAATCCCGGACAGGTGGCAAACCCTATTTTGGAAGACAACAGTCAAGTCCTTTATTAAAAATATCTTCTTCTCCCTCTAGTCTTCCTCCATCTTCTCCAGCATCTTTCTCCTCCGAGCTTCTCCTGCTTCTTCTTCCGCTCTTCTTCTTTCTTCTGTCTTCTTTGTCCGGTATTCTTCTTCCTCTGCCGCCGCCGACCCTCCTCCGATGCTGCGTCCCGCCGATCTGTCCACTCCGATGCCAAGCATTTCTTAGATAACAATGGGGGGGGCGGGGCGTGGAAATCGGATCACGTCACCCGGAGACCCCTCCCCTTGTGACATCACAGACCCATCATGCCCCAGGCGGTGACGTCACAAGGGGGCAGGGCCTCCGGATGATGTCATCTGATGGCCACGATCCAAAATGAAAGGAAGGGACTGATAGTGAAGTATCACTTTGGTAAAGGATTTATTGCGCATAAAAATGAATACTTATGCCACGTACACACGATCAGAATTTCGGCCAGCAAAAGACCGATGAGAGCTTTCTTCAGAAAATGCGACCGTGTGTACGCTCCATCGGGAATTTAGCTGCCCGAATTCCCGCCAGCAAAAATTTGATAGCATGTTCTCAATTTTTCAGACGGAAAAACTTTCTATGGGAAATTCCGATCGTGTGTATGCAATTCCGACGCGCAAAAACTCACGCTTGCTCAGATTCAATTACGAGATGGATTCTATTGGCTACTGGCTATTGAACTTCCTTTTTCTAGTAGGCGTTGTACGTCACCGCGTTCTTGGCGGTCAGTAATTTGGTGTGACCGTGTGTATGCAAGACAGCTTGAGCGAAATCCCATCGGAATTCCGTCGGGAAAACCATCAGAGCTTTTTCCAACCTAAATTCCGATCGTGTGTACGCGGCATTACACGAAGCAAGATAAAACCAGGCATACAAAAAAAAAATGGAGCTGTGAGTACAAAAACGCCGTTCATGGCGCGCATTCCACGATACCGGAAGTGGCGTCAATAGGAACCGGAAATTGTGTCTACGCGTTTCACCCTTCCACATGGCGTCATCAAGGACCTTGTGCAATAAATCCTTTATTTTGGGTACCTTTCATCCTGGCCGAGTATCCTTAATAAGGGAGGTTTAGTTGATGATCTGATGTTCAAGCTGCTATATCTGGCCACCACTATTACGCCTGAAGTGACCCCCTAGACTGAGAAGCTGGGGCTCCATTCCATCTGGTGAGTGGGGACACAGGAGGGGGGCATTGTGGTACCCCTTGAAAACTCTGGAGCACTTTTGCTCTTTTGTTGGATTGGAGCACATCGGTCACTTTATATCAGGGGTGCCCAACCAGTGGCCGGCGGAGCCCTCTGATGTGGCCCGCGACCTCCTGCTCTGGGAGGGCGGGTTGGCAAGCCCAGATTGCAGGTTGTCTATCCGCCATTGCCAGAGGCATCAGTGTTGTGAATGAAGCCGGCGGTAGAGGAAGCAAGCATCTGCGGAGCAGAGCCGCATAAGCCAATGCTTCCTGTATAGCGCCGGCTCATGTCATAGGTGGGGTAATACCAAATGCACTCTGCCTGGGACAGCAAGTTTATTACTAAAATCACAGTGTATATATGGACATATCTGTTCTGCAGTGGTTACTGGGCTGCTTTTAAACTGATTCGCAGGTGTAGCGCAGTGTACCTGCGGCTTACCTGCACTGAGCCATGGACTTCTAGTCTTAACTGTGAGTTTGGTGCACTTTCAGAAAGAAATTCTATGGCAAAGTAGAGCTTACCTGCAGGAAAGCCACAGGCAGGGCAGGTCTTTAAGGCAGGGCAAAAGGGGCAGCTGCCCTGGGCCCTGTCATTGTTTTGGGGCCCAAAGCAGCTGCCTCATACTTGCCAACTATCCCAGTTTAAATTCCCTCGTCCCTTGAAGTTTTAGTCCTGTGCTGTGTCCCGATATCTCAGTGTGAAGTGCTGGTACTAATGCTGCCCAGCTCTGCCTTATTGTTGTGTACAGATGACTCACCTGCAGACCCGGTGTTTACATGTAAATACCCAGGATTCCTATGTAAATAGCAGCATTCATATGTAAATAGCTTCATCCGAAGGCATAAATATGTAAATAAAGGCGGCATTCATATGGATATCATGCCTCCTGCAGTGAGCAGAATTACTGTACAGTAATCTCTAGCAACCAACCAACAAGTAGAAATCATGTAGTGTAACATCTAGCAACTAATCAGCTGTAATGTGTGCTGTAACCTCTAGCAACTAATCAGTGAGCCGTAATGTGTGCTGTAACCTCTAGCAACCAGTCAGTAAGGGGTAATGATACACTGTAACCTCTGGCAACCAGTCAGTAAGGGGTAATGATACACTGTAACCTCTAGCAACCAGTCAGTAAGGGGTAATGATACACTGGAACCTCTAGCAACCAGTCAGTAAGGGGTAATGATACACTGTAGCCTCTGGCAACCAGTCAGTAAGGGGTAATAATACACTGTAACCTCTAGCAACCAGTCAGTAAGGGGTAATGATACACTGTAACCTCTAGCAACCAGCCAGAATGGGGTAATGATACACTGTAACCTCTGGCAACCAGTCAGTAAGGGGTAATGATACACTGTAACCTCTGGCAACCAGTCAGTAAGGGGTAATGATACACTGTAACCTCTGGCAACCAGTCAGTAAGGGCTAATGATACACTGTAACCTCTGTCAACCAGTCAGTAAGGGGTAATGATACACTGTAACCTCTGGCAACCAGTCAGTAAGGGCTAATGATACACTGTAACCTCAGGCAACCAGTCAGTAAGTGGTAATGATACACTGTAACCTCTGGCAACCAGTCTGTTAGGGGTAATGATACACTGTAACCTCTAGCAACCAGTCAGTAAGGGCTAATGATACACTGTAACCTCAGGCAACCAGTCAGTAAGTGGTAATGATACACTTTAACCTCTGGCAACCAGTCAGTAAGGGGTAATGATACACTTTAACCTCTGGCAACCAGTCAGTAAGGGGTAATGATACACTGTAACCTCTGACAACCAGTCAGTAAGGGGTAATGATACACTGTAACCTCTGGCAACCAGTCAGTAAGGGCTAATGATACACTGTAACCTCAGGCAACCAGTCAGTAAGTGGTAATGATACACGTTAACCTCTGGCAACCAGTCAGTAAGGGGTAATGATACACTGTAACCTCTGGCAACCAGTCAGTAAGGGGTAATGATACACTGTAACCTCTGGCAACCAGTCAGTAAGGGGTAATGATACACTGTAACCTCTGGCAACCAGTCAGTAAGGGCTAATGATACACTGTAACCTCTGGCAACCAGTCAGTAAGGGGTAATGATACACTTTAACCTCTGGCAACCAGTCAGTAAGGGGTAATGATACACTGTAACCTCTGGCAACCAGTCAGTAAGGGCTAATGATACACTGTAACCTCAGGCAACCAGTCAGTAAGTGGTAATGATACACTTTAACCTCTGGCAACCAGTCAGTAAGGGGTAATGATACACTGTAACCTCTGGCAACCAGTCAGTAAGGGCTAATGATACACTGTAACCTCTGGCAACCAGTCAGTAAGGGGTAATGATACACTGTAACCTCTGGCAACCAGTCAGTAAGGGGTAATGATACACTGTAACCTCTGGCAACCAGTCAGTAAGGGGTAATGATACACTGTAACCTCTGTAACGTACAATGTCAGGCTGTTGGGTGGAAAATCCGACCGTGTGTACGCTCCATCGGACAATTGTTGTCGGATTTTCGGCGGACAAATGTTGGACGGCAAGTTTTATAAATTTTCCGCGGACGAAAGTCTGTTGTCGGATTTTCAGAGCGTGTGTACACAAGTCCGTCGAACAAAAAAACAAAAACAAAGTACAAACGCGCATGCTCGGAAGCAAGGACGAGCCGGAAGCGGTCGGTCTTGTAAACTGGCGATCGTAATGGAGAATTAACATTTGTGACGCGGCAAATTATGGAATGAGGAAATGCAGCGCAACAATTCTCTTCTTCTATAACGGGATAATAATGAAGCTGCTTTGCTGCTGATACTCGTGGTGTTATTGCAAACAAATTTTCAAAAACTTTTTTTTTTTTCTAGTGATATCAAGAATAATATTATTATGTTTTTTTTTGTTTTTTGTTTTTTTTGGGTAAGTTATCACAACACCATTATCCCGGAGTTTATAAGATCAAAGATACAACTATGTTGGTGTTCCTTGTCAATTTTACATTGTAGTTTTTTAAATGTAACGGCCTACATAGCCAAGTATTATTCTCAGGGCTCTCTTTCTGGCGGAACGCACCAGAACTGCGTTCCGCCACCTATTTCAGGCATTCTCCCTGTAAAATTCGAATCTGTATAGCCTGCGCCCTGCCTCCCGCAGAGGGAACACAGATAATCCTCTGTACTGTTGTGTAGTCCCCTTGCCGGCTCCTCCTCCTGCTGCGCACTACCCCGAGGGATGGAACGGAGCTTGTGAGAGCGGAGGGCGGAGTGATCTGTACTATGCCGCGGCTCTGCCCCGCACCTTGGTGCTGTGCGGGAGATCAGTTTGTGCTGGATTTGGATAGTGGCGGTAAGTAGCTTGTCAGGCTAAGCGTCAAAGGAGGGGAGGGTGTCACCAAAGACAAGCCAGAACTGAGGTGTCGGAGAAGGAACCAGCCATGGGCAATGTGGAGCAGAGCGTCTCTGATGCCGTCACAAATGCCCTTCTGGAAGAATGGTCAAACATCCCCATAGACACCTTCCTTCACCTCACTAGCCCCAGGTGTGGTGTAAAAAAAAATCATGCTCAATAGGGTCTCCTGACTGGGTTGGGCACTCTCTATCCCCGGGCACTCTTTGCTGGGCACTCTCTTTCCCTGGGCACTCTTTGCTGGGCACTCTCTTTCCCTGGGCACTCTTTGCTGGGCAGTCTCTTTCCCTGGGCACTCTCTTTCCCTGGGCACTCTCTTTCCCTGGGCACTCTCTTTCCCTGGGCAATCTCTTTCCCTGGGCAATCTCTTTCCTGGGCAGTCTCTTTGCTGGGCAGTCTTTTTTCTGGACTAAGTTGGGCGCTCGTTTTGCTGACAGTCTCTTTGCTGGGCTGGGTGGTCTCTTTGCTGGACTATGCTGGGTGGCCTTTTTGCTGGCGGTCTCTTTGCTGGAAATGTCTCTCTGCTGCACATTTAGGAATGTCTTTTTGCTCAATATATGGGGGTGCATGCCTTGGTCCATGTGAGTCACAGGCCTAAGCTGGGCGGTCTCTTTGCTGGGCAGTCTTTTTGCTGGACTAAGTTGGGCGGTCTGTTTGCTGGGCGGTCTCTTTGCTGGACTATTCTTAGTGGTCTCTTTGCTGGGCTGGGCAGTCTCTTTGCTGGGCAGTCTTTTTGCTAGACTAATCTGGGCGGTCTTTTTGCTGACAGTCTCTTTGCTGGCAGTCTTTTTGCTAGACTAATCTGGGCGGTCTTTTTGCTGACAGTCTCTTTGCTGGGCTATGCTGGGTGGTCTCTTTGCTGGACTAAGTTTGGTGTTCTCTTTGCTGGACTAATCTGGGCAGTCTCTTTTCTGGGCTGGGCAGTCTATTTGCTGGACAGTCTTTTTGCTGACAGTCTCTTTGCTGGACTATGCTGGGTTGCCTTTTTGCTGGGAACGTCTCTCTGCTGCACATTTGGGAATGTCTCTTTGCTCAATATATGGGGGTGCATGCTTTGTTCCATGTGAGTCACAGGCCTAAGCTGGGCAGGCTTTTTGCTCGACGGTCTCTTTGCTAAGGGGTCTCTTTGCTGGACTGGGCAGTCTCTTCGCTGGACTAAGCTGGGTGGTCTCTTTGCTGCCCTAAGGTGGGTGGTCTCTTTGCTGGACTGGTCTCTTTGCTGGACTGGTCTCTTTGCTGGGTAGTCCCTTTGCTGGGCTGGGCAGTCTCTTTGCTGGACTATGGCAGTCTCTAATGCACTGGGAATGTCTCTGAGCTCATTTTTGGTAAATATTCACATTTTTTTGCACATTTTACTGCATTGCTTTTATTTAATTCCATACAATTACTTTTATAGCCCCCCCAAATTTTGCTTGCATCCCAGTTCTCTAAAGGGGCGGTTCTAGGGGGTAGGTAGGGGCGTGGCCAGGGGAGGGGGTGAGTTCCACCCCTTTTTCTCTGAGAAATAAAGCCCTGATTATTCTCCAAATTTTTTTTTTATTGTGCATTAAAAATAGAAAACAAATAAAATTAGACATGTTATCTGCCAATAGAACTTAACCAAAAAGTGCATTCTATGCATCCAAAAATATAGAAAATATAACAAATCAAATCATTATTATTCAACCAAAAAATAATAAAAAAAGCCTCATGCATGTGTCCTGCTTCTTAATATAGGGGGGTCAGCAATGCCAAGAGTTGGTGAAAGCAGGGGTCTGTCATTCGGAGATAATTCCGAAAAATCATCCGGATTATTCTCCTGGAGCCCCCGCAGCAAAGGCATATGACGTAATTGGTCACCATTAATAAAGCAACCAATCTTTGGTCCAAGAAATTCTCCCCCTCCTGTTCCTGGAATGGACTTGGGTCAAAGCAATAACTTCAAGGCCAATAATAAATAACACGTTATCTCCTCCGATTCCGCAACATTGCTGGTTGATGAACGGCCATTCTGAAAAGTGCGAACTGAAAAGCGCAAAATGAAAAAGCACAAAATGAAAAGCATGAAATGAAACTAAATGAAAAGCGCAAAATGGAAAGTTCGAACTGAAAAGTGCGAACTGAGACTAAATGAAAAGCGCGAAATGAAAAACACAAAATAAAACAAAATGAAAAGTGCAAAATGAAAAAGCACAGAACAAAAAGCGCAAACTGAAAGGCGCGAAATGAAATGAAAAGCGCAAAATGAAATGAAATGAAAAGCGCAAAATGAAAAGCGCGAACTGAAACTAAATGAAAAGCACAAAATGAAAAAGCACAAAAAATGAAAAGCGCGAACTGAAAAGTGCAAAATGAAACGAAAAGCGCAAAATAAAGTGTGAAATGAAACTAAATGAAAAGCGCAAACTGAAAAGCGTGAAATGAAACATAATGAAAAGCGCAAAATGAAATGAAATGAAAAGTGCAAACTGAAAAGCGCGAACTGAGACGAAATGAAAAGCACAAAATTAAACGAAATGAAAAGTGCAAAATGAAAAAGCACAGAACAAAAAGCGCGAACTGAAAGGCGCGAAATGAAATAAATAAGCGCAAACTGAAAAGCGCGAAAAGGAAATGAAAAGCGCAAAATGAAAAGAGCGAACTTAAACTGAATGAAAAGCGCAAAATGAAAAAGCACAAAAAATGAAAAGCGCGAACTGAAAAGCGCTAAATGAAACAAAACAAAAATCGAAAAGTGTGAAATGAAACTAAATGAAAAGCGCGAACTGAAAAGCGCGAAAATGAAATGAAATGAAAAGCGCAAAATGAAAAGCGCGAACTGAAACTAAATGAAAAGCGCAAAATGAAACGAAAAGCACAAAATGAAAAGTGTGAAATGAAACTAAATGAGAAGCGCAAACTGAAAAGCGTGAACTGAAAAGGGGGAAATGAAACTAAATGAAAAGCGCAAAATGAAATGAAATGAAAAGTGCGAACTGAGACGAAATGAAAAGCGCAAAATGAAATGAAATGAAAAGTGCGAACCGAAAAGCGCGAACTGAGACTAAATGAAAAGCGCGAAATGAAACTAAATGAAAAGCGCAAAATGAAGAAGCACAGAACGAAAAGTGCATGAAATGAAATGAAAAGCGCAAAATTAAAAGCGCAAACTGAAACTTAATGAAAAGAGCGAAATGAAAAAGCAAAAAATGAAAAGCGCGAACTGAAAAGCGCAAAATGAAACGAAACTAAAAGCGCAAAATGAAAAGCGTGAAATAAACTAAATTAAAAGCGTGAACTGAAAAGCGCAAAATGAAACGTAATGAAAAGCGCAAAATGAAAAAGCACAGAATGAAAAGTGCAAACTGAAAGGCGCGACATGAAATGAAATGCGCAAACTAAAAAGCGCAAAAATGAAATGAAATGAAAAGCGCAAAATTAAAAGCGCAAACTGAAACTAAATGAAAAGAGTGAAATGAAAAAGCACAAAATGAAAAGCGCGAACTGAAAAGCATGAAATGAAATGAAAAGTGCGAACCAAAAAGCGCAAAATGAAACGAAAAGCGCAAACTGAAAAGTGCGAACTGAAAAGCGGGAAATGAAACTAAATGAAAAGTGCGAACTGAAAAGCGCGAAAAATGAAACAAAATGAAAAGCGTGAAATTAAAAAGCGCAAAATTAAAAGCGCGAATCGAGCCAAAAGGGTGGCGCTAAAGAGCGGAACAAACCATGTAGTACGTCACTACATTCGTATTTGTTGGCCGACAATTCTTTGCCGTTTTGTATGCAAGTCAAAATCCGGCATTGGCCTTCGGACAAAGGTCGGAGGTTTTGTCTGCGGAAGATCGGATGGTGTGCGGACTTCACAGTTCTGCTTCCTCTTCTCCCAGCAGAGGGTGACAGAGGGGGGAACACAGACAGACTAATTAAAAGTACATTTGAAGATTTTTATTTTTTTATTTTTATTAAAAATTTGACGGAGTTCTATAGAAGTCATTTATATCCGCCGACACGTCTGTTTCTGGAATCTTTTTGCATTCGCAAAACTTTTAGCACCTTGAATTAGAAAAAAGCGTAAAGAAAGGGGTCTGATCTTTGCCGAGGGTGACGTGTAAATCAGATTAGCGCGCCCTCACCTGTTCTCCCATCACGGCCAATCGACACCGCGGGGAAGTAAATCATGGTTGAAGGAGCAGCCAGCGCATTTTACCGCCTGAATGAATCTGCATGTTACATTAGGCGGGCGGCTCCGCCACTCGGCTGACCAGAGGGGGAAATAGACGCTGTCACCTTTCCTGCCCTTCGAGGAGAAGCCGGGCGAGAGGTGACCCGGAAAGAGGCATCCAAATGATTTTGTCTTTTTTAGTGACAGTCATTACGGGAGGAGAGGAAATCAGTTGCTGTACGTGTGAGGTGATTCGAGCCGCATTAGGGCACTCGGAACAACGCGGCTGAGTGATGTCCAACTGTCCGTGAGGCTTTCTGCATCTTCACCGACAGTTCATTTTACATAGTATTACATAGAAGGTGAGGATCGAAAAAAAGACACAAGTCCATCAAGTCCAACCTATGGGCAAGGACAAGTTTTTGGGGGTCTATCAGAAGCCCCCCTCCCCCTCCTATCAAGGTCCCTATCAGACTACCCCCTCATTTCAGAGTATCCTCTTTATATCAGTGTCCCCCATTGGAGTGTCCCTTACATCAGGATTCCCACTGCAGTCCCTTTGCCCCTTATGTCTGGGTCCCCATCAGAGTCCCCTCTCACCTCAGGGTCCCCATCAGAGTCCCCTCCTTACCTCAGGTTCCCCATGAGAGCCCCCACACCTTAAATCGGGTTCCCATGAGTGTCTCTTCCGTACTCTGGGTCCCTTTCAGAGTAGCCTCCTTACATCAGGGTCTTCACCAGAGTTCCCATTGGAGCCCCCCCCCTCACATCAAAGTCCCCCTACAGTAGGGTCCCCATCCCCTTACCTTAGGGTATCCATTGGAGTCCCTCTTTCCATGAGAGTCCCTCCCTTACATCAGGGTCCCCATTAGAGTCCCCCTTACATTAGGGTTCCCATTATAGGCTCTTCATACATCAGGGTCCCTTTTAGAATATCCTCCTCATATCAGCATCCCCATCAGAGTCCCCTCTTACCTCAGGGTACCCATTGGAGTACCCTTTTCCATGAGAATCCCTCCCTTACATCTGGGTCCCCATTAGAGTCCCCTCCTATGCCTGGGTTCACATCAGAGTACCCCCCTTATATCAGGGTCCCCACTAGAGTCCCTCTTACATCAGGGCTCCCATCAGAGTCTTTCCATACATCAGTGTCCCTTTTAGAATACCTTCCTTACATTAGGGTCCCCATTAGAGTCCCCCTTACAACTGGGTCCCCATCAGGGTATCCCTCTTGAATCAGGGTCCCTATTAGAGTATTCCTATTACACCAGGGTCGCCATCAGAGTATCCCTCTTACATTAGGATCCCCATCAGAGTCACCCCCTTACCTCAGGTTACCCATTGTAGTCCCCCTTTCCATGAGAGTCCCTCTCTTATATTAAGATCCTCATTAGAGCCCACTCTTATGCCAGGGTCCACCTCAGAGTATCCCCCTTACATCAGGGTCCCCATTAGAGTCCCCCTTACATCAGAGTTCCCATCAGAGTCTCTTAATACATCAGGGTCGCTTTTAGAATATCCTCCTTACATCAGGGTCCCCATCAAAGTCCCCTTCTTACCTCAGGGTCCACATCAGCTTACCCCTCTTACATCAGGGTTCCCATGAGAGCCCCCACACCTTAAATCAGGGTTCCCATGAGAGTTTCTGCCTTACATCTGTGTCCCCTTTCATTGTAACCTCCTTACACCAGGCTCCTGCCAGAGTTCCCATTGGAGTTCCCCCTTACATCGAAGTACCCCCTTTACATTAGGGTCCCCATCAGAGTCCTCCCTTACATCTGGGTCCCCATCAGAGTATCCCGCTTACATCAGGGTCCCCATCAGAGTCCTCCCTTATATTAGGGTCCCCATCAGAATCCTCCCTTATATTAGCGTCCCCATCAGAGTACCCCTCTTATATCTGGGTCCCCATCAGACTCCCACCTTACCTCAGGGTACCCACTGGAGCCCCCTTTCCCATTAGTTTACCTACCTTACATCAGGGTCCCCATTAGAGTCCCTTTTAGCTTCAAGCCCACATCAGAGTCTCCCCCTTACATCAGGGTCTCTATCAGAGTACTCCCTTACCTCGAGCTACCCATTGGAATCCCCCTTACCATTAGAGTCCCCTCTTACATCAGGGTCCCCCCTATACAGAAGGAGAGACCAACTAATCTTAATCCTTAGTCTGTTCACCTAGTCCGAGCCTCAGATTCTGAGGGTACACCACCGGCTCTAGCTGCACAGCGGATAAATTCCCCTTGCAGGCCATAGTTTGGAGGTCCCTGTTCTTGGTCCTAACAGGACCCTCAAAAACATATCCTCAAAAGCTTGTTTTGAAAAAAAAAAAAAAATTTAAATCACTTTTATTCTTATGACACAATATAAATATCCCCTGTGATAGAAATAGGCCATGACAGGTACTCTTGTGATGGGATGTGGGGCCTATCAGACCCCAGATGTCTCCTCTTCCCTTAAAAGCATCTGGTCATGGGCATGAGAGAGCCAAGAGAGCCAACGGAAGGCGGCAGGAGGAGGGGGCTGCCCTGTCCACTACTTGTTAAAGCAATCCAGCGGCTAATTAGCCGCTAGGATTGCTTTTACAGGCAAACTGACTGTTGAACTTTTCTGTCAATACAAAGCAATCTATGATTGGACAATGGGGGAGAAGAGGGGTGGCTGATTTCACAATCTACCCTCATCCAGTCAGGGAATGGCTTGAAAAAATACAGAGGTTTTTATGAATGGCGGCAGAGCCAAGCAAGCGACTTCCCATCTGCACAATGTGACCATGGCTATGATTTTTTTCTAGTAATGAAAGGTGTTTTTTGATTGGAAGTGAATGAGAATAGCGGCAGTGGTGAGTGAGCAATAAACATGTGCATTTCAATTAGTTCTGAATTAGTTTTTTAAACAAATTTTGACAAATTCGTAAATTCCGAATTTTGAAATTTCAGAAATTTCCAAAAATTTTAAATTTCGGAAATTGGAAAAATTTCAGAAATTGAAAAAAGTTCAAAAATTCTAATCTGGAAATTGGAAATCCAGAAGTTTGGAAATTAAAAATTTCGGAAATTCAAAATTTCGGAAATTGCTAAATTTTGGAAATTGGAATATTTGGAAATTCGGAATTTCGGAATTCAGAAGTTCGGAATTTCGAAATTTCGGAAATTCTAAAATTCTAAATGAGGAAATTCTGAAATTCTGAATTTTGGAAATTGGAATATTTGGAAATTCGGAATTTCGGAAATTTGAAAATCCAAAAATGAGAATGAAAATCTGAAAATTCAAAAGAATGAAAATTCAGAAAATTTGAAAACTCGGAAATAACAAACTAATAATAACTATTCAATTATAGGTATTGGAATTTCCTTTCAAATGTGCCTGTTAGTGAACGTAACGAATACGAATTTATCCGAAATTGCGAATTATCTGAATGACGAATGCCGGTGAGTGAGCAACTTCACCTCTGTACACTGACCATAAAAGGGGCGGCTCGCTCGGGATTGCTCGGGATTGCTGCCATTCATGAAATGCCTTGATTGGCTAAGAAGGAGGAGAGGGATGAATGACATCACAATGCACCCTCATCCAGTTAGAGAATGGCTTGAAAACATATAAGGGGCTTTATTAATGGCAGCAGAGCCGAGCGAGTGACTTCCCCTCTCTGACCATGAGGGGGCTGCTGCTATTCATAGAATACCCTGCCCCTCCCGGCCCTGACTCCATTCATAGAATGTCTTGTATTCCTTCTGATGCTACAAGCCATGTTTTGATTGGATGAGGAGGAGGGGAGGAATGGATGTTGTCAGAGAAGGGTCAGGTGATGTCAAGTGATGGCATGATCTACCCTCAACCATTCCAGTTAAAAAAAGCCATTCAATGAATGGTAGCAGTGCCAAGCAAGGGACTACCCTTTTGCACATTTTTTTCATGAATACAAGAGATTCTCTGATTGGACAAGGAAGAGAGAGTGAGGTACCAATGGCCTTATGGTCATGTGTTTTTTTTACTAAATAAGTAAAAAAAAAAATAGGTAATTCACTCACAAAAGAAGGGGGGTGATAGGCATAGAGCATATCAGTGGTGCCTGGTGCTCAATTTTTTTTTGGAAGAAAAAACCCCATCAATTACTGCAACTGTGCCATTAAATGCAACCACTGTCCCCATCAATTACCACCACTATGCCCATCAAACGCAGCCACTGTGCCCCATAAAATGCAGCCACTGTGCCCCATAAAATGCAGCCACTGTGCCCCATAAAATGAAACCACTGTGCCCCATAAAATGAAACCACTGTACCCCATAAAATGCAGCCACTGTGCCCATCAATTTCCACCACTGTGCCCCATAAAATGAAACCACTGTGCCCCATAAAATGAAACCACTGTGCCCCATAAAATGCAGCCACTGTGCCCATCAATTGCCACCATTGTGCCCATCAAACGCAGCCACTGTGCCCCATAAAATGCAGCCACTGTGCCCCATAAAATGAAACCACTGTGCCCCATCAAATGCAGCCACTGTGCCCCATAAGATGAAGCCACTGTGCCCCATAAAATTAAGCCACTGTTCCCATCATACGCAGCCACTGTGCCCATCAAACGCAGCCACTGTGCCCCATAAAATGAAGCCACTGTGCCCCATAAGATGAAGCCACTGTGCCCCATAAGATGAAGCCACTGTGCCCCATAAAATGAAGCCACTGTGCCCATCATACGCAGCCACTGTGCCCATCAAACCCAGCCACTGTGCCCCATAAAATGAAGCCACTGTGCCCCATAAAATGAAGCCACTGTGCCCCATCAAACGCAGCCACTGTGCCCCATCAAATGCAGCCACTGTACCCCATAAAATGAAGCCACTGTGCCCATCAAACGCAACCACTGTGCCCCGTAAAACAAAGCCACTGTGCCCCATAAAACAAAGCCACTGTGCCCCATAAAAGTAAGCCACTGTGCCCCATAAAATGAAACCACTGTGCCCCATAAAATGAAACCACTGTGCCCCATAAAATGCAGCCACTGTGCCCATCAATTGCCACCATTGTGCCCATCAAACGCAGCCACTGTGCCCCATAAAATGCAGCCACTGTGCCCCATAAAATGAAACCACTGTGCCCCATCAAATGCAGCCACTGTGCCCCATAAGATGAAGCCACTGTGCCCCATAAAATTAAGCCACTGTTCCCATCATACGCAGCCACTGTGCCCATCAAACGCAGCCACTGTGCCCCATAAAATGAAGCCACTGTGCCCCATAAGATGAAGCCACTGTGCCCCATAAGATGAAGCCACTGTGCCCCATAAAATGAAGCCACTGTGCCCATCATACGCAGCCACTGTGCCCATCAAACCCAGCCACTGTGACCCATAAAATGAAGCCACTGTGCCCCATAAAATGAAGCCACTGTGCCCCATCAAACGCAGCCACTGTGCCCCATCAAATGCAGCCACTGTACCCCATAAAATGAAGCCACTGTGCCCATCAAACGCAACCACTGTGCCCCGTAAAACAAAGCCACTGTGCCCCATAAAACAAAGCCACTGTGCCCCATAAAAGTAAGCCACTGTGCCCCATAAAATGAAGCCACTGTGCCCCATCAAACGCAGCCACTGTGCCCCATAAATTTAAGCCACTGTGCCCATAAAACGCAGCCACTGTGCCCCATAAAATGAAGCCACTGTGCCCATCAAACACAGCCACTGTGCCCTGTAAAACAAAGCCACTGTGCCCCGTAAAACAAAGCCACTGTGCCCTATCAAAAGCAGCCAGTGTGCCATATCAAATGCTGCCAGTGTGCACTAAGTGCTTTCTGCAATTACCTATCTCGGTGGGACAGCTCCTTGATGTCTTCTTCTGTCCTCTCTTCCCGTCTGCTGCTATGATTTGACACCTAGCATTCAATCACAGTGCCTGTCATTTCAGCCAATCAGGTGATGGGTAACAGACCTGAGCACTTGATTGGCGGAGAGGCGGTTTAGTGTTAGCAAAGCGAATATTCATTCATTCGCCTTTCTAACTCAGGCGAGCGACCAGCATGGAGCTCACAGGTCACCTTTTTTGACACATATTAGAGCCAATCAGAGCTAAGCTCCAATCAGGTGCTTCAAAGACATCCCTCCCCCTACCGCTGTAATTTAGACGCCTGGCGCCCGAAAAGGGGGTGGCAGCGGCAGCCATAGAAAGATTCATGCAATGCAAAAAAATCTATCTATTAGTGCTAGAGGGGGGTGGCAGGAGAGAGGGAGAGGCGCCTGTGCGCCCTTATGGACGCACCACCATTGGAGCGTATGGTAGGTCTGTTTGCAGAGCGCAGGCTGTGAGGGAGAGGATTGGCTGCTCCAGGGGTGTGGCCAGATGCTGGGAAGAACCGCGCCCGTCGATGCCGCCGCTGGGATCTCTGCCTGGGTCTCCTCCTTCCAGTGTTGGGGGTGCAATGGATTATTGGATATGCGTTTCGAGGAGAAGACCCTCCCCTTCATCAGTCTCTGGTAGGATAAGTGTAAATTGTGACATCTTCCACCCCTCCCCTCCACCTCGTCCAATCAGAGAACAGGAGCCGGAAGACTGTATGTAGCACAGACTTACTACAGTGAGCTCTTCAGCGTGTTCAGCGGCCCTCCAGATATCCATAATGATGGTAAACAACACGGGACGGATGGAAGATGGCGATAGGGATCAATCCCGGCGTTCTGCATCAAATCCTCTACATGATATTTCTCATTCTAGATTCACGTCAACGTTTTTTTTTTTCTTAACTCTAGCCTCCATTTTTTTTTCTTCGACAAAATCATCACCTGTGTGGTTGGAAGGTAATAAACTGTTCAGCAACTCGCATTTAACTTCCTAATTGAATATTTACTCAGCAAAGAGACACTTCGCTAATGACAGTAATAAGGAATGTTGGAGCTGCAGGTTGTTTAGAGGCTCTCAGTATGTGAAGATTGTATCGTTATCTGTTGTGGGATGTATGGAAGTCACCGGAATATGAATGTATCCAATGCATTTACAATATCCAGTGTATCTAATGTATCCAATATAGCCAATAAATGCAATGTATCCAATGTATCTACTGTATCCAATGTATCTAATGTATCCAATATAGCCAATAAATGCAATGTATCCAATGTATCTAATGTATCCAATGAATGCAATGTATCTAATATACAGTATCTCACAAAAGTGAGTACACCCCTCACATTTCTGTAAATCTTTTCTTCTCTCTTTTCCTGTGACAACACTGAAGAAATGACACTTGTCTACAATGTAAAGTAGTGAGTGTACAGCTTGTATAACAGTGTAAATTTCCTGTCCCCTCAAAATAACTCAACACACAGCCATTAATGTCTAATCCGCTGGCAACAAAAGTCAGTACACCCCTAAGTGAAAATGTCCAAATTGGGCCCAATTAGCCATTTTCCCTCCCCCGGTGTCATGTGACTCGTTAGTGTTACGAGGTCTCAGGTGTGAATGGGGAGCAGGTGTGATAAATTTGGTGTTATCGCTCTCACTCTCTCATACTGGTCACTGGAAGTACAACGTGGCACTTCATGGCAAAGAACTCTCTGAGGATCTGAAAAAAAATAATTGTTGCTCTACATAAAGGTGGCCTAGGCCAGTGATGGCGAACATTGGCACCCCAGATGTTTTGGAATTACATTTCCCTTGATGCTCATGCACTCTGCAGTGTAGTTGAGCATCATGGGAAATGTAGTTCCAAAACATCTGGGCTGCCAAGGTTCGCCATCACTGGCCTAGGCTATAATAAGATTGCCAAGACCCTGAAACTGAGCTGCAGCACGGTAGCCAAGACCATACAGCGGTATAACAGGACAGGTTCCCCTCAGAACAGGCCTCGCCATGATCCACCAAAGAAGTTAAGGTCACGTGCTCAGCGTCATATCCAGAGGATGTCTTTGGGAAATAGACGTATGAGTGCTGCCAGCATTGCTGCAGAGGTTGTA
This sequence comes from Lithobates pipiens, assembly GCF_037356315.1. Lineage (NCBI taxonomy): Eukaryota > Metazoa > Chordata > Amphibia > Anura > Ranidae > Lithobates > Lithobates pipiens. Next base: position 261,701,920 of record NW_027507685.1, on the reverse strand, counting down.
GGGGTGGGGGGTCAGCCTGTCAGTGCTCAGACCATACGCCGCACACTGCATCAAATTGGTCTGCATGGCTGTTGTCCCAGAAGGAAGCCTCTTCTAAAGATGATGCCCAAGAAAGACCACAAACTATTTGCTGAAGACAAGCAGACTAAGGACATGGATTACTGGAACCATGTCCTGTGGTCTGATGAGACCAAGATAAACGTATTTGGTGTCAGATGGTGACAAGCGTGTGTGGGGGCAACCAGGTGAGGAGGACAAAGACAAGTGTGTCTTGTCTACAGTCAGGCATGGTGGTGGGGGTGTCATGGTCTGGGGCTGCATGAGTGCTGCCGGCACTGGGGGGCTACAGATCATTGAGGGGACCATGAATGCCAACATGTACTGTGACATACTGAAGCAGAGCATGACCCCCTCCCTTCAGAGACTGGGCCGCAGGGCAGTATTCCAACATGATAACCACCCCAAACACACCTCCAAGACCACCACTGCCTTGCTAAAGAAGCTGAGGGTAAAGGTGATGGACTGGCCAAGAATGTCTCCAGACCTAAACTCTATTGATCATCTGTGGGGCATCCTCATACGGAAGGTGGAGGAGCGCAAGGTCTCCAACATCCACCAGCTCTGTGATGTCATCATGGGGGAGGGGAAGAGGACTCCAGTGGCAACCTGTGAAGCTCTGGTGACCTCCATGCCCAAGAGGTTTAAGGCAGTGCTGGAAAATAATGGTGGCCACACAAAATATTGACACTTTGGGCCCAATTTGGACATTTTCACTTAGGGGTGTACTGACTTTTGCTGCCAGTGGTTTAGACATTAATGGCTGTGTGTTGAGTTATTTTGAGGGGACAGGAAATTTACACTGTTATACAAGCTGTACACTCACTACTTTACATTGTAGACAAGTGTCATTTCTTCAGTGTTGTCACATGAAAAGAGAGAAGAAAAGATTTACACAAATGTGAGGGGTGTACTTACTTTTTTGAGATACTGTATCTAATGTATCCAATGAATATAATATATCTAATGTATCCAGTGTATCCAATACATGCAATGTATCCAATGAATCAAATGTATTCAATGTATCTAATGCTTTTACAATATACAATGTATCTAATGTATCTAATACTGTATCTAATATGTATTGAATGTATCTACAGTGGAACCTCGGATTGCGAGTAACGTGGTTTACGAGCATTTCACCATACGTGCCATTTAAAAAAATAAATCTTGACTCGGTTTTGCGAGTGTTGTCTTGCAAGAAGAGCAGGATTCAATCTGCTGGGGTGTGCAGTACCACATTTGGCCAGAGGTGCGAGGGCGCCGAAGACACTGGGAGACACTTGGAGAAGCTCGGATGGCGCAAATTGGTCAAGTAAACAAAATTGACCAATCGCAGTCCTTCTTGACTGGCCTGACTTAGGCTACATTTGTACGGGTGACGAGCACTGGTGTGAATGAGGATGGCTACCTGCGACCGCCAAGCCCTGTACCCTTTAATGACAAGTCAGTGGCTGCTGCAGCTATCCGTGGCTCGCCACTCTGCCAGTGATTTTCCTGCAGATTGCACACAAAGTGCATCCAACAGCAATCCTGGAAGGTAATCACTGGCTGGGCGGATACCTGCAGCCACCAATGACCTGTCTTCAAAGTGTACAGGGCTTACAGTGATTGAAGCACTCAAAATATAACTAAAAGACATCAAGAAACCAGTAGTTGGCATTATTTGTAATTTGGGCCGTAAAATGGGCTACTCAGTCTAAAAATTCCCATCCAGTCCAGGCCTGGTAACAAGCCGATCTTGTCTGTCTTGCACCAGTCTAGTCACGTGCTGATCCAACGGACACAGGTTTGGGGGGGCATTTGAGATGTACCCTTTTCATTGGTTTGGGCTTAATAAGGCCTTCATTAATGTGATTGGGGCTGCCAGTGGGTGGTCCCTGCATACAGTAAGTAAAGAAGGTTCTTGGGTGGACCACTCCGGTAAGTTGATGGGGTCTGGATGGGACCATCCAGTGATTGGATGGACCAAAGGCATACTATAAGTAGGGTTATAGACATAAAAAGGAGAGAAGGCCCCCTAAGCTCAAACCATGGCAAACCAAGGAGAGAATGTGCCTAGGGGACTTTTGTGAGTGGTGCTAAATGAAAGAGATCCAGCGGAGTATTAAAAATACAAAATGTATTACAAACTACATAAAAAAACAACAATGTAATTTAATTGAGATAAAGGTATCGATATCCCCAGTTCAGACATGTATATACAACATTTCACCCAAGATTTCAAGAACATGTGATAGTCAATTCATGAAGGCTTGAAGCTCTCTACGCGTTTCATGGGGCAACGGCCACTTCTTCAGGAGACAGCCCGGATTGAGTTTTTGTGTGTATATCTGTGGAACAACCATGTCATGAAAAAACAATGGATTGAGTAGTTTAATGCATAAAAAAATAAAATGAAATGTCAACGTATATATAAAGAATATACTCACACCTGCGTTGAAAAAATTAAGGATAAGTAGGTCAGTGTAGACCAACGAGCACGTATGCTGACACCAGGATCTCAATACTCTGAAACAAAATCCACAGAAATGGTTCCAACCGGGATCTGATAGTGAAACCGGGAGCTGATGGAGGTGGAAGGAGCCTGGCGCCAGGCGCCGAGAGAGGGCCTAGAACAGCAAAACCCTTGAAAAATGGGGGAAAGATGGAGCTCAAAGATACTGATGGATATCAGAGAATATGATAGGAGGTGCACCGTGAGGGAAGTGGGTGGTGAGGAGACAAGGGAAGCATGCTGTGCCACTACAGCTACTGTAATTAAAGGAGGTTCTTGGGTGGACCACTCCGGGAAGTGGATGAGGTCTGGATGGGACCATCCAGTGACTAGACAGACCAAAAGTGAACTTTAGGGTTATAGACATAAAAAGGAGAGAAGGCCCCCTAAGCTCAAACCATAGCAACACTCAGTCCCCAATGTACAGAAAAAACAAGGAGAGAATGTGCCTAGGGGACTTTTGTGAGTGGTGCTAAATGAACAAGATACAGCGGAGTGTTAAAAATATAAAAGTATTACAAAATACATAAAGAACAATGTAATTCAAATAAGATAATAGTATCGATATCCGCAGATCAGACATGTATATACAACATTTCACCCAAGATTGCAGGAACATGTGATAGTCAATTCATGAAGGCTTAAAATTCTCTACGCATTTCATGGGGCAAAACCCACTTCTTCAGGAGACAGCCCAGGATGAATTTTTGTGTGTATATCTGTAGAACAACCTTGTCATGAAATAACGGATTAAAAAGTTTAAGGTTAATGCATAAAAAAAAAAATGTAAAATTCCAAAGTATGTATGAAGAATATACTCAAACCTGCCTTGAACAAATGAAGGACGAGTAGGTCAGTGTAGACCAATGAGAACATATGCTGAGAACAGGAGCTCAATACCGTGAATCAAAATCCACAGAAGTGGTTCCAACCCGGGAGCTGATGGTGGTGGATGGAGACGGGGCCAGGCACCAAAGGAGGGCCCAGAACAGCAAAACCCCTGAAAAATGGGGAAAAGATGGAGCTCAAACATACCGATGGATAGCAGAGAATATGGCAGAAGGTGCACCGTGAGGAAAGTGGGTGGTGAGGAGACAAGGGAAGCATGCTGTGCCACTACAACTACTGTAAATAATGGAGGACCACTCCGGTAAGTGGACGGGGTCTGGATGGGACCATCCAGGGACTGGACAGACCAAAGGCGAACTTTAAATAGGGTTATAGACATAAAAAGGATAGAAGGCCCCCTAAAAATTTCACCCAAGACTGCAGGAACATGTCAATTCATGAAGGCTTAAAGCTCTCTACATGTTTCATGGGGCAACGGACAATTCTTCAGAAGGAGGGCCCAGAATGGCAAAAACCCCTGAAAAATGGGGAAAAGATGGAGCTCAAACATACCGATGGATATCAGAGAATATGGCAGAAGGTGCACCGTGAGGAAAGTGGGTGGTGTGAGGAGACAAGGGAAGCATGCTGTGCCACTACAGCTACTATAATTAATGGAGGTTCTTGGGTGGACCACTCCGGTAAGTGGACGGGGTCTGGATGGGACCATCCAGGGACTGGACAGACCAAAGGCGAAATTTAAATAGGGTTATAGACATAAAAAGGAGAGAAGGACCCCTAAGGCCGCGTACACACGAGAGGACTGTCCGTCCAACTTAGTCCGCCGAAACACATTTCAGCGGACAGTCCGCTCGTGTGTGGGCTTCAGCTGACTTTTTCAGCGTGCAGTCTGGCGGACTAAGTATTTCGGAATTTCCGTAATATTGTCCGTCCAACTTTGGTTTCAGCGGACAGTCCGCTCGTGAGTAGGCTAGTTGGACGGACTAAGTATGGCGCATGCTCAGAAAGGATTTACACGGCGAAAGGTTGCATTGCTGTGTATTGGACTTCCGATTTCTAGTCCCGTCGTATGTGCTGTACACGTCATCACGCAAGCTTTCAACGGACTGTTTGTTCATCGTGTGTGGTCAAGTCCGTTCATTCGAAAGTAGGACGGACTGTCTGTCGGATTGTCTGACGGACTAAGTTGGCCATACAGTCCACCCGTGTGTACGCGGCCTAAGTTCAAACCATAGAAAAACAAGGAGAGAATGTGCCCATGGGACTTGTGAGTGGTGCTAAATGAACGAGATCCAGCACAGTATTAAAAATACAAAATGTATTACAAAATACATAAAACAAACAACAATGTAATTCAATTTAGATAATAGTATCGATATCCGCAGATCAGATATGTATATACAACATTTCACCCAAGATTGCAAGAACATGTAATAGTCAATTCACGAAGGCTTAAAGCTCTCAACGCATTTCATGGGGCAACACCCACTTCTTCAGGAGACAGCCCCAGATTAATTTTTGTGTGTATATCTGTAGAACAACCTTGTCATTAACAAATAACGGATTAAGAAGTTTAAGGTTAATGCATAAAAAAAATTTAAATTCCAAAGTATATATGAAGAATATACTCAAACCTGCCTTAAACAAATGAAGGATGAGTAGGTCAGTGTAGACCAATGAGAACATATGCTGAGAACAGGAGCTCAATACCGTGAAACAAAATCCACAGAAGTGGTTCCAACCCGGGAGCTGATGGTGGTGGATGGAGACGGGGACCAGGCACCAAAGGATGTATGTATATACAACATGCCACCCAAGATTGCCGGAACATGTGATAGTCAATTCATGAAGGCTTAAAGCTCTCTACGAGTTTCATGGGGAAATGCCCACTTCTTCAGGAGACAGCCCAGGATGAATTTTTGTGTGTATATCTGTGGAACAACCTTGTCATGAACAAACAACGGATTGAGAAATTTAAGGTTAATGCATTGATCTCATCAGAACGGCAAAAACCCCTGAAAAATGGGGAAAAGATGGAGCTCAAACATACTGATGGATATCAGAGAATATGGCAGAAGGTGCATCGTGAGGAAAGTGGGTGGTGAGGAGACAAGAGAAGCATGCTGTGCCACTACAGCTACTGTAATTAAAGGAGGTTCTTGGGTGGACCACTCCTGGTAACAAGTAGATCTTGCCTGTCTTGCACCAGTCTAGTCACGTGCTGATCCAACGGACACAGGTTTGGGGGGGGCATTTGAGATGTACCCTTTTCATTGGTTTGGGCTTAATAAGGCCTTCATTAATGTGGTCGAGGCTGCCAGTGGGTGGTTCCTGCATACAGTAATTAAAGAAGGTTCTTGGGTGGACCACTCCGGTAAGTGGATGGGGTCTGGATGGAACCATTCAGTGACTGGACAGACCAAAGATGAACTATGGGTAGGGTTATCTGTTTCCTGAGGTGCAAAGAAAATTTTGGTAAGTTTGTAATACTACAGTATATTAGTGTTGCTGTTCTTATCTGCCTTTTTGTACACCTCCAAGATTTTGTCACGTAATATAACTAATAGCAAAAAAACAAAAAAAAACAATGAAGCAATAAACCAAAATTTCATTCACGTTTGTGTACTTGGTCTCATCTCTGCTCAGTTGTTCTGAAATTGTACAGCAAATCTTTTCCCCCCGCGCGTACCACGTGGCGCAGGTACATCATCTGCTAGAAAATAAGCAAATCTGATTGGTGGGAAGAGTAGTCAGGAAAAGCAAAGTGAATGGAGGGTCCTCCCGTTGAATCTAGAAAGTTCGCTCCTCTGTGTCTTCTACTCTTCAACTTTTCAAAGACGTTCATTTTAGTCCCGTTGTTTCCTTGACCTTGCAGACGGGAATTTTCTAAAGGATTATCTCTCAGCATTGTTCACATGTCCATTGATTAATGCAGGAATAATCCTCTGAAGACACCAAGAATATCAATCAGCGCGAAAAACCATTTATTAAAACCTGCCACTTTTTATTGGGATTTCATCATAATAAAAAAAAAAAAAAAACAACAGGTAGGATATTTTTTTTTTGCCTGGACCAAACAATACGCTATAACGGCATGCCGCAATGAGATACAGTCACCAAGGATTAGGCCGGGAGCTGTCTGCAACTTGTCCGCACCTCGTGAATCCATTTTCATTTGTGAGATGAAACACTGCGCTGCCAGAATTCATCCATGTGCGACATAAAACTAATTCCCCATGTAGCAGGTGATCTTGAGCATCAGCGTGAGCGCAAGGCGTTGTGGGTGAATGGATGTCGATTCCTACAGCCGTCCATTTATTTCTTGCCTTTCAATCCAGCTTCGAGAAATGCTGTTAGGCTCATTAAGTGGAGGAATTGGCGGGCGCGCCTTGTAATATATTTCCCAAGTAACCCACAGCCCGGCTCTTATAGAAAATAAATGTGAGCTGTATGTAGCGGAGGTGACACATTTTGCTCATTTTTTTTTTTTTTTTACAGCCGGGAGATCCGTCATGGCTGCTGTTGAAGGTAACAGTCTGAAAAGTCATCATATCAAGCTGGTCTACTTTGTTGGCTTGGTAGAGTTGTTAAGCCCTAGCTGTGTCTTCTGCTGCCTTAACCACTTCACCCCCGGACCAATTGTCAGCCTAAGGACCCAGAGGTCTTTTTACAATTTCGCACTGCACTGCTTTAACTGGTAATTGCGCGGTCATGCAATGTTGTATCCAAACTAAATTTGCGTCCTTTTCTTCCCACAAATAGAGCTTTCTTTTGGTGGTATTTGATTGCCTCTGCGATTTTTACTTTTTGCGATATAAATGGAAAAAGACCGAAAAATTTCGAGAAAAAAAAGATATTTTCTACTTTTTGTTATAAGAAAAATCGAATAAACTCAATTTTAGTCATACATTTAGGGCAAAATGTATTCAGCCACATGTCTTTAGTAAGAAAAATGTCAATAAGCGTATATTTATTGGTTTGCGCAAAAGTTATAGCGTCTACAAACTAGAGTACATTTTCTGGAATATACACAGCTTTTAATTTATGACTGCCTATCTCATTACTTGAGGTGCTAAAATGGCAGGGCAGTACAACCCCCCCCCCCCCCCAATGACCCCATTTTGGAAAGTAGACACCCCAAGGAAATTGCTGATGGGTATGTTGAGCCCATTGAATATTTTTTTTTTTTTTTGTCCCAAGTGATTGAATAATGACGAAAAAAATAAAAATAAATAAAATGTTTACAAAAAGTTGTCACTAAATGATATATTGCTCACACATGCCATAGTTATATGTGGAATTGCACCTCAAAATATATTCTGCTGCTTCTCCTGAGTACAGGGATACCACATATGTGGGACTTTTTGGGAGTCTAGCCGCGTACGGCACCCCGAAAACCAATCACGGCCTTCAGGATTTCCAAGGGTGCAAATTTTTGATTTCACTCCTCACTACCTATCACAGTTTCGAAGGCCATAAAATGCCAAAATAGCACAACCCCCCCCCCCCACAAATGACCCCATTTTGGAAAGTAGACACCCCAAGCTATTTACTGAGAGGCATGTTGAGTCCATGAAATATTTTATATTTTGTCACAAGTTGCAGGAATATTACAATTTTATTTTTTTTTGCACAAAGTTGTCACTAAATGATATATTGCTCACACATGCTATGGGCATATGTGAAATGACACCCCAAAATACATTCTGGTGCTTCTCCCGAGTACGGGGATACCACTTTTTGGGAGCCTAGCAACGTACGGACCCCGAAAACCCAAGCACTGCCTTCCGGATTTAAATATAAAACGCTACCAAAAAAAACTGTTAGCGATCGCAGGGATCAGGCCTGACTCTGCGATCGCTGCAGTTATGTGTTTAGTGTTTTGTAAGTGACAGTGATCGATCGATACTGCACTTGGGTGGGCTGGGCAGAGGGGCAAAACGCAGGTGCTAGCAGGTATCTGGGCTGATCCCACTAACAATGCGTTTATTTGGAACCCTAAACTGCTGGGGACGCTAGTATAGATCTGATCAGATCAGATATTGATCTGTTCAGATTCTATACCACTACGGGAGGTTTATGCTTTGCGCGTGGGTGTTAGCGGTACTGGCACTAACCTATCGCTGCCTGGGGCGACGCAGACCCTATCTGACCCTAAAACCTCATTGATATCACCCGCCAGGTGATCAGGGGGTTAAACCTTTATTTGGTAATAAATGGTGGGTGCCCTGATGCTATAAAAAGCAAACTAACCAGAGTCACCCGTAACACTTATACGGTGATCACTGGTGAAAGGGTTAACTAGGGGAAATCAGGGGGTTAAAATCCTTATTAGGTAGTATATGGGGGTCCCTGGCGCTATATAAAAACCTGACGGGGAACCTAAATAACTAACTGGCTAACCAGCGTCACCGGTGGCACTTATACGGTGATCGCTGGTGAAAGGGTTAACTGGGGCAATCGGGGAGTTAAAACCATTATTGGGTAGTATATCGGGGTACCTAGCGCTATAAAAACCTGGCGGTGAACCTAAAAAAATAACTAGCTACTAAGCGGCACTAGTGACACTAATGCAGCGATCAGAAAAATGATCGCTTAGTGACACTGGCAAAAGGGGGTGAAAGGGTTAACTAGGGGCAATCAGGGGGTTAAACCTTTATTGGGGGGTGGTAGGGGGCTACCCTGGACCTAACACTAACTGCCCTGACAGTTTTTACTTTTACAACTGACACTAAATGCAGTGATCAGAAAATAAATGATCACTGCAATCAGTGACACTGTGACTGGGGGGGCGGGGGGGGCGATCGGGGGGGGGGGGGGTTGTGTGCCTGTGTGTACCTACATGTCAGTGTAGTGATTGGTGCACTTACTTTCTCTCTTCTCCTCGCAGTCCGGTCAAAAAGACCGCCCCGAGGAGAATGACATCACTTCCTCCCTGCCTGTGTTTACTATACACAGCGGGGGAAGCTTCTCATTCGCCAGGAGCGATCGAGAGGGGATGGCCAGAAACCAACGGCCATCCCCTCATCCCGGATCGCTCCTGAAGCGAAACGGACCGCCGCATCCAGCTGGAGGTGGTCCGATCGGACCCCCCACCCGCTGGAAGGCAAGCACGTACATGTACGTGCTTGTGCCTGTACATGCCATTATGTTGACGTACATTGGCATGCGGTGGTCCTTAAGTGGTTAAACTAGCTGTAAACCCAGAATGACATTTAATCCTTGGTGACCCGTCCATAAGGGGCGCCGCCCCCCTAATTCAAGCGCCTAGACTCTAATCTACATGCGGGGCGTCAGATGCATGGATTTCAATTTTTTTTTTTTGAGGCACATGATTAGAACCTGAGGCTATAATTGGCTTCAACATAGAGTGGGCTTGGGGCGCAGAGCACTGAGCCCACCAATAGCAATAGCAAATTAATATTAGTTTTTGGCTTCCTGATTCTTCTCCCAGGCCAATCAGGAAGCGGGTCCTGAGACCCGAGTGCCCAGGGAGTCTTAGGACCCACCCAGGGAGAAAGGGAAAAAGAGGGGGGAGGAAAGGGAGACAAATGGAAAGGGAGGAGGGAAGGAAAGAAGGGGGGAGGGTAAAGGAAGGTGATCAGGAAGGAGGAGAAGGGGAAAAAGGGGAAAGAGAAGGAGGGAAGGAAGGGAAACGAATGGAAAGGGGGGTGGGGAGGAGAAAGAAAAAAGGAAGAGGGGAAAGGAAAGGGATCAGGGAAGGAGGGAAAATGAGGGGGAAAGGGGAGGAAGAAAGATAGACGAAGGAAAAGGGGGTGAGAAGGTGGAAAAAGGGTGATAGAGAGAGGGAGGGAAAAAATTACAGGGGAGAATGGGAAAATAAGGGGGGGGGAAGAAAGGGAGACAAAGGCAAAGGGGTAGAGGGGGAGGGGGGAGAAGGGGAAGAGGGGAAAGAAAGGGGATCAGGGAAGGAGGGGAAGGGATAAAAACGGGAAAGAGGGAAAAAGGAGAGAAAATGGGAGGGGAAAATGAGGGGGAAAGAAAGGGAAATGAAGGGAAGGGGGGGAGGGAAGGGGGTTAAGGAGGGAGAGAGGAGGCAAGGAAAAGAAGGGCAATAGGGTAAAAGAAGGAGGGCAAGGGATAAAAAGGGGAAAGAGGGAAAAAAGGGGGAAAAATGGGAGGGGAGAAGGGGAAAAGAGGGGGGAGGAAAGGGAGACAAATGGAAAGGGAGGAGGGAAGGAAAGAAGGGGGAGGGTAAAGTAAGGTGATCAGGGAAGGAGGAGAAGGGGAAAAAGGACAAAGAGGGAAAAAAGGAAGTGATAAATGGGAGGGGATAAGGGGAAAACGAGGGGGGGAAAGGGGGGAAGAAAGGGAGACAAAGGAGAAGGGGAGGAGAAGAGGGGCAAGGAAAGGGATCAGGGAAAGAGGGGAAGGGGGAAAAGGTGGAAAGAGGGAAAAGGAGGGAAATAATAAGAGGGGAGAAGGGGAAAATTAGTGGGGAAGAAAGGGAAATGAAGGGAAGGGGGGAGGGGGGAATAAAGGGTGGGGGGAAAAGAAGGGGGAGAGGGGAATGAAAGGGGGCCAGGAAAGGAGGGGAAGGGGGAAAAGGGGTAAAGGGGGAAAAATGACAGACAAATGGGAGGGTAGAAGGGGGAAACAAGGGGGAAGAAAGGGAGAAGAAGTGAATGGGGGAGGGAAGGGGGAGAGGGGAAAGAAAAGAGGTAAAAATGGGAGGGGAGAAGGGGAAAAGGGAGGAAGAAAGGTAGACGAAGCAAAAGGGGGGTAACAAGGGGGAAGAAGGGTGAGAGAGAGAGGGAGGGAAAAATGACAGGGGAGAATGGGAAAACAAGCGGGAAAGAAAGGGAGACAAAGGCAAAGAGGGGGAAAGAAGGGGGAGAGGGGAAAGAAAGGGGATCAGGGAAGGAGGGGAAGGGATAAAATGGGAAAGAGTAAAAAAGGAGAGATAATGGGAGAGGAGAAGGGGAAAACGAGGGGGAAAGAAAGGGAAATGAAGGGAAAGGGGGGAGGGAAGGGGGCTAAGAAGTGGGAGAGGAGGGAAGGAAAAGAGTGGTGATAGGGTAAAGGAAGGAGATCAGTGAAGGAGGGGAAGGGATGAAAAGGGGAAAGAGGGAAAAAGCAGAGGAAAAATGGGAGGGGAGAAGGGGGAAAAGAGGGGGGAGGAAAGGGAGATGAATGGAAAGGGGAGAGGGAAGGAAAGAAGGGGAGAAGGTAAAGGAAGGTGATCAGAGAAGGAGGGGAAGGGGGGAGGGGGTAAGAGAGAAAAGGGTGGGAGAAATGGGAATGGATGCAGGGAAAAGAGGGGGAAAAGGAGAAAATAAAAGGGGGACAAAGGGAAAGGATGGTGGGAAGGCTGGAAGAAGGGGGAGAGAGAGAGAGGGAAACAATAAGAGGGGATAATGGGAAAACAAAGGGGGAAGAAAGGGAGACAAAGGGAATAGACGGGAGGGAAGGGGGAGAGGGGGGAATAAGGTGGAGAGGGGAAAGAAAGGGGACCAGGGAAGGAGGGGAAGAGGAGGGAGTGAAAAAGGAGGGAGCAATATGAGGGGGAAAGGGGAAGAAAGGAAAGGGGGGGAGAAGGGGGAGAGGGCAAAGGATGGGAATCAGTGAAGTAGGTGAAGGGGGGAGAAAGGGAAAGAGGGAAAAAGAGAGAAAAAATTAAAGGGGACAAGGGGAAAATGAAGGGGGAAGAAAGAGAGACAAAGGGAAAGGGGGGAGGGAAGGGAAGGGGGGAAGAAGGGGAAAAATTGGAGGGGAGAATAGGAAAACAAGTGGGAAAAGGGGTGAAGAAAGGATGACGAAGGAAAGGGGGGGGAAGAAGAGGGGGGGAGAAGAAGGAGAGGGGAAGAAGAGGGAGAGTGGAAGAAGAGGGAGAGGGCAAGAAGAGGGAGAGGGGAAAGGGATCAGGGAAGGAGGAGGGGGAGGGAACAATGAGGGAAAAATAGGGGAGAAGGGGAAAATGAGGGGGAAAGAAAGGGAAATGGATGGAAGGGGGAAAGAAGAGGGAGGGGGGAAGGAAAAGAAGGGGGAAAGGAGATTAGGGAAGGGAAAAAAGAGGGGATGAGGGAAAAATGAGGGAAAAATGGGAGGGAAAAATGGGGGGGTGGGGAAAGGGGCAGAAGGAGAAAACGTGCGAGACAAGGTGGAGGAAAGAAAGATGAAGGGGAAGAGGGGAAAGGAAGGGAATCAGGGAAGGGGTAAAGGGAGGGAGGGTATTTTTTGGTTTTATGCTCCTCTGGGCGGCATGTCCCTTTGAATTCTTGCACCTGATCCACAGGCTCATCCTTTAGACCATGTTGCCTTTAAAGTTTATTTTTTGCATCCTCCTCCTAGGCCTACGGGGTGCCATAACTAACACCTGCATAATAAAAGGGCGAGCAGGGCATCTTCAGAAGCGCGCCTGGCACGCGGAATGCTCTACTTTACACACAGCGGTATCCAGGACACGGTCCGACTTGGCATCATGCGATTACCGGAGAATTACTACTACAGATCGCTTTTAAACTACTTGTGAGACATTCGAGTTTCATATTGCTGCATTGTCATTCTTCATCCGGCTCTTCAGCAGCTTGCGCAGCCGTCGGCGTGCTCCTCACATCCTAATCTAGTGCCGTTTTGGAGAGTGAACAGAATTACATATCCTTATTGCTCTGTGCATCATAATCATTTGGAATATTGCTACTTTTTTTTTTTTTTTACTTTTTTTTTTTTTTGGCGAGCTCTGCATGGCTCGCTCGTAGAGAACTCAGTGGTATTTCCCTTATGTAACCGCGAGAATATTATTATCTGTTTAGGACTAGATAGAAAAAGTCGCTTTGCGAAAGAGGAGTCGCATTAAACTGCCGCGAGGTTGAACTGCTTAATGTCACATTTGCAGTTTTGTTTCCTTTTATTATATATTTTCCATCGTGTTTCCTGCACCGCAAATGTCATTTTCAACTTGCAAAATGGCAAAAGGAGGGGCGCTAAATGATCGCTCCTTTCAGGGACATTAGACGATCGAAATGGCATAAACTTTGTTAAGATGATTGCCTGCTGAAGTCGTACAAGTGTTTTCCGTAATACGCGGAGCCCTCTCCAATCATGGAGCTGCCTAATGGGCTGCAAGTTCAAATACAACAGACTGTTAGAAGTAGAGGAGTGCCGGGCGCTTGGCGGGAGTCTACCGTAAACTTCTTATGTTAATTGCAGATGAAAACATCAGAGCTAAAGTTATGTGGAAAGAACAGGCAGCCTGCCAACGAAAGGACTTTTATTGGCCGGAGACTTCAATGTGGTAGCAGAAGGGGCGTAACAGCCCCGTGCATTACCTTAAAAAAAAACGTTCATTGATAAAATAAATAAGAATATACAATCACAACTCAAGAGGAGATGGATGTCCAATGTAAAAACCGAGGCCGCACCCAACAGCAGGAGCAACGTGTTTTTTTTTTTTGTAATTCTTTTATTTTCCAAAGAAATCTGCATTAAATAATCAAGGTGCGCCCTAGTAACAGGTAACATAATCAAGTGGGGAAAAAAGAGGTCACGCGGTTATACAAAAAGCCCAGCTCTGGACCTTACAAGGCGGTCAGGAGAGAAAGTTATGGTTTTGGAGGTAATTATCCATATGCAGACCTGAGGAGACCAACAGGCAGGGCCGTCTTTAATATTGTAAGTAAGGCCGCGTACACACGGGCGGACTGTTCGCCCAACTTTGTTCGTCAAACAGTTTGACAAACAGTCCGCTCAAAATTAGCATGGACGAACTTGACCACACACGATGAACGAACAGTCCGCTGAAAACTTGCACGATGACGTGAACGGCACGTACGACGGGACGAGAAATTCGGCGTCCGATACACTGCAATGCAACCTTCGCCGTGTAAATTCTTTCTGAGCATGCGCGAGACTTAGTTTGCCGAACAAGCCTACACACAAGCGGACTGTCCGCTCAAACCAAGTTTCAGCGGACAGTCTTACGGAAATTCCGAAAAACTTTGTTCGACAGACTGTCCGCTGAAACTGTCCGCTGAAGCCCACACACGAGCGGACTGTCCGCTGAAACACTGTTCAGCGGACAAAGTTGGACGAACAGTACGCGGCCTTAGAGTTCTCACCATTTGCACAGGTCTGGGGTGTTAAACCAATTCTCCATCTATCTTCTTAGTATGGGACTAAACCCTCCAGATTGACAGAAGGCAATGGTGGTATATATGCTTAAAGCAAAGAACAACCAGGTGATCAGCACAGGGCCGTCTTTAATATTGATTGGGCCCTGGGCAAAAAAAAAAAATTCTTAGGGCCCCCCTCCCCCCATGCAATTTCGCTCTCCACCTTCTCTGAGACATACAATAAATAGCAGCTAGACTTAAAATCAGTTTACTGTATCAGATCAGGCAGCGATTGCGATTGGTTGCCAGAGGTTACAGCTTATCATTACTGCTTACTGACTGGTTGCTAGAGGTTACAGCACTCCTTAAGGCTCACTGATTAGTTGCTAGAGGTTACAGCACATGATTTCTGCTTGTTGATTGGCTCCTAGAGATTAGTGATGGACGAACTTCCGACGGGACGTTTCGCGAACGCGAAACGCGAACGGACACAAACGTTCGCGAAAACGACCGTTCGCCGCGGGCTCCATTGACTTCAATGGGAGGCGAATTTCGCAAACCTTTAGGTCGAATTTGCGGCCACGGGGTAATTATTAGGGGGTAGCACGTAGTCCCACCACCTGGACAATAGCATAATACATGTATGAGGTGAATTTGGGATCGATAACTACAAGCATTTTTTTTTTTATTTGGGAAATTGTTCTGACAATTCAGGACTATGGAGCTAATGAAGGCAATGGAGGAGAGGGAAGGTCAGGGACCAGGGTAGGCAAACAAGAGGGTGCAGGAGATACAGAGCACTGACAGCAGCACCGTAATACAGAGCACTGACATCAGCACCGTGACATACAGCGCTGACAGCAGCTCCGTGACATACAGCGCTGACAGCAGCTCCGTGACATACAGCGCTGACAGCAGCTCCGTGACATACAGCGCTGACAGCAGCTCCGTGACATACAGCGCTGACAGCAGCTCCGTGACATACAGCGCTGACAGCAGCACCGTGACATACAGCGCTGACAGCAGCTCCGTGACATACAGCGCTGACAGCAGCTCCGTGACATACAGCGCTGACAGCAGCTCCGTGACATACAGCACTGACAGCAGCTCCGTGACATACAGCGCTGACAGCAGCTCCGTGACATACAGCGCTGACAGCAGCACCGTGACATACAGCGCTGACAGCAGCTCCGTGACATACAGCGCTGACAGCAGCACCGTAAGCAGCCCCAGGAGGAAGTCAGCACAGCACAGGGATGGTGTGATCCCCTCATAATAAGAACCCCCAGGAGGAAGTCAGCACAGCACAGGGATGGTGGGAGCCCCTCATAATAAGAACACCCAGGAGGAAGTCAGCACAGCACAGGGATGGTGGGAACCCCTCATAATAAGCAGCCCCAGTAGAAATATGACACCGCTCAACCTCTTCAAAGAGGAGGGTAGGGGCATATAGTACGGTGTGCTTTTTTGGGTCAGGGAAGTGAGCCAAATGAATTAAGAAGGTCTGTGTGCTTGATTCCAAAAATTGTTTATAGACATATACATGGTCTACTGATCACATGTGTTGAATTCCTCCGAGATCCATGCCTCATTCATTTTTAGAAATGTGAGGTAGTTAACACTGTCGTGAGCTAGGCGAGTACGCTTATCGGTCACAATCCCCCCTGCTGCGCTGAACGTCCTTTCGGACAGGACACTGGATGAGGGGCAAGCCAACAGTTCGATTGCAAATTGGGCAAGCTCTGGCCAGAGGTCAAGCCTGCCCACCCAGTAGTCTAGGGGTTCATCACTCCTCAGAGCGTCCACATCGGCCGTTAACCCAATGTAGTCGGACACCTGACGGTCTAGGCGTTCCCTGATGCTGGATCCGGATGACACCTGTCGATGGGTCGGCTGAAAGAATGACCTCATATCCGAAGTCACCAACACATCTTCAAACCGGCCTCTTCTTGCAGGCGCTGTTGGATTGGTACCCGCAAATCCTTCTCTGGGAGTGGGAATTGCTCCTCTGCCAGCGCACGCAAAAGCAGAATGCAGCATTTCTCGAAGCAAGGCCTGGAAGTGCTGCATTCTGACAGCCCTCTGCGACGGCGGTAACATTTCCGCCATTTTGTGTTTGTACCGGGGATCTAAGTACGTTGCCACCCAGTACTGGTCCTTGACCCTCATGCTTTTTATACGGGGGTCCCTATTAAAACACTGGAGCATGAAGGCCCCCATTTGCACTCAAGCGGAAGGTATGTGGTGGTGGTGGTGTTGTTGGTGGTAGTGTCTTTGGGGGTGCACATAGCAGAGAGTGAAGAAGAGGGTGCAGATCGAGAGGATGAGGAGGGTGCAGAAGAATAAGGCTGAGTGAGCCACTCAACCAAGTCTGGTGCGTCCTTTAAAGTAATTGAACGCACCTTCTGCAACTTCCCACTTTGGCTCAAGGCTGTTGCTCCTGCCCTACCCCTACCACCCCTGCGGAAGGGCCTGCCTCTTCCTCTGCCTGTCATTTTTTAAATCACCCTGTGACAAAACTCTTAGTCCCTATACCGCTGAAGGACTGCTGCAGTATAGGGCAGCGGTCAGCAGTAGTGCACGTCAACCCTATGTATTGTGGACCGATAGCGGTCCTTACAGAACAGCAGACTGTACTGCACTCAGGCCTATGTACCGTAGCACCCTATACCAAGTTACCAGTCCTTATAAAAACTTTTGTGGACCAAGCAGGTTGTGTGTTAGTGTTTAGCAGACTGTGCGTCAGTCCCTATACCGCTGAAGGACTGCTGCAGTATAGGGCAGCGGTCAGCAGTAGTGCACGTCAACCCTATGTATTGTGGACCGATAGCGGTCCTTACAGAACAGCAGACTGTACTGCACTCAGGCCTATGTACCGTAGCACCCTATACCAAGTTACCAGTCCTTATAAAAACTTTTGTGGACCAAGCAGGTTGTGTGTTAGTGTTTAGCAGACTGTGCGTCAGTCCCTATACCGCTGAAGGACTGCTGCAGTATAGGGCAGCGGTCAGCAGTAGTGCACGGCAACCCTATGTATTGTGGACCGATAGCGGTCCTTACAGAACAGCAGACTGTAACGCACTCAGGCCTATGTACCGTAGCACCCTATACCAAGTTACCAGTCCTTATAAGAACTTTTGTGGACCAAGCAGGTTGTGTGTTAGTGATTAGCAGACTGTACGTCAGTCCCTATACCAATGAAGGACTGCTGCAGTATAGGGCAGCGGTCAGCAGTAGTGCACGGCAACCCTATGTATTGTGGACCGATAGCGGTCCTTACAGAACAGCAGACTGTAACGCACTCAGGCCTATGTACCGTAGCACCCTATACCAAGTTACCAGTCCTTATAAGAACTTTTGTGGACCAAGCAGGTTGTGTGTTAGTGATTAGCAGACTGTACGTCAGTCCCTATACCAATGAAGGACTGCTGCAGTATAGGGCAGCGGTCAGCAGTAGTGCACGGCAACCCTATGTATTGTGGACCGATAGCGGTCCTTACAGAACAGCAGACTGTAACGCACTCAGGCCTATGTACCGTAGCACCCTATACCAAGTTACCAGTCCTTATAAGAACTTTTGTGGACCAAGCAGGTTGTGTGTTAGTGATTAGCAGACTGTACGTCAGTCCCTATACCAATGAAGGACTGCTGCAGTATAGGGCAGCGGTCAGCAGTAGTGCACGGCAACCCTATGTATTGTGGACCGATAGCGGTCCTTACAGAACAGCAGACTGTAACGCACTCAGGCCTATGTACCGTAGCACCCTATACCAAGTTACCAGTCCTTATAAAAACTTTTGTGGACCAAGCAGGTTGTGTGTTAGTGTTTAGCAGACTGTGCGTCAGTCCCTATACCGCTGAAGGACTGCTGCAGTATAGGGCAGCGGTCAGCAGTAGTGCACGGCAACCCTATGTATTGTGGACCGATAGCGGTCCTTACAGAACAGCAGACTGTAACGCACTCAGGCCTATGTACCGTAGCACCCTATACCAAGTTACCAGTCCTTATAAGAACTTTTGTGGACCAAGCAGGTTGTGTGTTAGTGATTAGCAGACTGTACGTCAGTCCCTATACCAATGAAGGACTGCTGCAGTATAGGGCAGCGGTCAGCAGTAGTGCACGGCAACCCTATGTATTGTGGACCGATAGCGGTCCTTACAGAACAGCAGACTGTAACGCACTCAGGCCTATGTACCGTAGCACCCTATACCAAGTTACCAGTCCTTATAAGAACTTTTGTGGACCAAGCAGGTTGTGTGTTAGTGATTAGCAGACTGTACGTCAGTCCCTATACCAATGAAGGACTGCTGCAGTATAGGGCAGCGGTCAGCAGTAGTGCACGGCAACCCTATGTATTGTGGACCGATAGCGGTCCTTACAGAACAGCAGACTGTAACGCACTCAGGCCTATGTACCGTAGCACCCTATACCAAGTTACCAGTCCTTATAAGAACTTTTGTGGACCAAGCAGGTTGTGTGTTAGTGTTTAGCAGACTGTACGTCAGTCCCTATACCAATGAAGGACTGCTGCAGTATAGGGCAGCGGTCAGCAGTAGTGCACGGCAACCCTATGTATTGTGGACCGATAGCGGTCCTTACAGAACAGCAGACTGTAACGCACTCAGGCCTATGTACCGTAGCACCCTATACCAAGTTACCAGTCCTTATAAGAACTTTTGTGGACCAAGCAGGTTGTGTGTTAGTGATTAGCAGACTGTACGTCAGTCCCTATACCAATGAAGGACTGCTGCAGTATAGGGCAGCGGTCAGCAGTAGTGCACGTCAACCCTATGTATTGTGGACCGATAGCGGTCCTTACAGAACAGCAGACTGTAACGCACTCAGGCCTATGTACCGTAGCACCCTATACCAAGTTACCAGTCCTTATAAGAACTTTTGTGGACCAAGCAGGTTGTGTATTAGTGTTTAGCAGACTGTGCGTCAGTCCCTATACCGCTGAAGGACTGCTGCAGTATAGGGCAGCGGTCAGCAGTAGTGCACGGCAACCCTATGTATTGTGGACCGATAGCGGTCCTTACAGAACAGCAGACTGTACCGCACCCAAGCCTATGTACCGTAGCACCCTAGACAGACCAAGTTACCAGTCCTGATAAAGAGCTTTGTGGAACAAGTGAGTTGTGAATGATTAGCAGACTGCAGCAGAAGGGCAGCAGTCAAGTATAATATTCTTTCTATATTTGGAAGAAAGAATATTATACGTGTACAAGCCTATTACCGTACCACTGATACCAGTCCTGAAAAGAACCTTTGTGGAACTAATAGTAACAGCAAGTCTTTAAAATTATCCTCACTGCCTGACACACTGCTTCCTGCCTGTCCCTATACAAATTGGCAAAAAAGAGTAGGCTGGAACGATTAGCTGGAACAGCTCTTTTGTGGACCTGATAGTAACAGCTAATGATGATGATGATGATGATGATGAAGAAAGACTAATCTGGCTGAGCTGTCCCTAAAATAGCAGCATACAGCGCTCTGTCCCTTTATCTAAACTGACAAAAGAAACTCAGGCTGCTGACCTAACACCTATACCAGTCCTGAAAAGAACTTTTGTGTACCAAATAGCTAGCGTTTTCTCTGTCCCTACTCCACACAGGATCCTTTCCCTACAGTGACAGAAGAAAGAATGTAAAATGGCCACCGGATCGGGTGTATTTATAGGTTAGGGGGAATGTCCAAGTGTCCATGAGCTGTCATGTCTCAATTGGTTGTCCTGTAACACATGATAAACGTGTCACGAAAGGTTAAAGTTCTTGTATACATTAAACACGTAAGTCCGCCGGGGCGAACGACGGAAAAAGGCGTTCGAACCCGCGGACGGCGAAAGTCGGAAATTCGCCGCGAAACGACCGCCGGGCGAAACGTTCGTCCATCACTACTAGAGATTACGGTACAGTAATACTGCTCACTGGTTGCTGTAGATTACAGCACATGCTCTCCTCACGGCAGGGGGGGCATGATATACATATGAATGCTGCCTTATTTACATACCAAAGCCGTTGGCCTCAGCTATTTACATATGCATGTCACTGCTATTTACATATGAATGCCGGTTATTTACATGTAAACACAGGGTCTGCAGGTGAGTCATCTGTTCACAACAATAGGTCAGAGCTGGGCAGCATTAGTAGCAGCACTTCACACTGAGATATCAGGACACAGCACAGGACTAAACCCTCAAGGGACAAGGGAATGTAAACTGGGATAGTTGGCAAGTATGAGGCAGCTAATTCTGCCCCACAAAAATGACAGGGCCCAGGGCAGCTGCCCCTTTTGCCCTGCCTTAAAGACGGCCCTGCCAACAGGTAACTACATGAGAGACCCAAGACATAGAATCATTAATAGAAAATCAGCATATTAAAATAATGTGAAATAAAATAAAATAAAATAGAACTTCTACAATATATCGGGAGACATTGCAACCCGATGGCCCGCTTAGCCTGGGAATGGGGCCAGGATGGGATGGGGGTGCGATGCAAGCAAGGATCTCACCATGTCCGTATGGTATAGCCCATTGCCGAGCCAAGGATACATGGAAAGGGTGATTGCCAGAAAAGAAGGGGGTTCGGGGATCAGGCGTCCCCCGAAAAGCAAAAAAAAGGGAAGCAAGAGAAATAGAAAGGAAGTTTCTCGCCCAGGAAATAAGACTATTTTCAGAAGGTCAGTCTGATTGCGCCATCTCCTAAAGATAGGCATCTGTGTATACAGAATGGTGCCAGAGTCTCCAGGTCTCGCGGAAAGGTCTCCTCCCGGTTGTGCAAGGTTGCGGCGAGATCCTCCATATTTCCCAGTTCATATACTTTAGCAAACCACAGGGATATGGAAGTGGGTGGTGGGGTTCTCCGAACTCCAACAGAGGGGGATGCATGCCTTGGCTGCATTGAGCAACTGGATTGAAAGGGAGGCCTTGTATTTCTTAATTGGTTTCTTTGAGAGATGAAGCAGCCAAGCCGCAGGGTTCCCCTCTAGATCAAGATTCGTCAGGTGTTTGATTGTGCAGATCACCTTGCATAAAAAGGGTTTAAGCGTGGGGCAATCCCAGAAGATGTGCAGCGTCATTCCCTCAGCATTGCCACACCGCCAACATAAGTTGGGGACCTGAGGGAAAAACCAGTGTAGAACAGTAGGCACTCCGTAACATCTGGTCAATATCTTGTAACAGGTCTCCTGAACTCTAGTGGCTATGGAGCACTTTTGGGCAAAAGGAAAGATCTTCCCCTTCTGAGAGTCAAGGAGCAACTTTTTCAGGAAGCCCATGCCAGCAACCAAAATGGTGGTGGCAGAACTTCAGTTCCTGTTGAGAGATTGCCGAGGGAGTGCTTGAGCACACCTTTGCACGCGCCTGCGCGTGTGCGCGGCATGGCGTGCGAGCGCTAATTGTGACAGTCAAAATGCCTATTTAAACAGGGTCATTTCCTGGAGTCAGGGCTGTCTGTTCTACAGTGTTTCCTGTGTGTCTTGCATTACTTACCTGACTTCTGTTTCTGTTGTGACCCGGCTTGTTTTCTGACGTTCCAGTTTCCTGCATCCGATCCCGGCCCTTCCTCCACTCCATAATCTGCTTGTTCCTTCTGCCCGTTGACGACCCAACCTTTATCCTGACTCCACTTATGCCTCTGCCTCTGTTCCTGATGTGCCTGCTTGTGTATGACCCGACCTGCCTGTACCTGCCTTCTCTTCAGCCTTGGAGGTGCCACCATCCCTCCTGCTTCTGCATCTGCACTTCCGCCTGTGAGGTCCCGGTGTCAGCTTGTTCCAGCTCCCTGTCTACTATTGTTCTTGGATTTCTACAAACACCTCTACAGTCCGGCCAGGAGTTCCAGTCCGGCTCCAGGTTCAGCGTTCCTGCCAGGCCCTCCTACGACTCTGCATCTCGGCGCTCCCTGTTAGCTCTATCAGGGGCTCCAAGTCAGAGCTGTAAGAGAGGCCGTCCTCTGCATATCGGGCTCTACCATCAGGTACGTGACAAATGTGTTTTGAATTAGACATGTGCGGTCCGTTTTGTTACGAATAAATATTCAGACACATTTTTCGTTTTGTCGGAGATTCGGATATCTCCGCATACCCAAATTACCAAATGCTCCGAATAACGAAACTAAATTTGTCTGAATTTCCGAAATTCAGATTGAAATCAGTCCAATTGTCCCTCTATGGTTGTATATTTTCCACTGATACATTATATAATATAGACTCCAGTTAGGCTTGGGTCTCGGGTAAGTGACATCGCTCTCTATTTCCCCCTTTTTAATCAATTTTTTTTTCTACTTTGTTTTTTGTTTGGAAGTTGTTTTTTTATATATTGCAATACTGTAATATCTGGTGTTTATTATCCTAATGACTGATTACAGATTATCTCCTGATGAAGCGGTAGCATTACGCGAAACATGTTGAGAACAATGATATCCGCGGAAACCCACCATATCCTGATTCTCCCTAGCAGGGGACATGAATGCTGGTGATATACATGGATCGTTACCATGTACATTTTATAATGTTTACCATTAAGTATCTGGATATTCTGTTTTTATGGGTTTTTTGTACTAATAAAGAATTGAATATTTTTATTAAACCTCGAGTATTCGCTATATAAGTTGATACCGAGACAGTCCTTCAAAACTTCCCTTTATGGGTGACCGGTTGGAGACAGATCTCCCAGTCTTTTTCCTTCTATATCGGATGATTGTGCACCATACTTAGGTTGTATGAAATTTAAATCAACAGAGGCTTTAGTTTCTCAAACAATAATAAGGATTTGATTTCAAATATATATTTGTATGAAGATTTAAAACAGTTTATTGATATTATTTATTTATTTTTACTCTGTATTCCAAAGGCTGAATTTTTATTTATTTATTATTATTATTATTATTTTGAACATGTGACCAGTAGAAAAGGACTAGAAGCTCCTCCTGCCAATGTTTCCCTGCTGGCAGGTTGGGAGAGAGCTGGGTCATGTGACAGCTGTATATCCATTAGGAAAGAAGGTTTTGTTTTCTTGGATGTTCTCTTCCAACATCAGTGCCTGACCTCAAGGGGATTGAGGTGACTTTGGACGTGGCATGGGTTATTGGTGCCAGACGGGCTGGTTTGAGTATTTCTGGTATTTTCACGCACAACCATCTCCCTGTGGTTTACAGAGAATGGAGGGAAAAAAGAGAAAATATCCAGTGAGTGGCAGTTGTGTGGAAGGAAAATGCCTTGTTGAGGTCAGAGGAGAATGGGCAGACTGGTTCCAGATGCAGGCAACAGTAACTGAAATAACTACTCGTTACACCCAAGGTATGCAGAATACCATCTCTGAACACTCAGCACATCCAGCCTTGAAGCAGATGGGCTACAACAGCAGAAGACCACATCGGGTGCCACTCCTGTCAGCTGAAAACAGGAAACTGAGGCTACAATTGGCACAGGATCACCAAAATTGGACAACAGAAGATTGGAAAAAACGTTGCCGGGTCTGATGAGTCTGGATTTCAGCTCCGACATTCAGATGGTGGGGTCAGAATTTGGTGCATGGATCCATCCTGCCTTGTATCACCGGTTCAGGCTGGTGGTGGGGGTGTCATGGTGTGGGGGATGGGGTATCACCGGTTCAGGCTGGTGGTGGGGGTGTCATGGTGTGGGGGATGGGATATCATCAGTTTAGGCTGGTGGTGGGGGTGTCATGGTGTGGGGGATGGGATATCACCGGTTCAGGCTGGTGGTGGGGGTGTAATGGTGTGGGGGATGGGGTATCACCAGTTCAGGCTGGTGGTGGGGGTGTAATGGTGTGGGGGATGCAATATCACCGGTTCAGGCTGGTGGTGGGGGTGTAATGGTGTGGGGGATGGGATATCACCAGTTCAGGCTGGTGGTGGGGGTGTCATGGTGTGGGGGGGATATATTGCTGGCACACTTTGGGCCCCTTAGTACCAATTGATCATGGTTTAATCACCACGGCCTACCTGAGTATTGTTGCTGACCATGTCCATCCCTTTATGACTACAGTGTCCCCATCTTCTGATGGCTCCTCCCAGTAGGATAATGCCCCATGTCACAAAGCTCCGATCATCTCACCACCGGACAATGAGGTCCCTGTCCTCCAATGGCCTCCACACTCACCACATCTCACTCAATAGAGCACCTTTGGGATGTGGTGGAACGTAGAGTTGCCACCTCATCCCTTTAAACCCGAACACATATGAATTACACGGGTTCTGGAGATTGGCATCATGGATGTTCAGCCGACAAATCTGCAGCAACTGTGTGATGTTATCAGATCACTATGGAGCAAAATCTCTGAGGAACGTTTCCAACACCTTGTTGTATCTATTCCACCAAGAATGAAGGTCAAAGGGGGTCCAACCCACTACTAGCAAGGTGTGCCTAATAAAGTGGCCGATGCCTTTATATATATATAATATGTATTTTTCACTGTAATCCATTGTAATAAATAAATAACACAGCAGATGGGCAATTTGTTATGCTGATAAACTTCCTTTTGAAATTATTGCTAAATACGGAAGCAAATTTGGAGATACTTCAGACAGAGAGGATCATTCCCCCCTTCCATCTGCAATATTTGATCAGGAGATGCTTTGAAGTCGCTGGTGAAGGAAGATTTAGAGACGGTACAAGATGTGCCGTGAGCTTCACACCGATGTAATTGTGCCGGGGCTGCCGAGAGGAGATCTACCATGAAGATCACTCGGCAAAAGGATAGATAGATAGATAGATAGATAGATAGATAGATAGATAGATAGATAGATAGATAGATAGATAGATAGATAGATAGATAGATAGATAGATATGGATTATTATGGTTCTTATTATTATGATTACTATTTGTCTTGTATTTTTTATTTTTTTTTGTTCTTTACTTAATTCATCTACATTTTTTTTATTTGTTATAGAAAATAGAAAATACCTTTAATTCCCCCCCCCTTTCCCCCCCACCAAAATATAAAAGGTGGAGGCGGTGCCAAGTAAATAGACAACCAACATGCCAAGCAATAAATTTGAAGCACACTTAAAATTCCCCCCAAAAAAAAAACAGGGCATGCTGCAAATTAAAAAAAAATATATATTTATTTTCTTTTTTATTAAGGTTTGCTGCTGTCTCAAGGGGGACTGGTAAGCACATGTCTCTGAAATGACAAACAATTATGGTACCTAAAACTGTCCATAGGTGATAGGGGTATGCTCTATGTGTGTATATGCATTTAAAAAAAGATATATTATATATAAATTTTTATAGAAAAAGGACGATCGGTTAAAGTAAATATAAGCGATATGACAGTAAGCTTACCAAGAAGTACAGAGTGTGGAGGATCAAGCGTCACCCTTGGCTGCGAAGGGTGACGCTTGATCCTCCACACTCTGTACTTCTTGGTAAGCTTACTGTCATATCGCTTATATTTACTTTAACCGATCGTCCTTTTTCTTTGAAAACGTTCACTTTTCCTTCTGATTGTCTTTCAACCCTTCACATTTGGGCCATTGTCCATGTTTCTTTTTGCATGTCTGCATTGACTCCCTAGCTTGGAATTCCTTAGCTTTGGGATGGCAATATGTAATTTTTATTATATATCTACATGCTTGAGTGTCTGTGTTCCTATAGCACTCAGCTGTTGATGTACACACCCCTCTTTTGAGATATCTTTTCCTACCTACTCAACCATTCTAACTTTCGTCTTGTTTCTCTTTTTTTTTGATTGGTCACCCAGCTGGTACTTCTGTGCAGTTGTGTCTCCCTGAGTGCTCAAAAAGATTTCTTTCAAAATACGAGCGTCCCCATTTTTCACAACTATTCAACCCATGTAAGTAACATATTTGAAATTAAAATATATCTGTGTACTACCTTTTTTAATTTCTATACTTTAGAGGGCTTTTTACCCCTAAAAGGTTGTTTCATTTTAAGCAACCTTAAAATTAAGTCATGTATCAAAGAACTCTCAACTATCCCAAAATTTCTCTTAAAAAAAAAAAATTGCGTTTTATTGCATACTTTCTTGTTACCAGTTTCCCTGGGTTGGCTTTTTAGCCCCCTGCGATTCAGCGCTGCTGTGGTTAACCCCCGAGGTGGACAATTCCCCTACTTTACCATCAACGTAGTGGTTGAAGGTGGGTTTGATGTTTGTGTGTGTTTTTTTTTTTTTTTTCTCTGCACCTATGATTTTGTGATATATTTTATTACCATTCTGTATTTTTGGTTTAAATTTTGTTCAAATATTCACACATCCCCTGAAGAAGCAATCCAATGCGAAACATGTCGGGACTATGTGTGCTTGACGAGAACAACCACTGTATTGTATTATCTTGTACTTTTTAAGCATTTATTGCTACTGATTTTAACTTCAAACTCAATAAATTTTTGTACTACAAAATTTGTACTTCAATTAACTGTACTCTGTTAATCAGCACCGCCAAAATCCCTAAATCTCCCTTCCTGTTCTTTGATTAATGTTTCAAATTTTCAGGGATGTGGTGCCATCTTTGTTAGGTGTTGTGTGACGCTGAACCATCAAAAGTATTCCAATTTGAGACCTTATATAGATTATAGGGGTCTCAATCGTGTCACGATTAAGAATGCCTACCCAATTCCATTGATTACAGAGTTATTTGATCGCCTCAAGAGAGCAACGGTTTTCACAAAGCTTGACCTGAGAGGGACATACAATCTCGTGCGCATTAAGGAGGGCGACGAGTGGAAAACTGCGTTTAATACCAGAACAGGCCATTATGAATACCTGGTAATGCCTTTTGGCCTTTGTAAAGCCCTGGCAGTTTTCCAGGAATTTATTAACAATGTCCTCCGAGATTTGTTGCAATTGTGTGTGGTGGTTTATCTCGATGATATCCTCATATTTTCCAAGTCCCTGGAGAGCCACCACACAGATGTCTGTCGTGTACTTCAGAAACTAAGAGAGAACAATCTCTATTGTAAACTGGAGAAGTGCGAGTTCCATCGTGAACAGGTTACTTTCCTGGGCTATGTCATTTCCACTGCTGGTTTTTCAATGGACCCAGAGAAACTGTCGGCAGTCCTACAATGGCCTCGACCCGTGGGTTTACGTCCTCTGCAGCGTTTCCTGGGCTTTGCCAACTACTATCGAAAGTTTATTCGTAACTTCTCATCTCTGGTCATCCTCTGACGTACATGCCCCTGTCCTCCTCCGCGAGTTCCATAGACGGTTTCCCCTCAAGCCCGGTGGCCCTCTGAGGGAGAGGGGACATTGGGGGGGGGGTACTGTCAGGGCTGGCTTAGCCCTTCCTCCTCTGGACTGGCCGCTCAGCTGTCGGCTAATTGCCAGCTGTCTTCTCTCTCCACAGTTACCAGCTGTTCCCGATGATGCTTGTCTGACCTGCCTATTTAAAGCCTTCCAGCTCACTTTTTCCTTTGCCTTCGCGTTGGTCACATCACAAGGAACCATATCCTACTGTTTGTTTCAAGACTGGCTTGCTGACATCCCTCCTGGCTTCTTATCCTGCTTGCAGTTGCTCTCCTTGGATCCCTGACTTCTGGCCTGGCTGATTACCCGATCTGGTTTATGAACTTTGGACTGGCTGACTACCTATACTATCTGGCTACTGGACTCTGGCTATGCTTGACTACGCTTTTTTCTACTTACCTTTTTATTTTTATTAATAAACAAGTGTGATTTGATTGTACTTCTGTCTCAGTCTGTTTCATGGTTTCTGATAGGAAGGACCCAGTTGGAGGATTCCAGGGGAAAGACCGAGTTGGAGCATTCCAGGGGAAAGACCGAGATAAAGGATTCCAGGGGAAAGACCGAGTTGGAGGATTCCAGGGGGAGGACTGAGTTGGAGGATTCCAGGGGAAAGACCGAGTTGGAGGATTCCAGGGGAAAGACCGAGTTGGAGCATTCCAGGGGAAGGACCGAGTTGGAGGATTCCAGGGGGAGGACCGAGTTGGAGGATTCCAGGGGGAGGACCGAGTTGGAGGATTCCAGGGGAAGGACCGAGTTGGGGGATTCCAGGGGAAAGACCGAGTTGGAGGATTCCAGCGGAAGGACCGAGTTGGAGGATTCCAGGGGAAGGACTGAGCATGTTTGATGCCTTCTCATTGAATGCAGCTCAGTGTGTTTCATGGTTTCTGATAGGAAGGACCCAGTTGGAGGAAATCCAGGGGAAAGACCGAGTTGGAGCATTCCAGGGGAAAGACCGAGTTGGAGGATTCCAGGGGGAGGACCGAGTTGGAGGATTCCAGGGGAAAGACTGAGTTGGAGCATTCCAGGGGAAAGACCGAGTTGGAGGATTCCAGGGGGAGGACCGAGTTGGAGGATTCCAGGGGAAAGACCGAGTTGGAGGATTCCAGGGGAAAGATCGAGTTGGAGCATTCCAGGGGAAAGACCGAGTTGGAGGATTCCAGGGGAAGGACCGAGTTGGAGGATTCCAGGGAAAAGACCGAGTTGGAGGATTCCAGGGGAAAGACCGAGATAAAGGATTCCAGGGGAAAGACCGAGTTGGAGGATTCCAGGGGAAGGACCGAGTTGGAGGATTCCAGGGGGAGGACCGAGTTGGAGGATTCCAGGGGAAGGACCGAGTTGGGGGATTCCAGGGGAAAGACCGAGTTGGAGGATTCCAGGGGAAAGACCGAGTTGGAGGATTCCAGGGGAAAGACCGAGTTGGAGGATTCCAGGGGAAAGACCGAGTTGGAGCATTCCAGGGGAAAGACCGAGTTGGAGGATTCCAGGGGGAGGACCGAGTTGGAGGATTCCAGGGGAAGGACCGAGTTGGGGGATTCCAGGGGAAAGACCGAGTTGGAGGATTCCAGCGGAAGGACCGAGTTGGAGGATTCCAGGGGAAGGACCAAGTTAGAGAATTCCAGGGGAAGGACTGAGCATGTTTGATGCCTTCTCATTGAATGCAGCTCAGTGTGTTTCATGGTTTCTGATAGGAAGGACCCAGTTGGAGGAAATCCAGGGGAAAGACCGAGTTGGAGCATTCCAGGGGAAAGACCGAGTTGGAGGATTCCAGGGGGAGGACCGAGTTGGAGGATTCCAGGGGAAAGACTGAGTTGGAGCATTCCAGGGGAAAGACCGAGTTGGAGGATTCCAGGGGGAGGACCGAGTTGGAGGATTCCAGGGGAAAGACCGAGTTGGAGGATTCCAGGGGAAAGACCGAGATAAAGGATTCCAGGGGAAAGACCGAGTTGGAGGATTCCAGGGGAAGGACCGAGTTGGAGGATTCCAGGGGAAAGACCGAGATAAAGGATTGCAGGGGAAAGACCGAGTTGGGGGATTCCAGGGGAAAGACCGAGTTGGAGGATTCCAGTGGAAGGACCGAGTTGGAGGATTCCAGGGGAAAGACCCAGTTGGAGGATTCCAGGGGAAGGACCGAGTTGGGGGATTCCAGGGGAAAGACCGAGTTGGAGGATTCCAGTGGAAGGACCGAGTTGGAGGATTCCAGCGGAAGGACCGAGTTGGAGGATTCCAGGGGAAGGACCAAGTTGGAGGATTCCAGGGAAAGTATCGAGTTGGAGAATTCCAGGGGAAGGACCAAGTTAGAGAATTCCAGGGGAAGGACTGAGCATGTTTGATGCCTTCTCATTGAATGCAGCTCAGAGGATCCTGGAGTGCAGCACCACTATGGATTCTTTGACAGGTCCATGTCACGCACCTTGTATTTCTTCCACCAAGGAAATCTCATTAGTGAAATTTTTCATCTTTTACAACGGGCTCACTATAAGCAAATGCTGCAACCGACCGAACAGACATAAAACACTCCGACAAACTCCGTAATATCCCCAAACAAGCTATAAATATATCTCTTATCTTCACAAAAAAAATAAAAAATAAAATAAAAAGCAAGATGCTTTTGAAACGCAGATTTATTGACGTGAGATAATTTTACAGCAATCATTAAGATGTTACTTGTGTATAAATCTGTTCATCTCTGACACACGACAACCCGGGAAAGTTTAGAAGAATAAAATCTACAATCCCCCAGGACGCCGGAAGTGTTATTTCATGGCCGGGATTACTAATGTCTTCCGATTCCGAGACGCGCAATTCATTTTGGGTGTCTAAGCAATCAAAAACAAAATATATATATTTATCATTGCGTGTAAAAAATTGATAGCGTGCGCAAGTGTAACTTTTTTTTTTTCAGCATTAGACGGCGTGGGGCCCGGAACAGAACTCTGAAGCTCAGCTTGTCTACAGAAAAGCCGCGGCCGGGGGTTCAAAGGGAAGAAACGGATGGAGAGCGGTGAGGGGCGGACAGCGAAGTGACTTCCACAGGTCGGGGCGTTTTTTCTTTTCATAATGCAGCATCCCCGGAGTTCAAGGTTAGTTGGGGCACCTTCCAGAAAAGTCCGCAGTACGGCTGCTGGCATCACTTCTGTCCTATTATGGCACCAGGTGTAAGAAAAATGTAATGATGTTGGGTAAATTAAATTAAAGAATAAAAATAAAATTTCAGCTTATGTCAATGTAAAATATTAGTTATATTTAAAAAAAAAAATGTAGTAGAGCTCTGCATTACATGCCGTTTTTGTTTTATTTTGCAAAAAAAAAACATTTTAGGCCTGAAGATTAGACATGTGCACTGCTAAAAAATGTGTTAGTTTTCATTTCATTCCTTTTTTTTTTGTTATGATTTGAAATTAGTTATTTCAAATAAATTAAAAAATTTGATTTTTAATTTTGAAAATTTGAACTCGGGAAATTTGTAAATGCAAGAATTTGTAAATTCATAAATTTAAAAATTCGCAAATTCAAAACCCGAAAATTTGGAAATTTGAACATCCAAAAATCCGAAATAATAATAAACTAATAATAGCTAACTATTAAATGATAGGTTATTGTAATTTCCTTTCATATTTGGCTGTTAGTGAAAGCAACATATATGAATTTATCCAAAGTTACGAATTATCTGAAATAATGAATGCTGCATCTAAACGAATAGAATGTAACAAATTAATAATAATAAATAATAGTAATAAAATGGTTTTATTATTATTTATTATTATTAATTCGTTACGTTCCATTCATTATTTCAGATAATTCGTAACTTTGGATATATTCGTATTTGTTGCGTTCACTAACAGCCAAATTTGAAAGGAAATTACAATAACCTATCATTTAATAGTTAGCTATTATTAGTTTATTATTATTTCGGATTTTTGGATTTCCGAATTTATGAATTTCCAAATTTTCGGATTTTGAGTTTTTGGATTTTGAACTTCCAAATTTCCGAATTTCTGGGTTTTGAATTTTGGAATTTCCGAATTCTTGAATTTCCGAATTTCCAAATTTTCGAATTTATGAATTTATTCTAAATAACGAATTTCAATCATAACTAATGAATGAATTTAGTTATAGTTATTATTAGTTAGTTATTTTTTCAGATTTTCAGGTTTTCGCTCTTTTGAACTTTTGGATTTTCGTTCTTATTTTCGGATATTCGAATTTCCAAATTTCTGAATGTTCAAATTTTCAGATTTTCGCATTTACAAATAATCGAATGTCTGAATTTCAGAATTTTATATTTTCGGAGTTTTGAATATTTCGAATTTCTGAATATTAAAATTTACCGATTTTCGACTTTTGTAAAAATTTGTTAAACGGGTTTTCCTTAATGTGAATATTTCCGAATAAACCAATTTGTCGGATTTGCAAACACTATGTAACTATATCTATGTTACAGATAGAGACCAAGTCGCCAAAATGTAAACCTCCCCTGATGAAGGAAAATACACACCAATAAATTTCCGAAACATGTTGGGTTACATGCTATAAATCTTCATGGACTGACCTCAGCTTGACTCTGGCAGTACCTGGATTATTGGCCTTGGGTTTTTATATATACAGATGTATTAATTGTTGGTTCATTAGTATACTTTGTATATTTTATCCACTTGCTTAACGGGCACTTAAACCCCTTTCCTGCCCAGGCCAATTTTCAGCATTCAGCGCTGTCATACTTTGAATGACAATTGCGCGGTCATACAACACTGTACCCATTTGACATTTTTATCATTTTTTTCACACAAATAGAGCTTTCTTTTAGTGGTATTTAATCACCATTTTTTTAATGAATTTTTAAACATTTTTAGGTTTTTAGGTTTTATTTCATTTTTTTTATGTTTTGAGTTTGGCAGCTCACAAGATTTATACATATATATATATATATATATATTAAAACTCTTAACACCACATGAATCAACAACGAACATGGTACAATTTCATAAAGTCTCATTAAGTCGTCTCTGTAGATACATCTGTTTCTCAGGGGGGGTTGATTTTCCTGTGACATGGTCTAGAACGTAGAGAGTATTTTTAAGCCCTTTTAAAGAGCTGTCTTTTTTATCTACCTGGTAATTAAAAGTATATTCTGCATCATTTAAAAAAAATGCGTTTTGTTGCTCGTGCTCGCTGACCTCGGCATGAACCGCAGAGCCGATAAACGCTCGTTGTCTAACATCTGGAGATGCACTCGATGAGGCTGCAAGAATTTTTTTTATCTAATATCTTTATCATGGTGAAACCATTAAAAATGTAATACTTAAGACTTTCATTTGAAGAGGCGGCAATTAAAAAGTTTCCCGAAAAGTTTTGATTCTGGAAAAAAATTGCAACACAGGCTACCGGACGCTGTTAGAACATAGACTGTGTCCCGCTCCATCAGGGGATTGGCGGCTTGTGCAGCGGATGTGTTCCCGGCACTGAACGGGGTCACCGCGACCGGGAGAGGAGAGCCAAGCAAATACAGAAATAAAAACCCCACTTTTTTGACCTACGCCATATGGAGGATGTCAGGTCACCTTGAGGCCAGGTGACAGATGCACACCGTAGGGATCAGGAGTGCACCACAAGGTTGTGGACCCTACGGCTGACTGCTGCAGACGGGGGTCAAGGTGATAGGAAGGCAGGGCCGACAGAACACCAAGATGGATCCCACCGGGGTTAGAGCATAAGATACCCTGGGGTGCGGAGTCTAAGAGCCAGCAGGTGTTCACCAGAGCCTCTAGTGGTGAGGATGGACTTGGCTGCAACTGGCTCCAGGTCGCGACCCCCAGGGTCCCCCAGCTCACACCCACAGTAAGCAACAGGAGGATAGGGATGGTGAGGGACAAGCCAAGGTCGGGGCCAGAAGCAGACAGGAATAGTCAGGGACACGCCAAAAGGTCAGGATCACAGGCAAACGGGGATAGTCAAGGACACGCCAAAGTCAGTAACGTAACAACAGCAGAGCACGCGGAAGGTAACAGGAAGCTAACACACAAAGGTTGATCAGCAGGGTTGGCTTGCAGTGCACAGGTTAATATCGAGTTCTCTGATAGGAGCTAGGGTGGAGTCATGCCAGAGGATGGATTATAAAAGCAGTCAGGTGAGGGTCGGCTGGTCTCTAGAAATGAACACATGGAGACAGGTAAGCAGACGAACTCTATTGCATAACCATGACAGAGGATTTTTTTCTTTTCATAACCTGCCGGAAGCGAGTTCTTTTGTGGTCCAGTTTGGCCTTCCATGCCTGAATTCCAGCCCCAGTGTTCCTTACATCTGAGGTTTGGGTTGGCGGTTACCTGCACACCCCTTGGAGTCATGTTTGGGGGTCCTGGGTTCCTTCTAGTCCTGTCGACTTGCCGATCCCGGCATCCTTTCCTTAATGACTCCTTGTCGCTGACGTTAGAGTCCACCTGTTCCAGTAAGAGTAGATATACTTCCCTTCATCGGTTGAAGATGTACCATCTCTGGTGCCCTCTATGCCGGACAGTGCTAGTATGCCCCATCCCTGATTAGTCACCATTTGGTGGTGGACTCACACCGGTCCTTTTTAGGACCTATACATTTATTGGACTTTTACAAATTTCCACTTTTCCTTTTGTATGATTGCATTTTTTATCATTTATGTGCATATAGATATATCTGTTTATTCTTTAGCGCTACATTATTCATTATTCACCATTTAGCATTTTTGTCACACTCTTCTAGTAGCAGCTTTT
Organism: Lithobates pipiens; assembly: GCF_037356315.1. NCBI lineage: Eukaryota > Metazoa > Chordata > Amphibia > Anura > Ranidae > Lithobates > Lithobates pipiens. The sequence goes on along the minus strand of NW_027507685.1, from coordinate 261,667,475 downwards.
TCACTTCTCATTTATTTGAGTTAGTGCAGTAATATTTCCCATCTAAACTGATACAATTAAGTAAAATTATCATATTTACCAACATGTGAGTCCTGGTCCCTTGGACACAGGTAACCCCGCCCACAGCCTGCCTTGATCAGAAAGCATATGAACAGTCACTACTTATTAGAATTGCCCTGTCAGGACCTGGATCAACTTCTGGTGGCATCATGGTTCCCACAGCAGAAGATCGTAGTTCCAGCGACCACCAGCAGGTGTCTCCCAGCAGCCAGCAGATCCCAGTAAGCAGTCTTCATCTGATGCTGGCTGCTGGGAGAAGGTACGGGTACAGGGCAGGAGCAGGATTCGGCTCTAGGCTCAGGATAAGTCAGCAAGCATAATCTGGTGATCAGGTAAAAAAACACTGAAGCAAAGGGTAATAATAGAGGAGGGACTAAATACCCTCCCAGCAGCCAGCAGATCCCAGTAAGCAGTCTTCATCTGATGCTGGCTGCTGGGAGGGTATTTAGTCCCTCCTCTATTATTACCCTTTGCTTCAGTGTTTTTTGCCTGATCACCAGATTATGCTTGCTGACTTATCCTGAGCCTAGAGCCGAATCCTGCTCCTGCCCTGTACCCGTACCTTCTCCCCTTGTTCCTGAGTCACAGTCCTGGTTTCCCTTCCTGACTGTTTCTTGCACCTCCAGTTTACCCTGTTAATCCTTGCTGCCATTTTTTTCTGTATATGTTGTTAGTTAGTTTGTTAATTCGATTTTTGGTCACTTAATTATACCCCGTACACGCGATCGGACTTTCCGACAGCAAAAAACGTAGATTTTTTTTCGAAGGATGTTGGCTCAAACTTGTCTTGCGGTCACACAAATGTTGGAAATTCCAAAACGTCAACAACGCGGTGACGTACAAGGCGTAGGACGAGCCGAGAAAACTGAAGTTCAATAGCCAGTGCGGCTCTTCGGCTTGATTCCGAGCATGCGTGGACTTTTGTGTGCGTCGGACTTGTGCACACACGCTCGGAATTTCCGCCAACAAGTCTTGTTGTCGGAAAATTTGAGAGCCTGCTCTCACACATTTTTGTTGGCGGAAATTCCAACAGCAAATGTCCAATGGAGCCTACGCAAACTTTCCGGCTAAACAAAAAAGTCAGATGGAGCAAAGTCCGATCGTTGTGTACAGAAAACCATAGGACTGTAGTCCAAAGTACGAACACGCATGCTCAGAACCAATGCAAAAGATCAGACAACAATACAGAAATTGGCCAAAGGTGACGATAAAGAGCAGAAAAACCACGTGATTTGGTGAAAGTTGGCTGTGTATGCAATACAAGTTCACGGCCGACACCCTTTGTACAAAAATCCACGGGAAAGTTTGTACAAAGTCTGATCGTGTGCATGAAGCTTTAGGCTGCTTGTTTGGTATTTTGTCACTTGGTTTATGGTTCACTTATAGCTTCACATTTTCTGTGTATTATGTTTACTGGTATGTGGATGTGTGTTGTTTTACTGTTAATAAACTTGCTTAGCCCCCCCCAATGACCAGGCCATTTTTTTGTGATACGGCACTGCGTCGCTTTAACTGACAATTGCACGGTCGTGCGACGTTGTACCCGAATGTAATTGACGTCCTTTTTTTCCTACAAATAGAGCTTTCTTTTGGTGGTATTTGATCACCTCTGCGTTTTTTATTTTTTGCGCTATAAACAAAAAAAAACAGACAATCTTGAAAAAAATTTAATTTTTTTTTAACTTTCTGCTATAATAAATATCCCCCAAAAAATGTAATAAAAAAAACAAATGTATTCATCAGTTTAGGCCAATACATATGTTTGGTAAAAAATAAATAAAAAAATAGGCATATATTGATTGGTTTACGCATAAATTATTGCGTCTACAAAATAGGGGATAGATTTAGGGACTTTTATTTCTTTTTTTATTGTTTGTACTGGTAATGGTGGCGATCTGCGATTTTTAGCGGGACTGCGACATTGCGGCGGACAAATCTGACCCTAAATTACACTTTTTTGGGGACCGGTGACATTATTACATTGATCAGTGCTGTAAAAATGCACAGATCTATGTATAAAGGACACTGGCAGGGAAGGGGTTAACACTAGGGGGCAATCAAGAGTTGAACGTGTTCTTTCAGCGTGTTCTAACTGTAGTGGGGGGGGGGGGGGATGGGCTGCCTGGGACTTGATGGTTCCTGATCCCTGGGAACAGCAGATCTCTGAGACCTCCCCTGTCAGGATGGGGATCCGCCTGGGGAGGCCATCCCTACCGGGAGAAGACATTGATTATCGTTAGCAGCTTATAGCAGCTACTAGCGATAATCGCAAGAGAATCCGGCCGGGGGAACCGGCCGAGATTCGAAACGTGTATGACTGCCCTAAGCCTTTCTGTTTTTATTACATATTTCATTCCTGACCCAGTGACATCATTGGGTCTTAGCTGTTTTCATAACTGGTAGGAGGAACCAGCAGGATGCTGTACATAACTTCACTTAAAACAGGACACTATGGTAATGTTCCTAAGTAATGCTGAGTTTCTGTGACTGAAAGAACTGAAATCCAAATGAAATGAGAGGGCCAGGAACAGTATGGCTTTAAGTAAATTTTTTTTTTGTAAATCTATTGAATATTGATTTTCCTGTAGATCCCTCCAGTAATAGCACTTCCTGTTGCAGACTGATAACAGGAAGCCACTGTCTTACAATAAGCAGCAGCTTTATCAGCCTGCCCTGCAAGCTCCTACAGATGATTGTCAGGCTACCTACTGTATCTGATAGACCTGATAGGAAACCCAATGGCCAACTGAAGGAGGGCACATGGCAGTCTTCTGCCAATTGGCATGGTTGTGGTGTGTCTGAATTTCAATGGTTTCCCTATAGTCTGTGTCGGACAGGTGCAGTTTGTTCTCAGAAACCCATTAAAAAAAATAACAAATGCCTAAAGAAACCCATTGACAATAATAATGTATGTGCGAAAAAAAAAACATTGACAAGCGATAAATGCCCAAAGAAGCCCATTGAAAAGAAATGGGTACTCACAAAATTAAATTAAAATGCAATAAATGCCCAAAGAAACCCATTGAAAAGCAACAAATGCCCAAAGAAACCCACTGAAAATACATGGGTGCCCAAAGAATCCCATCAAAATGCAATAAGTGCCAAAAAAAACCCATTGAAAAGCAATGTCTCCAAAGAAACCCATTAAAAAGCAAAAAGTAGGCAAATTAACCCATTAAAGAACAATATGCGACCAAAAAAGTCCAATGCAAAGCAAATAGTATCAAGAAACTTCCCTATACTCTGTGTTGGGAAAGTGTGGTCTGTTTCCAGAAACCCACTGAAATCAGTTCCTTAGGAAACCCATTGAAAAATGATTGTGCCTAAAAAAAACCATTTAAAAGCAATAAGTGCCCCCAAAAAAAAAAAAAAATATATATATATATATATATATATATATATATATATATATATATATATATATATATATATATATATATATATATATATATATATATATATATATATATATATATATATATATATATATATATATATATATATATATATATATAAGCAATATATGCCCAAAGAAGCCCACCAAAAAGCAAAAAGTGGCCAAGGGAACCCATTAAAAAGCAATATTTGTCCAAAGAAACCCAAGTGACCAAAGAAACCGATTAAAAAGCAATAAGTGCCCAATGAAACCCACCGAGAAGCAAAACGTTGCCAAAGAAAACCATTAAATAGCAATGTGCCCAACGAAAGAAGCATAAAGTGGCCAGCAAAACCCATTAAAAAGCAATAAGTGCCGCCAAAAATATTAAAAAGCAATATGTGCCCAAGGAAACCCATTGAAAAGCAATATTTGTCCAAAGAAAACCATTGAGAATCAAAAAGTGGCCAAAGAAACCCATTAAAAAGCAATAAGTGCCCAATGAAGCCCACGAGAAGAAAATAGGTTGCCAAAGAAAACCATTAAATAGCAATGTGCCCAACGAAAACCCACTGAGAAGCATAAAGTGGCCAGCAAAACCCATTAAAAAGCAATAAGTGCCCCAAAAAATATGTGCCCAAAGAAACCCATTGAAAAGCAAAAAGTGCCCAAGGAAACCCATTAAAAAGCAATATTTGTCCAAAGAAAACCAGTGAGAATCAAAAAGTGGCCAAAGAAACCCATTAAAAAGCAATAAGTACCCAATGAAGCCCACCGAGAAAGAAAACGTTGCCATAGAAAACCCATTAAAAAGCAATGTGCCCATTGAAACCCACTGAAAAGCAAAAAGTGCCCAAGGAAACCCATTAAAAAGCAATATTTGTCCAAAGAAAACCAGTGAGAATCAAAAAGTGGCCAAAGAAACCCATTAAAAAGCAATAAGTACCCAATGAAGCCCACCGAGAAAGAAAACGTTGCCATAGAAAACCCATTAAAAAGCAATATATTCCCAAAGAAACCCATGAGAAGCAAAACGTTGCCAAAGAAAACCATTAAATAGCAATGTTCCCAAAGAAACCCACTGCAAAGCAATATGTGCCCAAAAGAAAGTCAAGCAATTTGGAGCAGTGGTGGCCTTGGAGCTGCTTGAAGGTGCTGGTGGAACATTATGATTGGTGGGCGCTTTGAGCAGGACACACCTGCCAATCGGCATCGGGAGGTAAGCCCTCAGGTTTTTTTTTTTGTTTTGTTTTTTCTCTTTGAAAGTGAAAAAACTTTTTCATCCCTATAAAATTTCTTGCTGACTGCAAAAACTTTTCAGATCTTAAAAAAATGAAATACGAGGCCACAAGCATTACTGAGCTGCAAGTTGGAAGATATTTTTGAGCCTGAGAAGCAGAAAGCGACTTCATAAAATCTTTTCCAAGTGGAGATAAAATCTGAAATTCATTACTTTCATGGTTACCTTCTGTAATTAAACTGCTTCCTTTCGTCGCTTTGAAAAATTCAATTAATTGAGTCTTTTCATTGACGCTCCTCGCTCGTTCGCTCGCAGTCAAGGTGTTAAGGCTGACAAATATTACTCTATTTGTTTAATTCTGTGACTGGCATATTCCATCTCGTTCATGACCTTTGTTGATGAAGTGAGGGCACCTTTAATGCAAAAGCTTAAGCAGTACGTTTGGAAAAATCTGTGTAGATTTATCTGAATGATTTTTCGTGTCCCCCAAGTAATCTTGCGGCTTTTAGGACAAAATCGATAGGAAGACTTATCATGCTTAATAATCACAACTCTTCAATTCACCTCTATGATTCTGTGCACCTAATATAAACCTCTAGCCGTCTAATATGACCAAAATCTTAATTTTAGTGCTTAAAAGGGAAACTATAAAGTAAACCTTACAATTTTTTTTAGGAACACATGCCACGGTTCCCAGTTTGCCTGTCTTCACAGTCTTCACCAGATCTTCCTGTATGAGATGATGGGCTATGCTGTGGGGAGCTCCCAGGTTGCAGATCTCAGTTACCCTCAGATTGATAACAGTTGACAACAGGCAGATACTAAGCATTCTTCTGCCTGCCTTGGCTGTTTGCCTGTTTCACCGTAACCCCTTTGCTTTTTGTACCACGCTTTGTTTCTGTAAGAGTCCAGGGCTTACTACGCATGCACCAATGGGGCGTGGTACCGCAAAAGGAAATCCGTACCAACTGAGCATGCGCCAAAGACGCCTTTGTGCGCTAACCCGCACCTGCACAGAAGACTTGATGGAAAAAGGCAGGAAAATGCCCAGGAGGCGCACAGGAAGTGACATCGACCTGATGGAAAAAGGGCGGGAAAATGCCCAGGAGGCGCACAGGAAGTGACATCGACCTGATGGAAAAAGGTGGGAAAATGCCCAGGAGGCGCACAGGAAGTGACATGGACCCGATGGAAAAAGGCGGGAAAATGCCCAGGAGGTGCACAGGAAGTGACATCGACCTGATGGAAAAAGGCGGGAAAATGCCCAGGAGGCGCACCGGAAGTGACATCAACCTGATGGAAAAAGGTGGGAAAATGCCCAGGAGGCGCACAGGAAGTGACATCGACCTGATGGAAAAAGGCGGGAAAATGCCCAGGAGGCGCACAGGAAGTGACATCGACCTGATGGAAAAAGGCGGGAAAATGCCCAGGAGGCGCACAGGAAGTGACATCGACCTGATGGAAAAAGGCGGGAAAATGCCCAGGAGGCGCACAGGAAGTGACATCGACCTGATGGAAAAAGGCGGGAAAATGCCCAGGAGGCGCACAGGAAGTGACATCGACCTGATGGAAAAAGTCGGGAAAATGCACAAGAGGCACACAGAAAGTGACCTCAAACTTCCCTATATAAGCCCAGCCCAGACACTGCCAAATGGCTGGATTATCTTCAAATAGGTTTCCAGGTCACAACAAGTTCAGACAGATCACAAACTAGCACAGGAACAAGGGGGAGTGAAGATAATCCAGCAATTTGGCAGTGTCTGGGCTGGGCTTATCTTCACTCCCCCCTTGTTCCTGTGCTAGTTTGTGATCTGTCTGATCTTGTTGTGACCTGGAAACCTATTTGACTACTCTTGATTGCTACTTGCTTTTGACCTCGGATTTGTACCTTGACCATTCTACTTCTTTGCCCCTTTTGTACTCAGCTGCCAGATTGGAACCGACCCAGCTTGGATCTCGACCATTCTTCTTCTGATTAACCCTTTTATACTTCGATGCCCAACTGGAGTTGACCTCGGCTCGGATCTCAGACTAAGGCTTGCACGGTGCTCCACACCCCTGGCACCTGTGCCACTCGGTGTCCCACAAAGTCTCTGTCTCCATCTCCAGAGGCTTCAAGGACCCGATGGTGCAAGGGAGGCCTCCCCACTACTTCGGTCTCACATCAGGTACTTGGCTCTCATGACAGTTTCTCCCACAGTCCAAGTGTAACTGAGGGTCACAACCTGAGAGCCAACTACATCAACACTCCTTGTGGGGTTCTTTAGTAAACATCAAGCAGCTCCTTAGACACTTCACCTTGGCATTCTTTGGGGCCTATAATTCACCTGGAGACACAGAGGGTCTACTACCTCCTATATGTTCTGTTTTCTTTTTGGTGGTGCTGCACAATGGCTGCATCTTCTTATCTCAGTGCTAGTATGTTTTGCTTTGTGTCTTTTATGGTTTCTTTGCGATAAAGCAAGGAAGCAAAAAATTGTCTGGGGGTTCGGGTCCTCGGGTTACCCAGGAACCTCTGTGGATTCCCATATACCCACTGGACTGCGAGTGGACTCTGCCCTCTATTAGGACGATGTTTCTTTAGAATTTTCTTTTATTTGTTAGGATGCTGATCACTTGCTTGTTCTTTGCTTTAAGCATATATATCCCCATTGCCTTCTGTCAATCTGGAGGGTTTAGTCCCATACTAAGAAGATAGATGGAGAATTGGTTTAACACCCCAAGCCTGTTCAAATGGTGAGAAGTGTAAATAGATAATACTAATATTAATGATAATGAGAGCAGCTTGTTGTAAATGAAACGTAAGTAAAATAAATTAATTAGTAAATTCATTTGAACCGCGCTCTCTCTAAAAGTGAAAAACCTAAATAACTATAACGTGCGTAAAAAACAATGTCGGCAGAAAATAACATAAAATATAAAATGTGTAAAGTCCATAAAAGACAACATCAAGTGAGTGTCCAATATGAATGCAATTCAATTCATAGTGCATGTGAATCTTCTTGATTCTAGTGAACAATAAGGACTGGCAGTAGATCCTCCACCACCATCACCTGCCACACATCCTACTCACCAGAATTCCATGACACCCATTACAGCTAGTCAAAAGCACTGGAAAAAGATAATTGCCAATTGGGGGGTTTTCACAACCACAACGCCAATCCAAACAAACGCCCAATCATCGGTGGAGAGATGAAAGGAAGAAAAGGGCTCCCATAGTGAAGTGTATCACGAATTATTCAGAAGTTTGAAAAAGTAAAAACACAAAAATCCATCACAGCTAAACATCCATGTGCAAGGAAACGCCTTTTTCGCTCCAGATGCGTTGCAAAGGGAGGAAGTGACTTATCAAGCTCAAGGCACCCAAAGCGTAATACATTACTTTCGCCCCTTGCAACACAGCTGGTCTCTTGCAGACCACCTATCACTTCTCAGGGGCCTCCAGAATTACCCGTGCTGCTCATTTGTCTTGAGGACATATTTGTGTTTCAAGTCCTTTTTCCCTCCCCTACTTCCTGTAGCATCACTTCCTGTCCTGAGCTCATGAACCAGTCCAACAAGTTTATTAGCATATGCCTAGGGACTTCTAGCTTCCAAAAACAATACATGGCCATCATTCCATATTTATGCTACAAAAAAATCACAAATATAGTCAAAATATCCAGCTGAATGAATTGGGTTAAAAGCCAATTAACCCCTTGGCACCGGCTCTGGCCGGACCTTTTTGGGAGGTGGGGCGGGGTCACTGCGGTCAAGTGATCGGAAAACTCCCAATCGTAAGAAGTGATTGAGAGCTTTTTGTGAGCCACTGGTCACTGTGCAAATTAGCTAATGTGTGCAAATACAGTGGTGTGAAAAAGTGTTTGCCCCCTTCCTCATTTCCTGTTCCTTTGCATGTTTGTCACACTTAAGTGTTTCGGAACATCAAACCAATTTAAACAATAGTCAAGGACAACACAAGTAAACACAAAATGCAATTTGTAAATGAAGGTGTTTATTATTAAAGGTGAAAAAAAATCCAAACCATCATGGCCCTGTGTGAAAAAGTGATTGCCCCCTAAACCTAATAACTGGTTGGGCCACCCTTAGCAGCAACAACTGCAACCAAGCGTTTGCGATAACGTGCAATGAGGCTTTTACAGCGTCCTGGAGGAATTTTGGCCCACTCATCTTTGCAGAATTGTCCTAATTCAGTTACATTAGAGGGTTTTCCAGCATGAACGGCCTTTTTAAGGTCATACCACAACATCTCAATAGAATTCAGGTCAGGACTTTGGCTAGGCCACTCCAAAGTCTTCATTTTGTTTTTCTTCAGCCATTCGGTGGTGGACTTGCTGGTGTGTTTAGGATCATTGTCCTGCTGCAGAACCCAAGTTCGTTTCAGCTTGAGTACACGAACAGATGGTCAAACATTCTCCTTCAGGATCTCTTGGTAGACAGCAGAATTCATAGTTCCTTTTATCACGGCAAGTCTTCCAGGTCCTGAAGCAGCAAAACAGCCCCAGACCATCACACTACCACCACCATATTTTACTGTTGGTATAATGTTCTTTTTATGAAATGCAGTGTTCCTTCTACGCCAGATATACTTGGACACACACCTTCCAAAGAGTTCCACTTTTGTCTCATCGGTCCACAGAATGTTGTCCCAAAAGTCTTGGGGATCATCAAGATGTGTTGTGGAGAAATTGAGACGAGCTTTGATGTTCTTTTTGCTCAGCAGTGGTTTTCTCCTTGGAACTCTGCCATGCAGGCCATTTTTGCCCAGTCTTTTCCTGATGGTGGAGGCATGAACGCTGACCTTAACTGAGGCAAGTGAGGCCTGCAGTTCCTTGGACGTTGTTGTGGGGTCTTTTGTGACCTCTTGGATGAGTCGTCGCTGTGCTCTTGGGGTAATTTTGGGCGGCCGGCCACTCCTGGGAAGGTTCACCACTGTTCCATGTCTTCGCCATTTGTGGATAATGGCTCTCACTGTGGTTCGCTGGATTCCCAAAGCTTTGGAAATGGATTTATAACCCTTTCCAGACTGATAGATTTCAATGACTTTCTTTCTCAATTGTTCCTGAATTTCTTTGGGTCTCGGCATGATGTGTAGCTTTTAAGGATCTTCTGGTGGACCTTACTGTGTCAAGCAGCTCCTATTTAAGTGATGCCTTGATTGTGAACAGGTGTGGCAATAATCAGGCCTGGGTGTGGCTAGAGAAATTGAACTCAGGTGTGGACAACCACAGTTATAGTATGTTTTAACAAGGGGGGCAATCACTTTTTCACACAGGGCCATGATGGTTTGGATTTTTTTTCACCTTTAATAATAAACACCTTCATTTACAAATTGCATTTTGTGTTTACTTGTGTTGTCCTTGACTATTGTTTAAATTGGTTTGATGTTCCGAAACACTTAAGTGTGACAAACATGCAAAGGAACAGGAAATGAGGAAGGGGGCAAACACTTTTTCACACCACTGTATAGGGCCCCTCAGCACCAAAGCCCAGCCTAACTGTGCCCATCATATGAAACCAACTGTGCCCATCATATGCAGCCAACTGTGCCCATCATATGCAGCCAACTGTGCCCATAATATGTAGCCAACTGTGCTCATCATATGAAGCCACTGTGCCCTTCATATGCATCCAACTGTGCCCATCATATGCAGCCAACTGTGCCCATCATATGCAGCCAACTGTGCCCATAATATGTAGCCAACTGTGCTCATCATATGAAGCCACTGTGCCCTTCATATGCATCCAACTGTGCCCATCATATGCAGCCAACTGTGCCCATCATATGCAGCCAACTGTGCCCAGAAAATGCAGCCAATTGTGCCCATCATATGCAGCCAACTGTGCCCATCATATGCAGCCAACTGTGCCCAGCCACTGCAGCAAACTGTGCCAATCATATGCAGCCAACTGTGCCCAGCAAATGCAGCCAACTGTGCCCATCATATGCAGCCTAGATGCTCATAATATGCAGCCAATGTTCCCCCCCTCACCCACTTGCCTGCCCGCTGTCTGCCTAGCAGGTGGCGGCGGCGAGGTGGGGGAAGGGTAGCGCCGGTCAGGTGATGGCTCCTGTGTCCTCCCTGGGTCTCTTCTTCCTGTTCTACTAGGCGGCCAGTGGGATCGCCCTTGCCTTCAATGAATCAGGTGACCATATTAGAGACGTGCCTCCTGATTGGCAGAGAGGCGGTTCAGTGTTAGAAAAGCAAAAATTTATTTGGTTTTCTAACACGTCTGCACTCACAGCTCACCTTTTTTGAAGCCTCTTAGAACCTATGGCTCTAATCAGGTGCTTCAAAAAAACACCCCCCTCCGCTGTATTTCAGGCACCCGGTGTCCAAAAAGGGGCCATTCCTTCTCTGAGCTGGCCGCTCAGCTGTTGGCTAATTGCCAGCTCCTATAGCCGCGTACACACGGGCGGACTGTATGGCCTACTTAGTCCGTCATACAATCCGACGGACAGTCCGTCATACTTTCGAATGAACGGACTTGACCACACACACCACTTTTTGAGCGGACTAATACGGCGTACTAAGTCCGCCATACTATCCGCCCTACTTTTGAAATGAACGGACTCGCCCACACACGCGGAGGAAAGTCCGCTCATTTCGAGCACGTCTCCAGGTAGGCGGGGCCCGCGAAGGAGACGTCGCTGACCCCGCCGCCTGGTATGGACTTAAAGGGGAACCCCAACGCCGAAAAAAATCAGCGTGGGGGTACCCCCCAAGTCCACAACAGACCCTTGTCCGAGCACGCTACCCGGCCGGCCAGGAAAGGGGGGCGAGCGAGCGCCCCCCTCCTAAACCGTACCTGGCCGCGTGCCCTCAACATGGGGGGGGTGCCTTGGGGAAGTGGGGGCCGCGCGGCCCCCCCGCCCCAAAGCACCTTGTCCCCATGTTGATGAGGACAAGGGCCTCTTCCCGACAACCCTGGCCGTTGGTTGTCGGGGTCTGCAGGCGGGGGGCTTATCGGAATCTGGGAGCCCCCTTTAATAAGGGGGCCCCCGGATACCGGCCCCCCACCCTATGTGAATGAGTATGGGGTACAATGTACCCCTACCCATTCACCTGTAAAATAAAAGTACAAAAAAAACACAACACACGAGATAAAATACTTTATTGCACAGCTCCGGGGGTCTTCCGTCTTCGGGGGTCTTCTCGCCGGACTCCTCCGCTATCTTCTTGTAGCTCTTTTGCTAGTGGAGGAGTCCGGCTTTCTTCCTCGCCGCCGGCCTCTTCTCCCGACTTCGGGGGTCTTGTCCCCCTCTTCGGTTCTTCTGCCGGGCCACCGCGCCTTCTTATAGCTCTTTTACAGGCGGTGGCCCGGTCTTCTGTCGCCGCTGTCGCCGCCGCCTTCCGTTCTTCTTCTTCTTCTTCTTCTTCTTCTTCTTCTTCTTCTCCAGGAGATGTTGCCTCGACGATCTCTCCGGCCGGAATGCCAGGGACGCACTGCGCGGCCACTTATATAGGGACAAGGGGCGGTGTCACATGGCTTTATGTCACATGGGTTGGTCACATGGGTTGATGTCACATGGGGACTATGACATCGTAAGGGGGCGGGGTCACCATGTGACACCAACCCATGTGACATAAAGCCATGTGACACCGCCCCTTGTCCCTATATAAGTGGCCGCGCAGTGCGTCCCTGGCATTCCGGCCGGAGAGATCGTCGAGGCAACATCTCCTGGAGAAGAAGAAGAAGAAGAACGGAAGGCGGCGGCGGCGGCGACAGAAGACCGGGCCACCGCCTGTAAAAGAGCTATAAGAAGGCGCGGTGGCCCGGCAGAAGAACCGAAGAGGGGGACAAGACCCCCGAAGTCGGGAGAAGAGGCCGACGGCGAGGAAGAAAGCTGGACTCCTCCGCTAGCAAAAGAGCTACAAGAAGATAGCGGAGGAGTCCGGCGAGAAGACCCCCGAAGACGGAAGACCCCCGGAGCTGTGCAATAAAGTATTTTATCTCGTGTGTTGTGTTTTTTTTTACTTTTATTTTACAGGTGAATGGGTAGGGGTACATTGTACCTCATACTCATTCACATAGGGTGGGGGGCCGGTATCCGGGGGCCCCCTTATTAAAGGGGGCTCCCGGATTCCGATAAGCCCCCCGCCCGCAGACCCCGACAACCAACGGCCAGGGTTGTCGGGAAGAGGCCCTTGTCCTCATCAACATGGGGACAAGGTGCTTTGGGGTGGGGGGCCGCGCGGCCCCCCCTTCCCCAAGGCACCCCCCCATGTTGAGGGCACGCGGCCTGGTACGGCTCAGGAGGGGGGGCGCTCGCTCGCCCCCCTTTCCTGGCCGGCCGGATAGCGTGCTCAGACAAGGGTCTGTTGTGGACTTGGGGGGGACCCCCACGCCGATTTTTTTCGGCGTTGGGGTTCCCCTTTAAGTCCATACCAGGCGGCGGGGCCAGCGACGTCTCCTTCGCGGGCCCCGCCTACCTGGATACCCGCTCGAAATGAGTGGACTTTTCTCCGGGCGGGAAAAGTCCGCTCATTTCAAAAGTACGGCGGACTGGCATACACACGGGCGGATTGTCTGCCGAAATGCGAGTACGACGGACAGTATTTCGAAAAAATCCGAAATACTTAGTACGCCGGACTGCACGCTGAAAACGTCCGCTGAAGCCCACACACGAGCGGACTGTCTGCTGAAATGTGTTTCGGCGGACTAAGTAGGCCATACAGTCCGCCCATGTGTACGCGGCATTTCTCTCCACAGTTACTCAGCTGTTGATGATCCTGCTTAGGGATGAGCTTCGAGTTCGAGTCGAACTCATGTTCTACTCAAACATTGCCTGTTCGCCTGTTCAGCGAACAGTGAACAATTTGGGCTGTTCGCAGCAAATTCGAAAATCCGGAACACCCTATACAAGTCTATGGGAGAAATCTAAAGTGCTAATTTTAAAGGGTAATATGCAGGTTACTGTCCTAAAAAGTGTTTGGGGACCCGGGTCCTGCCCCAGGGGACATGGATCAATGCAAAAAAAAGTTTTAAAAACGGCCGTTTTTTCAGGAGCAGTGATTTTAATAATGATTAAAGTGAAACAATAAAAGTGTAATATTCCTTTAAATTTCGTAGCTGGGGGGTGTCTATAGTATGCCTGTGAAGGGGCGCATGTTTCTGGTGCTTAGAACTGTCCCTGCACAAAGTGTCATTTGTGCAGGAAAAAAAGTCTTTTAAAATCACTTGCGGCTATTGTCGGGTCCCGTAATACAGAGAACACTCAATGAGTGTTCTCTGCATTAGCCGACAATTCATTCATTCATTGATTAAAAAAAAAAAAAAAAAAAAAGCGTGGGGGTTCCCCTAAATTCAATTACCAGGCCCTTCAGGTCTGATATGGATATTAAGGGGAACCCCGCATCAAATTTTAAAAAAAATTGACGTGGGGGTCCCCCTAAAAATCCATATCAGACCCTTTATCCGAGCACGCAACCTGGCAGGCCGCAGGAAAAGAGGGGGGGACGAGAGAGCGGCCCCCCTCCCTCCTGAACCGTACCAGGCCACATACCCTCAACATTGGGAGGATGCTTTGGGGGTCTGTGACCCCTCAAAGCACCTTGTCCCCATGTTGATGAGGACAAGGGCCTCATCCTCACAACCCTGGCCGTTGGTTGTGAGGGTCTGCGGGCGGGGGGCTTATCAGAATCTGGAAGCCCCCTTTAACAAGGGGACCCCCAGATCCCGGCCCCCACCCTGTTTGAAATGATAAGGGGGTACAAAAGTACCCCTACCATTTCACAGATCCTGCTTGCTATTTTACTGCGCTCATCTTTGGCTCCCGGACGTTTGGCTTGTCTGACTATCCGTTCCGGTTCCTGAACTCTGGCTTTGTTTTAACTACGTTTTTTTTTTCTATTTACTTTTATTATTAAACAAGTGTGATTTATCTGTACTTCCATCTCAGTCTGATTTCAAGTAAATTGATCGTTTTACTTAGCACCGCACTTATACCCATTATCTTACTTGCAATTGTCTTTTGCTGTGCTGGGGCTGCTGATCCCATTTTTCAGGTGACAGCGCGGTATTTCCCACTCTTACACCGCTTTTTGCGATATATGGCATTGCATCGCTTTAACTGACAATTGCGCGGTCATGCAACGTTGTACCCAAACGAAATTGACATCCTTCCCCCCCCCCCCACAAATAGAACTTTCTTTTGGTGGTATTTGATCACCTCCATGTAATTTTTTATTTTTTTTGTGCTATAAACAATATTGGAAACTTTTTTTTATTTTTTGCTATAATACATATCCAAAAAAAAACCCTCAAAAAAAATGTATTCATCAGTTTAGGCCAATACATATTCTTCAACATATTTTTGGTAAAAAAAAAAATCGCAATAGGCATATATTGATTGGTTTGCGCAAAAGCTATCTACAAACTATGAGATAGATTTAGGGACTTTTATTTACTTTTTATTGTTTT
Source organism: Lithobates pipiens (assembly GCF_037356315.1). Taxonomy (NCBI): domain Eukaryota; kingdom Metazoa; phylum Chordata; class Amphibia; order Anura; family Ranidae; genus Lithobates; species Lithobates pipiens. Next base: position 261,652,374 of record NW_027507685.1, on the reverse strand, counting down.
TACTAGTAATGGTGGCGATCTGCGATTTTTAGCGGGACTGCGACATTGCGGCGAACAAATCTGACCCCAAATTACACTTTTTGGGTTACCGGTGACATTATTACATTGATCAGAGCTATGAAAATGAACTGACCATTGTAAAAAAATTACACTTGGGGGAGAGCAAGGGGTTAAGTGTATTCCCTGGGTGTGTTCTAACAGTAAGGGGGGGATGGGCTGCCAGGGACATGACAAAGATCGCTGTTCCCGATCTATGTCAACGACTGCAACATACAGGGGTATACAATGTAATACTGACATATAATCGCCCACACAGGTTGGACTTGATGTCTTTTTTCAACCTCACCTACTATGTAACTATGTAACTACCCTGTTTCCCCGAAAATAAGACCTAGGGTGATTGTTGGTGATGGCTGCAATATAAGCCCTAGTTAAAGTCCTTGTGGGTCTTATTTTCAGGGGAAACAGGGTAGGGCTTATTTGGGGGGGGGGGTAGAGCTTATATTGCAGCCATCACCGACAATCACGCTAGGTCTTATTTTCGGGGTAACAGGGTATGTAATTATGTAATCTGGCAGAACGGGGATCCGCTTGTTTACATAGGAAGATCCCCGTTCTGCCTCTGTACTAGGCAATCGCGGGTCGCTGGCGGACATTGAGTCCGCCCCGACCCCGTGGGGAACATGGGTTGCCACATCACCCCCTTAATCCAGGACACATATTAATTACGCGGGTTCTGAGGCTGATTTAATGCAGATAAGGCGCCAAGTGTGTTTAATGACCACCTTAAAGTGGTTGTAAACCCTTACAAACCACGTTGACCTACAGGCACGCCTAGATTAAGGCTTACCTGTAGGTCCAAGAAATATCTCCTAAACCTACACGGTTTAGGAGATATTTACCTGAAGACGGCAACCGTTGTCTACGGCGCAAGCGGTGGGATTTCAAACACTTTCCAAGGCCTTGCTCAACCAGAATTTTAAAATAATCGTAACCTCTTGCCGACCAGGTTGGCTCTCCTGCGCGAATCGCCGTGGCTGTACGGCGGGGGTCTCGCGCACTGAGCACGCCGCAGATCACGGCGATATGCCGCTCGCGTCGGCTCCCGTGCGCATGCGCGGGAGTGACGTCGTGGGGGCTCACAACGCCGGAGCCGCGAGACCCGGAAGTCACTCCGGGATACATGGCAGCGGCGAAGATAAAAGGAGGAGTGGCGCTTCGGGGGCTTCGGTCTCAGGTAAGTTATTCATAATGAGCTAGTATGCTATGCATACTAGCTCATTATGCCTTTGCCTTGCAGGTTGCATTTAAAAAAAAAAATAATTATAAAAAAAAAATAGCCTTTACTTCCTCTTTAATCAGCCACAGAAACGGTGTAATTAATGTGCGTCCTGGATAAAAAGAGATGATGTGTGGCAACCCTAGCGGGCACGCTCTCGCGCTGCGGCGCGCGCGCGCGCGCGCGGAGGCAACTGCGCCTGCGCGAGCCACGGCGATTCGCGCAGGAGAGCCAACCTGGTCGGCAAGAGGTTTACGATTATTTTCCAATTCTGGTTGAGCAAGGCCTTGGAAAGTGTTTGAAATCCCACCGCTTGCTACATACGTAAAAAAAAAAAACGAATAATAAATAACAACAGCATGTCTCTAAGTAGCACTGCAATTAAATAAGGCAAAAAAAAAAACAAAACAACAACAACCGTATTCTCTGAGAAAAAAAGAAAATAATTCATTTTTACATTATCATAGTCAATAATGTGACCGTGACATTGCCTTCGTTATCTCTTGATCTTGTATATATTTTCTATGAAACAAATATGAAAATGCGTTATTCTGCTTTTTTTTTTTTTTTTCCCCGTCTCTTACTTTCAACAAGCAATAATGAAAAATGCATTAGTTAACCTTAACCCGCGGAGTAGAAAGAAACAGGTGACGCCGTTGATTTAAATTTAAATATATTATAAAACCTGTAACGCCGAGCGATCAGACTTAACCTTGATTGCGGCACTTGTGCTCTCCCGGAGCAGCTGAATTACCATAAACGAGGAGGAAAGAACGCGGCGCAAAAAAATACTTTTTTTTTTTTTTACAAATAAAGTCTTTTTTTTTTTTTTATATATATATATATATACAGTATACAATATTGGTCTATGAAACAGAAAAAAAAAGGAAACGGCGTAACAAGTGCTAGGATAAAGAAATATTTATCGGCGGGGATAAACAAACTAGTTCGTGGGCAAGGCGAATTGGAAGACTGGGATTTATTTTATTTTTTTTGTTGTTGATTCTTCTGGCAACCAAAAGGAATTATGATTAACAATCTTCGATCTTCCTTTATTAACCACTTGCTTACTGGGCACTTAAACCCCCCTCAGTCCCAGACCAATTTTCAGCTTTCAGCGCTGATGCACTTTGAATGACAATTGCGCGGGCATACAACACTGTACCCAAATGACATTTTTATCATTTTTTTACCACAAATAGAGCTTTCTTTTGGTGGAATTTAATTACAGCTCGGAGTTTTATTTTTTGCTAAACAAACAAAAAAAGATGCAAAAAAAAAAATCATGTTTTAATAGTTTGTTATACAATTTTGCAAACGGCTCATTTTTCTCCTTCATTGAAGTGCGCTGATTAGGCGGCACTGATAGGCTGCACTGGTGGGCATTGATGGGCTGCATTGGTGGGCACTGATAGGCTGCACTGGTGGGCACTGATAGGCTGCACTGGTGGGCACTGATAGGCATAGTTAAGGCGGCACTAATAGGCACAGATAAGGCGGCACCGATGGGCACAGATAAGGCGGCACTGATGGGCAAAGATGGGCACAGATAAGATGGCACGGATGGGTGGCACGGATGGGTGGCACGGATGGGCACTGATAGGTACCATTGATAGATAGGACTGATGGGCACTGATAGGTGGCACTGATAGGTGGCTCTGATAGGTGGCACTGCTGGGCACTGATGGGCGGCACTGCTGGGCACTGATGGGCGGCACTGCTGGGCACTGATGGGCGGCACTGGGGTGCAGCACCTTTGAGGCAGATTGTGGACACTGTGGGTGGCACTGCTGGGTGGCACTGTGGGCACTGCTGGGTGGCACTATGGGCACTGCTGGGTGGCACTGATGGGGGGTACTTACTTTTATTAAGTGGGGCACTGCAGGGGGCAGGTGGGCACTGTCAGGGGGCAGGTGGGCACTGTCAGGGGGCAGGTGGGCACTGTCAGGGGGCAGGTGGTCGCTAGCAGGGCTGGCCGTGATCGGGGATGTCCCGATCACGGCCGCCGGTGATCGGCTTTTTTTTTTTCTCCTCGCGCTGCAGCACGAGAAGGAAAAATAGCCGATTACCGGCTCCGTTATATCACATGATCAGCTGTCATTGGCTGACAGCTGATCACGTGGTGAGGGGTCGGGATCGACCCCTTGCACGGATCGGTGATCAGGCGAGTCTCATGGACTCGCCGATCACAGAGCGCGCCGCGCGCGCCCCTCAGGGGGAGCGCAGGCCGCTCGTACACGGGACGACGTCAATAGACGTAGTTCCGGAAAAGGAGATCCGCGCTGTAGCCGTCAATTGACTATAGCGCGGATCTCAAGTGGTTAAAGTGGTTGTAAACCCTTACAACACACTTTGACCTACAGGTGAGCCTAGATTAAGGCTTACCTGTAGGTCCAAGAAATATCTCCTAAACCTACACGGTTTAGGAGATATTTGCCCGAAGACAGGCACCGCTGTCTACGGCACATGCGCACTGAGCGCGGCATTTCCAAGAACGGAGCTGCAGCGCGTGTCTCGGCTCCTGTGCGCATGCGCGAGAGTGATGTCATCGCAGCTTCGCCGAATGACAGCGGCGGAGCTGCGAGACCCCACCGACAACATGGATGCGCCGGACTACAGGGGACAGCGGTGACATCGCTGGCTCCTGTGTCAGGTAAGTGACACATAATGGACTACTATGCGATACGATGTGATGCGATGCGATGCATAGTAGTCCATTATGCTTTACCTTTGCAGGGAATGAAAGAGGAAGTAAACTCATCAGGGTTTACTTCCTCTTTAAGTTGCACTATTATCTCATGGGACTGAATACTAGCAATAAACCTTAATAAAGCTACATTATATACCGTATATACTCGAGTATAAGCCGAGATTTTCAGCCTCTTTTTTGAGGCTGAAAGTGCCCCCCTCGGCTTATACTCGAGTCATCGCTGTCTGCCCGCTCGATCAGCGTGTCGAGCAGACAGACAGCGGCCATTCTATAATTCAAAAGCCGCGCCTCCGGCTCCGCCTTCGCCTGTGATAGGCGGAACACTGAATTTCCCAGCAGCCTGTGTTCCGCCTATCACGGGCATCGTCTCATCCTCGTACTACGGACGAGGATGAGACGATGCCCGTGATAGGCGGAACACAGGCTGCTGGGAAATTGAGTGTTCCGCCTATCACGGACATCCGATAGGCGGAACAGCAGTCAGTAGGAAATTGAGTGTTCCGCCTATCACCGACGGAGGCGCGGCTTTTGAATCCTAGAATGGCCGCCGACGAAGAGGAAGGACGGAGGCTCGGCTCGGGACGGGACGGGCCGGGCCGGGACGGGACGCAGGCTGGACGGGACGCAGGCTGGACGGGACGCAGGCTGGACGGACACAGGCAGGCTGGACACAGGTAGGCTGCACGGACACACACACACACACACACACACACACACACACACACACACACACACACACACACACACACACACACACACACACACACACACGGATGCATGGACACACACACACACACACACACACACACACACGGATGCATGGACACACACACACACACACACGGATGCATGGACACACACACAGGGATGGATGGACCCACAGGGATGGACGGACACACAGGGATGGACAGGCATGTCTCACCCTCGGCTTATACACGAGTCAATAATTTTTTCCAGTTTTTTGGGGGTAAATTGGGGGCCTCGGCTTATATTCGGGTCGGCCTATACTCGAGTATATACGGTATATATATATATATATAAATATAAAGTGACTCCATACATAAATAAATAATTGATTGATTAATCGATTAGATCGTTTTTTAAACAGTCCACTGTTTTAAGGTGATTTTCAAACGTGAAACTAAAGGGCCCCGTACACGCGATCTGACTTTTTGACAACAAACATGCAAATTAGCTGTATTGAGGCAACACCCGACCGCGTGTACGCTGCATCCGACAAACTTTTTCAGTTTTTCATCTGACTCTTGTTGGCTGTGTGTGTGCGAACGGACAAACTTTGCAATACAAATTTAAGCCTCGTACACACGATCGGACTTTGTACAAACTTTCCCCGTGGATTTTTGTACAAAGGGCATCGGCCGTGAACTTGTATTGCATACAAACGGCAGGACTTTTTCAGGCAACTTTCACCAAATCACGTGGGTTTTTTTTTTTGCTCTTTACCGCCACCCTTTGGTCAACTTCTGTATTGTTGTATGATCTTTTGCATTGGTTCTGAGCATGCGTGTTTGTACTTTGTACAAAAGTCCACGGGAAAGTTTGTACAAAGTCCGATCGTGTGTGTGAGTCTTTAAGGCCCATACACATGATCGGACTTTTTGACAACAAACTTCTCATCTAAAACCTCATACACACTATCAGACTTTGTACAAACTTTCCTGTAGATTTTTGTACAAAGGGCGTTGGCCGTGATCTTGTATTGCATACACACGGCAGGACTTTTTCAGACAACTTTCACCAAATCACGTGGTTTTTTTCTGCTCTTTACCGCCACCCTTTGGTCAACTTATGTATTGTTGTCTGATCTTTTGCATTGGTTCTGAGCATGGCGTGTTTGTACTTTGTACAAAAGTCCTATGGTTTTTCTGTACACAACGATCAGACTTTGCTCCATCGGACTTTTGTTGCCGAAAAGTTTGTCCGTTCGCACAGCCAACAAAAGTCCAATGAAAACCAAAAAAGTTTGTCCGATGGAGCGTACACACGGGACGGATGTTGCTCCGAAACAGCTAATTTGTATGTTTGTTGTCAAAAAGTCCAATCGTGTTTACGGGCCTTTACAGCCAACGCCCTTTGTACAAAAGTCCACGGGAAAGTTTGTACAAAGTCCAATCGTGTGTAAAGGCCCGTACACATGATCTGACTTTTTGACAACAAACATGCAAATGAGCTGTTTTGGAGCAACATCCGACCCGTGTGTACGCTCCATCGGACAAACTTTTTTGGTTTTCATTGGACTTTTGTTGGCTGTGCGAACGGACAAACTTTCTGGCAACAAAAGTCCGATGGAGCAAAGTCCGATCGTGTGTACAGAAAACCATAGGACTTTTGTACAAAGTACAAACAGGCATGCTCAGAACCAATGCAAAGGATCAGACTACAATACAGAAGTTGACCAAAGGTGGCGGTAAAGAGCAGAAAAACCACGTGATTTGGTGAAAGTTGGCTGAAAAAGTCCTGCTGTGTGTATGCAATACAAGATCACGGCCGACGCCCTTTTTACAAAAATCCAAGGGAAAGTTTGTACAAAGTCCGATCGTGTGTGTGAGGCTTTAAGGCCCGTACACATGATCGGACTTTTTGACAACAAACTTCTCATCAGAATTTTGTTGGCTGTGCGAACGGACAAACTTTCCGGCAACAAAAGTCAGATGGAGCAAAGTCCGATCATTGTGTAGAGAAAACCATCAGACTTTTGTACAAAGTACAAACACGCACGCTCAGAACCAATGCAAAAGATCAGCCAACAATACAGAAGGTGACCAAAGGGTGGCGGCAAAGAGCTGAAAAAGCCACGTGATTTGGTGAAAGTTGGCTGAAAAAGTCTTGCCGTGTGTATGCAATACAAGTTCACCACCAACGCCCTTTGTGCAAAAATCCACGGGAAAGTTTGTACAAAGTCCGATCGTGTGTATGAGGCTGTGCAATCACGCATGTTCAGAACCAATGCAAAGGATCAGACAACAATACAGAAGTTGACCAAAGGGTGGCGGTAAAGAGCAGGAAAAACACATGATTTGGTGAAAGTTGTCTGAAAAAGTCCTGCCGTGTGTATGCAATACAAGTTCATGGGCAACACCCCTTGTATTAAAAAGTCCACAGGAAAGTTTGTACAAAGTCGGATCGTGTGTATGAGGCTTTAAGGTGATTTTTAAATGTGAAACTAAAGGCCATACACATGGTCAGACTTTTTGACAACAAACATGCAAATTAGCTGTTTTAAGGCAACATCCAACCCGTGTGTACGCTCCATCGGACAAACTTTTTCGGTTTTCATCTGACTTTTGTTGGCTGTGCGAACGGACAAACTTTCCGGCAACAAAAGTCCGATGGAGCAAAGTCTGATCGTGTGTACAGAAAACCATCGGACTTTTGTACAAAGTAGAAACACCCATGTTCAGAACCAATGTAAAAGATCAGGCAACAATACAGAAGGTGACCAAAGGGTGGCGGCAAAGAGAAGAAAAACCACATGATTTGGTGAAAGTTGTCTAAAAAAGTCCTACCGTGTGTATGCAATACAAGTTCACGGCCAACGCCCTTTGTACAAAAGTACACAGGAAAGTTTGTACAAAGTCTGATCGTGTGTATGAGGCTTTAAGGTGATTTTTAGACATGAAACTAAAGGCCCGTACACACGATCGGACTTTTTGACAACAAACATGCAAATTAGCTGTTTTGTGGCAATATCCGACTACGCTCCATCGGACAAATTTTTTGCGGTTTTCATCTGACTTTTGTTGGCTGTGTGCGAACGGACAAACTTTCCGGCAACAAAAGTCCGATGGAGCAAAGTCCGATCGTTGTGTATAGAAAACCATAGGACTTTTGTACAAAGTACAAACGCGCATGCTCAGTACCAATGCAAAAGATCAGACAACAATACAGAAGTTGACCAAAGGGTGGCGGTAAAGAGCAGAAAAAAAAAAACTTGATTTGGTGAAAGTTGTCTGTAAAAGTCCTGCCGTGTGTATGCAATACAAGATCACGGCCAACGCCCTTTGTATAAAAGTCCACAGGAAAGTTTGTACAAAGTCTGATCATGTGTATGAGGCTGTACAATCATGCATGCTCAGAGCCAGTGCAAAAGATCACACAACAATACAGAAGGTGTCCAAAGGGTGGTGGCAAAGAGAAGAAAAACCCACATGATTTGGTGAAAGTTGTCTGAAAAAGCCCTACCGTGTGTATGCAATACAAGATCACGGCCAACGCCCTTTGTATAAAAGTCCACAGGAAAGTTTGTACAAAGTCCGATCGTGTGTATGAGGCTTTAAGGTGATTTTCAAACGTGAAACTAAAGGCCCGTACACATGGTCAGACTTTTTGACAACAAACATGCAAATTTGCTGTTTTAAAGCAACATCTGACCGCGTGTACGCTCCAACGGACAAACTTTTTGCGGTTTTCATCTGACCTTTGTTGGCTGTGTGCGAACGGACAAACTTTTCAGCAACAAAAGTCCGAAGGAGCAAAGTCCGATCGTTGTGTACAGAAAACCATCGGACTTTTGTACAAACTCGCACGTTCAGAACCAATGCAAGAGATCAGACAACAAGACAGAAGTTGACCAAAAGGTGACGTTAAAGAGCATAAAAACCACGTGATTTGGTGAAAGTTGGCTGAAAAAGTCCTGCCGTTTGTATGTAATACAAGTTCACGGCCAACGCCCTTTGGAAAATTTGTACAAAGTCCAATCGTGTGTATGAGGCTTAACACACGATACACCCACCAGTCATGGGCAGGGCCGTCTTTGGAGGCAGGGCAAAAGGGGCAGCTGCCCTGGGCCCTGTCATTGTTGTGGGGCTCGAAGCAGCTGCCTCATACTTGCCAATTATCCTGGTTTAAATTCCATCATCCCTTGAGGATTTAGTCCCGTGCTGTGTCCTGATATCTCAGTGTGAAGTGCTGCTACTAATGCTGCCCAGCTCTGCCCTATTGTTGTGTACAGGTGACTCACCTGCACACCCTGTGTTTACATGTATGTAAATAACCGGCATTCATATGTAAATAGCGGTGGCATTCCTAAGTAAATATATTGTGAAATATATTCCTCTTTACTTAACATAAATATTTTACGTCCTTTTCCTGAAGAAGCATGTACATGTAAAAAAAAATATATATATTTTTTTTTTTTTGCTAGAAAATTACTCAGAACCCCCAAACATTTTATATATATATATATATATATATATATATATATATATATGTTATATATATATATATATATATATATATATATATATATATATATATATATATATATATATATATATGTTTATATATATATATATATATATATATATATATATACATATTTTTTTTTTTTTAGCAGACACCCTAGGGAATAAAATGGCGGTCGTTGCAACTTTTTATCTTGCGCTGTATTTGCGCAACAATTTTTGTAAAGAAAAAAACAGATTTGTGATTTAAAAAAATAACAAAACAGTAAAGTTAGCCCAATTTTTTTTGCATAATGTGAAAGATGATGTTACGCCGAGTAAACAGATACCTAACATGTCAACGCATTTTAAATTGAACACACTCATGGGATGGCGCCAAACTTCGATACTTAAAAAAATCTCCATAGGCGACGCTTTTAATTTTTTTACCGGTTACATGTTTAGGGTTACAGAGGAGGTCTAGGGCTAGAACTGTTGCTCGTGCTCTAACGCACGCGCCGATATCTCACATGTGTGGTTCGAACGGCGTTTACATACGTGGACGGGACTAACGTGTGCGTTTCGCTTCTGAGCGCGAGCTACCGGTGACACGGGCATTTTAAATTATTTTAATTTTTTTTTATTTTTACTTTCTTTTACATTTCTTTTTTTGTTTTTGATTACTTTTATTCCTATTACAAGGAACATCCCTTGTAGTAGGAATCGTTCGTGACAGATCCTCTTTATGGAGCGATGCGGGGTCAATAAGACCCCCCACATCTCTCCTCCAGGCTGGAAAAAGAAAATCCACGATCTCATGCCTACCAACCACGATCAAGCCTTTGTTTACAGTGGTGTGAAAAAGTGTTTGCCCCCTTCCTCATTTCCTGTCCCTTTGCATGTTTGTCACACTTAAGTGTTTCGGAACATCAAACCAATTTAAACAATAGTCAAGGACAACACAAGTAAACACAAAATGCAATTTGTAAATGAAGGTGTTTATTATTAAAGGTGAAAAAAAATCCAAACCATCATGGCCCTGTGTGAAAAAGTGATTGCCCCCCTTGTTAAAACATACTATAACTGTGGTTGTCCACACCTGAGTTCAATTTCTCTAGCCACACCCAGGCCTGATTATTGCCACACCTGTTCACAATCAAGGCATCACTTAAAGAGGAGCTGCTTGACACAGTAAGGTCCACCAGAAGATCCTTAAAAGCTACACATCATGCCGAGACCCAAAGAAATTCAGGAACAATTGAGAAAGAAAGTAATTGAGATCTATCAGTCTGGAAAGGGTTATAAAGCCATTTCCAAAGCTTTGGGAATCCAGCGAACCACAGTGAGAGCCATTATCCACAAATGGCGAAGACATGGAACAGTGGTGAACCTTCCCAGGAGTGGCCGGCCGCCCAAAATTACCCCAAGAGCGCAGCGACGACTCATCCAAGAGGTCACAAAAGACCCCACAACAACGTCCAAGGAACTGCAGGCCTCACTTGCCTCAGTTAAGGTCAGCGTTCATGCCTCCACCATCAGGAAAAGACTGGGCAAAAATGGCCTGCATGGCAGAGTTCCAAGGAGAAAACCACTGCTGAGCAAAAAGAACATCAAAGCTCGTCTCAATTTCTCCACAACACATCTTGATGATCCCCAAGACTTTTGGGACAACATTCTGTGGACCGATGAGACAAAAGTGGAACTCTTTGGAAGGTGTGTGTCCAAGTATATCTGGCGTAGAAGGAACACTGCATTTCATAAAAAGAACATTATACCAACAGTAAAATATGGTGGTGGTAGTGTGATGGTCTGGGGCTGTTTTGCTGCTTCAGGACCTGGAAGACTTGCCGTGATAAAAGGAACTATGAATTCTGCTGTCTACCAAGAGATCCTGAAGGAGAATGTTTGACCATCTGTTCGTGTACTCAAGCTGAAACCAACTTGGGTTCTGCAGCAGGACAATGATCCTAAACACACCAGCAAGTCCACCACCGAATGGCTGAAGAAAAACAAAATGAAGACTTTGGAGTGGCCTAGCCAAAGTCCTGACCTGAATTCTATTGAGATGTTGTGGTATGACCTTAAAAAGGCCGTTCATGCTCGAAAACCCTCTAATGTAACTGAATTAGGACAATTCTGCAAAGATGAGTGGGCCAAAATTCCTCCAGGACGCTGTAAAAGCCTCATTGCACGTTATCGCAAACGCTTGGTTGCAGTTGTTGCTGCTAAGGGTGGCCCAACCAGTTATTAGGTTTAGGGGGCAATCACTTTTTCACACAGGGCCATGATGGTTTGGATTTTTTTTCACCTTTAATAATAAACACCTTCATTTACAAATTGCATTTTGTGTTTACTTGTGTTGTCCTTGACTATTGTTTAAATTGGTTTGATGTTCCGAAACACTTAAGTGTGACAAACATGCAAAGGAACAGGAAATGAGGAAGGGGGCAAACACTTTTTCACACCACTGTACATCGGCAGCCCGGACGGGACGTCATAACGGGCCTCCAACGGTCATAGAGATGACTGTTGACCATCTGGTCACCGGAAATCTCTATGGTCGTCATCCGGCAGCGGCCGATTCTTTCTCCAGGTCCCGATGGCACAGGAGAGCCCGGAGAAGCACCGGATGGCATCGCCAGTAAAGAACGATCAAGTGGTGGAACCGCCGCTATGCCTCTGGCTCTAATCGCGTGCTTCAAAAAAAAACATTGAAATCCATGCGTTCGGCGCCCCACATGTAGATTAGGGGGCCCGATGCATGGATTAGGGAGGCGGCACCCAATGCGCCCTGCAGTACAGACCGCCACTGGTTGTAGAAGAGCTACAAGGTTCAGGTGTGGCCACTGACCTGCAATGCAATAGAAGTAAGCTATGCCTTTACTCAATCCCAAAATCTTCAGCATTTAAATAGACACCCTCCTAAACCTTGTGGACGGCCTTCCCAGAAGAGGTGAAGCTGTTATAGCTGCAAAGGGCGGAGCCAACTCAATATTGAACCCTACGGGCAAAGACTGGGATGCCATGAAAGTTCATGTGCGTGTAAAGGCAGGTGTCCCAATACTTTTGGTAATATACTTTATATTGTAATACATGTTTAAGATAGCCAACTGCGTCAAAGTAATCCCTCTATGGCCAGTCTTTACTCTGCTCTGCAAACTACAAATGCTCAGAGCAGTACTATTAGCTCTCCATCAGACAGATACTATCAGCAAAACATGCTTACTAAGTGTAGCACCCTCTACCATAGGTAGGTTCTAGAGGTGTAATGTTGTAGGTTCTGTCAGTGCAGGCAAATTTAAGCAGGTCTATGCTGTGAGCTCGGCCTGTTTGTTTTTGATCTGGGGGCAGGGAGTGGTTAGTGTAGTAGTGGGTGTGACTGACATGTACTTTAGCTTTTGAGTGCATCCCGTGCTTTCAGTGAGAATGTTCTGGAAGAGGGGTAGGGCTGAGAGTTGGAGTGGCATGGAGTATGGGCCAGGAGCCCTGACCAATCCCCAACTAGGATTGGCAGGGGGGGCAGGCCTCCTACATATACTCATGGTCAGCCTGTTGAGGGAGGAGTTGGTGGCTGGGTGAACTGAAGGATGGAGTGCTAGGCTGAGTGCAGGAGGAGCACCCCCATCTGGGGGAGGGGGAGGTGCGACTCAGGCGGAGGGAGCCTCTCCTTACACAGTCATGGGGAGGTGTCCTGGAACAGGAGCTGGAGAAGCAGTCAGTCCGTATGGTCCGGGCGAATCCTTCAGGGAGGACTCAGAACAGGAGTCGATGAGTGAGGCAAAGTGGAGATCTGGAAGAGGCATGCTGGGGGGAGCTCTGGCTGGATGTTTCGGGTCGTTGTCCTGCTGGAAGGGGAACCTTCCCCCCGGTCTCAAGTCTTTTGCCGACTCTAACAGGTTTTCTTCTAAGATTGTCCTGTATTTGTCTCCATCCATCTTCCCATCAACTCTGACCAGCTTCCCTGTCCCTGCTGAAGAAAACCATCCCCACCACATGATGCTGCCACCACCATGTCTCACGGTGGGGATGGCGTGTTCAGGGGGATGGGCGGTGTTAGTTTTCCCCCACACATAGCGTTTTGTTTTTAGGCCAAAAAGTTTAATCTTGGCCTCCTCTGACCAGATCACCTTCTTCCACATGTTTGCTGCCCCCTCCCCCACATGGCTTCTCACAAACTACAAACAGGACTTCTTATGACTTTCTTTCTCCAATGTCTTTCTTCTTGTCACTCTTCCATAAAGGGCAGATTTGTGGAGAGACGACTAATAGTTGTCCTGTGGACAGATTCTCCCCCCTGAGCTGTGGATCTCAGCAGCTCCTCCAGAGTTACCATGGGCCTCTTGGCTCTTCTCCGATGAATGCTCTCCTTGCCCGGCCCGGTCAGTTTAGATGGACGGCCATGTCTTGGTTAGGTTTACGGTTGTGCCCATACTCTTTCCATTTTCCGATGATGGATTGAACAGAGCTCCGTGAGATGCTCAAAGCTTGGGAGATCTTTTTTTATCTTTTTTAGTGTAAAAAGTTTTTATTGAAGAAAAATAAGTTGAGTTTACAAGCCAGAATATTCAGCATCACAATTAAAGTGGTTGTAAACCCTTACAAACCACTTTGACCTACAGGTAAGCCTAGATTAAGGCTTACCTGTAGGTCCAAGCAATATCTCCTAAACCTATATGGTTTAGGAGATATTTGCCCGAAAACAGGCACCGCTGTCTACGGCGCATGTGCCGTAGACAGCGGCGCGCAGGCGCACTGAGCGCGGCAGTTCCAAGAATGGAGCTGCCGCATTTGTCGGCTCCCGTGCGCTTGCCGAATGACAGCGGCGGAGCTGCGAGACGCCACCAGCAAGATGGATGCGGCGGACTACAGGGGACAGCGGCGACTTCGCTGGCTCCTGTGTCAGGTAAGTGACACATAATGGGTTACTATGCGATGCGATGCGATGCGATGCATAGTAGTCCATTATGCTTTACCTTTGCAGGGAAAAAAAGAGGAAGTAAACTCATCAGGGTTTACTTCCTCTTTAAGGGTAGCATCCTCAATACAGTAGAGCTTTAGAACAGTACATATTATTAATGGCTCAAAGGTTGTGACCTAAGAAGCTAAGAACAACAGCTGACATTCGTAACATTAACAGCATTATAACTCTTGTCTATATAGTAACTCGGAGAGACCGAGGCCAACCAACATAACGAAAATAGTTGAATCCCCTCAGACCATTAGCATCAGGTCTGACAGTGGGAATACTGGTGTTGGCCAACTCGCTCTCTGCTATCTAGTTGTGGTTAATAAAGAAGGAGGGAGGGGAAGAAAAAAGTTAAAAAAGAGGGGGAAGGGGAGGGTGATGAGTTGGGCGGGGGAGGGGGAGGGGTTAGGATATGAGAAAGGGGTAATTGAAGGGTAAGGGGGTAGGGAAAGGGAGTAGGGTGTAAGGGCCGCCCTCCAACCCAAGCCCCCACCCGAGACAAACATCAGATCCCCCCACCCGTAGGAGAGACTAGGTAACTGTGGCGACCGATGGAAAGTATGAACTATAGTCCTTGGTAGAGTTAAAGTGCGCCCAACATGCCCAGGTAGTTGCACATTTTTATATGAGTTCTCCCGGCAATGTAAATAATTTCTTCCATCTCTTCAATTTCGGAGATCCTAACCAGCCACTCCCGAATGGATGGTACCAGTGTGGATCGCCGGGGAACCGGGGATACCGAGTCTAGCTGCATTGACCATGTGCATGGCTAGTGATAATCCTTTTTGGGTATGGACCTGTAGTGCAAGAGATACTGGAATATTTTTTTTTTTTTCAAATATAATCTTTATTCATTTTATAGATGCCCGACATGGGCGTTAACACAACAATACATTAACGGAAGGGGGTGGGGGGAAGGAAGGGAAAACATACATAATTAAACAATAAGTATGGTACCCCCCTCGCACACATGGGAGGAAAGGCAGACAACACATACATCCCATATATATCAACAGGCGTCGGATAGGAGATCCCGCTCAACCTGACAGCATGAGGTCTAATCCTTCATGTACGGATGGTCCTCCTTGGGGAGGCGGTTCCCATGGGGAGGTCATAGGGGGGGGAGGGGGGGGACAAGGGTTCTGGTTGATTCAGGACAGCCCTAATGCTCGCGTTTGCCAAGCCAAGGGCCTCAACATGGAGTTCTAAGGGAGACCCCCTCCGACGAAAAGATGAACTGATGCCACATTGCCCAGGTCTTTTGGAATTTTTCTTGCTGGTGTTTCGCGGTGAGCACCAGGTCCTCCATTCTACTGATGTCCTCAACTTTCCGTATCCAGGATGCCACTGAGGGCGGGGTCTGGCTTTTCCACTGAAGTGGGATACAGGCTCTAGCGGCATTCACCAGGTGACATACCACCGAATGTTTGTATCGTTTAGTAGACATTGTGTGTTGACATGTAGGAGGAAACAGGGTCATCTGGGACGACGTACTCTGTAAACTTTTGAATAATGGACCTGACTGTACCCCAGAAATAGGATAGCTTCGAACAGGACCAAAATATGTGCAACAATGTGCCCTCCCTCCGACATCTCCAGCAAGGTGCTGAAGTGTTCGGGTAGTAGGTATGTAAAGCTTGGGCAGTGAGATACCACCGTGTTAGGAGCTTGTAATTGGTTTCCTGCACTTACGTACAGATAGAGGATTTAAGGGCAAATGTTATGATACGTTGAGTCTGATTCGAAGTAAGCGTACAATTTAATTCCCTCTCCCATTTTCTTAGGAAGGTCAGGTGCGTGTCATCTCGAGGGACGACAAGAAGGTTATACATGGTGGACAGCGTTCTCGGGAGTACACCACTTTCAGAGCAGTATCCTTCAAAGGTAGTCAGGGGTTCGTCGAACCCTTGCGGGGAGGGCAAAGAGGTAAGGAAGTGTCTGAGTTGGACTGCGGTCCAGAAAGACAGTTTGAAGGGGCCAGAGGTATCCCTCAGTGTCACTACGGAAGGCCAAGAACCATTCGTCCTGTAGTGTCGTGCCTGTGTACAATTTATGCTCAGCATGGCATTTTTAATTTGGGGATCCAAACCTGGAGGGAATTGCGGGTTTCCTATAATAGGGTACAGTGGAGAGTTGGGCAGGGACAGTAACTGTGTGGAACAGGTTTGTGAGCCTATCCGCAGCGTCGTCCCTATCGTAGGGTGTTTTTTTGTTTTGTTTTTTTCAATTTAAAAGAGTTTATTGAGTCAAGAAGCAGATACAATCACAAACCAAGATTACATCATCTCGCCATGTACAGTCATATAACAGTAGATAAACAGTGAATCTGAACATATCCTCCAGAGAAAAGAAAAAGTGAACTTGCACCAGTATAACATCTTTGGAGGGAAACAAGTGCAATGCATAGTTTATACATAGGCAGATTGAGAACATGTCTATTAATCAAGTTTACGCTAAGAGACCAGTAACCAAATATTAAAGGTCTTGACCATAAAATACAAAGAAGGGAGTAGAGAAGGAGAGAAGAGGGGAGCGATAAGAAAAAGAAAAAGGAGAAAAAAAGGAAGAGAGTGCAGGTGTGAGCTACGTTAGAGAAAAGTGAGAGAGGACCAAGCAGCCCCGGGGGGCAACCCCTCAGGCCACAGAGGGTATCTGTCAACACCACCCCCCCAAGCCCGAAAGGAGGGGGGTGGGAGTGAGAACCGGAGAACCACAATCCGTCCAGTGAAAAAGTATCATAATCAGCCCCCAGTGGATCTAGAAAAAGCGTCCGAATACTTAAAAAGTACCCATGGGGTCCATGTGGTGTGAAATCTGTCAGCTGTTTCATCTGCAATAGCGAGCGTCTCCTCCATCGAGTAAATGAAATTAACCGCGCTCAACCATTCTTTCACCGACGGTGTCAGTTGAGATTTCCAGTATTTGGGGATCAACGATTTCGCTGCCATCAAAAGGTGTTTGGTTAGGGATCTCTTATATCTTCCCATCGGGAAGTCAGAAATGTGAAGTAGACAACAGGCTGGTGAGAGAGTCATCTTAGTGTCTGTAATCTTCCTAATCAGTCCCAGAACTTGGTCCCAGAAGCTACGTATCTTGGGGCAATCCCACCATATATGTAGCATATCGCCCTTAGCCTCGCCGCATCTCCAACACAGGTCTGAGGACAGCGGGTACCACCTCTTCACTTTGTCCGGAGTGGCGTACCAGTGTGACAGGAGTTTATATGAATTCTCCTGCAATCTAGTGCTAATGGAGCACTTATGTGCTAGGGTACAAGCATTCTGCCATTGCATGTCCGTAAACCTGGTTTGGAGGGCCGATTCCCACTGAGCCCTAAATTTGGGTGTGTCCTGATCCCCGAGACCGTGTAAGAATGTATACAAAATGGACGTAGTTCTCGCCACTGGTTCGCCCTTACGACACAGGGATTCGAAGGTGGTGAAATCTCTCGTCACAGTGTTTTTCCGCTTAGGTGTCAGTATGTAGTGGCAAGCTTGTCTATAGCTCCAAAAAGGTAACGCTCTCAGGGAGACATCGTCTCGTAAATCACTGTACATGCGCGTCCGACCCGCCGAAAAACAAGATGGGAGATGAGAATAGGAGAGGAATCCACGCATAAAAAGGACCCTGACTCCAGGCCAGGGGGGAAGTCCGGGTTCTGTGTCAAGGGGGACATAAGCCCTGGAACAGACGCTATCTGGTGCGCTGCCACGAGTTTGTGGACATTTTTTAAAGTGGTTTTAATTAAAGGGTGTTGTGTTAAGCCCGCTGGGCATTTGTTCCAAGGTATCCAGGGTGAAAATTTAAGAGGCGTTCGTGAGAAACTTTCTTCCAGGGGGACCCCTTCCTTACCATTGGCGTGACAGTGCCAGTCGATAATACGTGCGAGGTGCGTCGCCTGGTAGTAGCGTTTAAAGTCGGGGAACCCTAGGCCTCCTTCTGTTTTAGGACGCGTCAGGGTGCGCAAACAAATACGGGGTTTTTTGTCCGCCCAAAGAAATTTCCGCAAAATAGAATTTAAACGCTTAAAAAAACTCGCTGGAAGCTCTACAGGCAGAGTGTGGAGCAAATATAAGACCCTGGGCAACGTCACCATTTTAATGATGGCTGCCCTGCCAAACCAGGAAAAATGTTTAAGTGACCATTTAGACAAGTCCGTTTCCAGTCGTCGTAGTAAAGGTACGAAATTTTTGGTGTAAATGGACGGGAGCTGTGGAGTGAGCTGAATCCCCAAGTAAGTCAACGAATCCTCAACCCACCTGAAAGAGCTGTTCTGCTGAGCTAAACTGAGCGAAGCCGGGGGCAGTGAAATATTCATCGCCTCCGATTTAGTGTAATTGATTTTGAGGTTAGACAAAAAACCAAAGTAAGAAAAAGCCTTGAGTAGATTGGGGATCGAGGAATGGGGATGAACCAAAAAAAACAATAAATCATCTGCATACGCAGCTACCTTGTAGGTCTTTGGGCCAACCCGGAAGCCTTCAATGGCAGGGGAGTTATTAATGGTACGAATAAATGGCTCCAAGGATAAAATAAATAATAGGGGGGATAAAGGGCAGCCTTGTCTCGTACCATTGTGAATAGATACCCGTTCTGACAAGGTGCCATTGATTTTGAGTTGGGCAGTAGGGTTCTGGTAGAGGGAGGAGATCCATGAGAACATATGGGGTCGCAGGCCAATGTGGCCGCAGGTTAGGAACAGGTAGTCCCACGCGACCCTGTCGAAGGCCTTCTCCGCGTCCGTAGACAGGAGAAGGCCCTTGACGTTTGTGGAGCGACACAGGTGTATTAAATTTAGAGCCTTGGTCACATTGTCTCTGGACTCCCTCCCCGGCATGAACCCCACCTGCTCAGCGCCTATCAAATGCGGTAAGAAAGACCGCAAACGATTCGCCACTATTTTCGCCAAGATTTTAAGATCTAAATTTAGGAGGGAGATCGGGCGATAATTAGAGCAGACCGAGGGATCCTTCCCTGGTTTAGGCAGTAATGTTATATGCGCACCCAGAAAAGTTTCAGGTAGGTTGCGTGGTTCGTTGAGCGAATTAAAGACCTTCAGAAGAGGTTTCTCAAGAAGATTGAAAAAGACCTTGTAATAGTGGGCCGTGAACCCATCCAGGCCCGGGCTTTTGCCCGCTTTAAGGTTCTTAACCGCTGTCGAAAGCTCCTCGGGCGAGATGGGGAGTTCCAACGATTCAGCAGCTTCTGGGGAAAGAGTCGGCATACCGCTCTGAACTAAGTAGTCTTTTATAATATGGGTCCTATCACCTAGCTGTCCCCCCGGATTATGCTGGGGAGGGACACTATAGAGACGGGAGTAAAATTGATGGAAGCTTTCTGCAATTTTGTCGGTCCTGTTAGTCAGAGTGCCATCGTTTGTTCTAATGGCCAAGATATTATTGGCCAGTGAAGCGTCCTTTAATGCCCTAGCTAGCATCTTCCCCCCCTTATCCCCCTTCTCATAGTAGATTTTTTTTTTCAGGAAAAGGGTGCGTCTGCTCCTAGTGTCCAACAGGTCCCTAAGTGCCTGGCGGGTTTGTAACAGCTCCTGAGCCTGTAGGGAATCTAGGGTTGCTTTATGGCGAAGTTCCAAACGAGCTATCTTATCAGTTAGCGTGCGGAGCTGTTGGGCGGCTACCCGTTTACGAGAAGCCCCTGCGCGGATGAGCTCCCTCCGTATGACGCACTTGTGAGCTTCCCAAATAGTCAAGGGGGAGAGCTCTTCGGAAGTGTTATCAAGGAAGTAATGTCTGAGAGCGTCAGTCAGTTTGGGGAGTAGTTCTGGGTCCGTCAGCAAGGCCGAATTCAACCTCCACATACACGTCTTAGGTCTGTCCCCAAGGTGGTCAAGGGAGAGGGAAATGGGGGCATGATCTGAGAGGGACTGTATGCCTATCCGAGCATCTCTTAAATTCTGTAGGTCCCTTTGGGTCACAAAAACATAGTCAATGCGAGAGTATTTATCATGGGGCGTTGAATAACAGGTGAAGTCCCTGCCTCTGGGATTCAACGTGCGCCATGCATCAATTAAGGTTAAAGAATGCAAGAGGTTTTTAATGTATTTCAGAGTGCAATAAGGAATGCTTGATCTGCCAGAGGAAGTGTCCTGAGATGGGTCGAGAGGGAGATTGAAATCACCTCCCAAGATAATGCAGCCCATGGCAAAACCCTTCAGTTCCTCTATCAGATGTCTGCAAAAGGATTTGTGCGCACTGTTGGGAAAATGGACATTGGCCAGAGTCAGCGGAACGTTGCCCCATGTCCCTTTAACAAATATGTACCTGCCGTCAGGGTCAGCTAGTATTTGTGTGACCGTGAACCCCGCTGTTTTATGAATTAAGATGGCAACTCCTTTAGTCTTAGCTTGAGAATTCGAGGCATAGAATACCTGAGGGTAGTTCTTGTGCCAGAGTTTAGGGTGTGAGTGACGGGCAAAATGCGTCTCCTGTAAGTAGACAAAGAGGGGGCCAACCTTGCCCAGCTCCCTGAGGACTGAAGTGCGCTTCTCCGGTATGTTAAGACCGCGGACGTTGTGGGAGACCAATGTCGGTCTAGTTCCCAACTCCGCGTAGGCCATGGGCTCTCGTACGTTTGCTCCCCGGGGTCGCCCGGCCCGCAAAAAGGGAAGAGGAACAGAGGTGAGAAGAGGATAGACCCTCAGAGGGAAATAGAGAAAGAGAAAAGTCAGAAGCAGAAAAAAGAAGGAAACAGGTTGTCCCCCGGAGGGGAAATATCACAAAAAGGCAAGATACGGCCTGTGCTCACTGCGGCTACAGGCAAAAACAATGTGCGGGCAAACGACAAGGCAACACCTAAGTGCCCTGCGGGCCGCTTGTGGGGTACGTGGGAGGAACTCCACACACGAGGAATGTAAATTATAGTTTAGACAAAGCAAATAGATTACTAATGTGAACCAAAATTTAAAGTACTACAATAACAGGTAAATAAGCATCCAATACGGAGACCCAGCGCCCTAAGTAGCGTCAACCAAACGTGCGAAATAACCTTCGGTAAAATAAAAAAAATAAAAAAAAATAAAAAAAATTTAAAAAAAAGGGGGGGGGGAGGGAAAACATCTATGTGCCCACCAGGAGGGAGAGGGACGGGTAAGAGAGAAGGGCTGGTAGTATCCAAGTAACAAGGGCTTAGCAAATGTCCACCTCTCAGGGCAAAGAACCCGCTTCAAGTCTGTGAGGGAAGTGGCGTCTGAGAGAGAGGGGGGGAGGGGGTGCAAGCTTAGAAGCAACCATCGTCCAAATAAGCACCCCCACAACCATGTAACAACGTGCAAAGTGCAAACTGGCAAAAACAAAAGAAATGAAGAGGGGAACAGAGGCAAAAATCATCCATTATCCAGTCAGCATCTCTTTAAGTGCGATCACGATTCCTGGACTGCCTGGAGGGTTGGGGTGCACGGGATCCTTCCCTGGAGGAGCGTTGCCCGATTTTGCTCCTCTTCTGCGGAGGTTTAGCTGGCGAGGACAAAGGGGTAGTAGGAGGGCTGAGCTCAGGTTGAGGGAGTTTAAACTCAGCATACCATTCCGGCAAGTCAGCACAAGGGATATGTAGGCCAGCACAAAAATCTGGAAGATCTTCGGGGATCCGAAGCAAAAACTGTCTCCCTTCGAATGTGGCTTGCAAAGCGAAGGGAAAGCGCCATTTATAAACGATGCCTCTCTCACGAAGCGCTTCTAGTAACGGTCGTAACGCCCGTCTGTTTTGCAGGGTTATAGGCGACAAGTCCTGAAACAACGAAATCTCCGCTTCATTGAATACAATCCGATCGTTTTTCCTGGCTTGACTTAAAATTTCCTCTTTCAGCTGAAAACTCTGGAGGCAGCAGATAACGTCCCGGGGAGGGGCTGAATCCAGGGGTCTAGCTCTCAAAGCCCTATGAGCTCGCACAAAGTCAATGGGGGAATCAATAGGGTTTTCCAGCAGGTTATTAAACACTGACCTCAGGGCCGAAGTAATCTGATCAGGGCCTACAGTTTCTGGGATCCCCCTCATCCGAATATTACTCCTCCTTCCCCTATTATCGAGGTCCTCCAAGTGTCTATTAATGTTGATTAAATAAACCGCATGTGAGGCTGCTGTAGCCTCCAATCTGCGTACAGTCCTGTCCCGCTTACTTTCAGCTTTCTCCAGGGTAGACATCTTTTCTGTGAGCGACAGCAAGTCAGCTTTAAGATCGGTAATTGCGGAGAAAAGCGTATTCTTAATATCAGACGCAATTGAGGTCATGTCTCCCAGCGTGAGGGGGTGGTTGGGGTTCCCCAGCCCGCTTACCGGGTCTTCGGCTGTGGACAAGGAGCCATTGCTGAGATCATCCTCCTCGCCTCGTGGCAGCGCCATCTTAGAAGGTGTGCTGCCGCCTGCTCGGGCCTGTGAGGTGAAAATGTCCTGGATACTCCGCGTATGGGGGGTCCCGGGTTGACGACGGGCTCCCGTTCCCGTCCCGGTGTGGTGGCGAGCTGATTTCAGCATGATGCGGCTCGAAATAGACCGAAGGGAGAGCTTACGGGCTGTGGGTCTCCTGGAGCTCTTGTCTCAAGCGGCCATTCCCGATGCGCACCAAGCCACGCCCCCAGGGTGTTTTTTTTTTTACCCCCTTTGCGAGGTGAGCATAGCACCAGACCGCGCCCTGCAAAGGGACATGCACTTGTGCTTGCTCCAAACGTGTCCACAGCTTCAGATCTCGGCGCCTGCACCAATCTATAATCCTACCAAGATGTACAGCTTGGTAGTATTTCCTCACATCCGGGACAGCTAGACCCCCATTAAACTTAGGCGAGGAAAGCAGGGTTTGGGACAGTCTCGGTTCTTTATTAGCCCAGATAAATTTAGTGAACAAACTATGTACCTGTCTAAAATACGATGTGGGGATTACGATTGGCAATGCCTGCATTAAGTATAAAAATTTGGGTAGTATGCACATCTTAAGAAGATGGCATCCGCCGAACCAGGAATGGAATATTTTTTTTTTTATAGCCTAACCCTGCTTTAAACTTCTCCACAACGTTATCTCTGACCTGTCTGGTGTGTTCCTTGGCCTTCACGATTCTGTTTGTCCACTAAGGTTCTCTAACGCAACAGGTCATGTTTTCAGGATTTTCCTCAGATGAAACGGCGGTGGTAATTACGAAGGCAGTGAAACTGATCAAATCTCCCGCGCAAAATAACGGAAAGC
The DNA here is from genome assembly GCF_037356315.1 of Lithobates pipiens. Taxonomy (NCBI): domain Eukaryota; kingdom Metazoa; phylum Chordata; class Amphibia; order Anura; family Ranidae; genus Lithobates; species Lithobates pipiens. Next base: position 261,629,046 of record NW_027507685.1, on the reverse strand, counting down.
CTCAAAAACATGACATGTTAGACCCCTTTCACACCAGGGCGTTTTGCAGGTGCTATAGCGTTAGAAATAGCGCCTGCAATCCGCCCTAAAGAAGCTGCACCATTGTCTGTAGTGTGAAAGCCCCGAGGGCTCTCACACTGGAGCGGTGCGCTGGCAGGACGTCAGGGAAAAGTCCTGCCAGCAGCTTCTTTGGAGCGGTGAAGGAGCGGTGTGTTTACCACTCCTCCACCGCTGCTCCCCATTGAAATCAATGGGGCAGCGCTGTAATACCGCCGGCAATGCGTTTTGCCGGCGGTATTACAGCGCTGCCCCATTGATTTCAATGGGGAGCAGCGGTGGAGGAGCGGTAAAAACACACCGCTCCTTCACCGCTCCAAAGCAGCTATTGCGGCGTATTGCTGGCGGTTTTAACCCTTTCTCGGCCTCTAGCGTGGGGGGGTAAAAGTACCCCGCTAGCAGCCGAAATGAGGCGTTTTACCAACTACGCTATGGGCGGTGTGGTGTGAAAGGGATCTTATGCCGGCCATACACGGTTCGAATTTTGAAAGAATTTTCTTTTTCGAAAATCGTATCTAAGCCCTTGTACACGCGGGTCAGAGATTCCGACAACCAAATCCGTCGGATTTTGTCCGAAACTGTTGCATACACACGGCCGGACAAAGTTGTCGGAAAATCCGACGTGATGACGTTATTTCGTTACGACGGGACTACGTTCACGCTAGTAGCCAATAGCTTTGGTGTAGGAATTTGATCTGAGCATGCGTGGCACTTTGTCCGATCGGAATTCTCTACACATGGAAAATTTCCAACCTGTCCAATTCCTCGAATTTTATTTTTCGCACGAAAATCAGCTGTTGCTGCAGAGCCCCCCACTAACGGTGCGAAATTCATAACGAAAATTCTTAGATATGATTTTCGAAAAAGAAAATTCTTTAGAAATTTCGAAACCACGTATATGGCCGGCATTAACGACTATTCCTACAGCAGGCCCGCCGTTTTGGTTGAGGCTCCAGAAATCCTTTAATTTAAGAGATGAAAACATTCGGGGGGGGATTAACCGGTTCCCGACCAGCGCACGACGATGTACGTTGACAGAATGGCACGGGCAGGCATATTGGCGTACATGTACGTCTAATCTTCAATGATGCCCTGCCATCAGGAGCGCGCCGCCGGCGGCGCGCTCCCGCGCTGGTCGGGACCCCCGTGAGTCCGGTCGCGGGACCCGCGGACTCGATTGCCGCGGGCATACCCGCGATCGTCTCACGGGATGGCTGAATGGAGGAAATGCCGTGTAAACAGCATTTCTCCATTCTGCCTAGCAACTAGTGACGCTGATCTCTGCTCCATGTGATTGGAGCAGAGATCAGTGTTCACTAAATGAAAGCCCAACCCCCCCACAGTTAGTAACACACCCCTAGGAACACTTAACCCCCTACACTGCCACCCACTGGTTAACCCCTTCACTGCCAGTGTCATTTACACAGGAATCACTGCATTTATATAGCACTGATTGCTGTATAAATGACAATGGTCCCAAAAATGTGTCAAAAATGTCCGATGTGTCCGCCACAATGTCGCAGTCACAATAAAAATCGCTGATCGCCGCCATTACTAGTAAAAAAAATAATAATAAAAAATTATTTATAAAAATGCTATAAAACTATCCCAATTTTGTAAACGCTATAACTTTTGCGCAAACCAATCAATAATCGCTTATTGCGATTTTTTTTTAACAAAAATATATAGAAGAATACGTCTCGGTCTAAACTGAGGGAAAAAAATGTTTTTTATATATATTTTTGGGGGATATTTATTATAACAAAAAGTAAAAAATAATGTGTTTTTTTTCAAAATTGTCGCTCTATTTTTGTTTATAACGCAAAAAAATAAAAACCGCAGAGGTGATCAAATACCACCAAAAGAAAGCTCTATTTGTGGGGGAAAAAAAGGACGTCAATTTTGTTTGGGAGCCACGTCGCCACGACCGCGCAATTGTCAGTTAAAGCGACGCAGCGCCGAATCGCAAAAAAGTGGTCTGGTCTTTGACCAGCAAAATGGTCCGGTCTGTAAGTGGTTAAATAGTACATTTCTTCTTAGCCCACATACACGCGGTCGGAGATTTCGACAACCAAATCCTTTGGATTTTGTCCGTCGGATCTTGTCCGAAACTGTTGCATACACACGGTCGGACTAAGTTGTCGAAAAATCCGATCTTTCAGAACGTGATGACGTAATTTCGTTACGATGGGACTACATTCAGGCTAGTAGCCAATAGCTTTGATGTAGGAATTTGATCTGAGCATGCGTGGCACTTGGTTTGATCAAAATTCTCTACACATGATCGGAGTATGTCCGATCGGACCAGTTGGTCGGGAAATATTTCCAACATGTTGGAAAATTTGATCCGACGGATATTCCGACGGAATCAGTCCGATGCAGACCACACACAGTCTGATTATCCGACGACACGGTCCGATGGGACACATTCCGACGGATTCTCCGACCGTGTGTACAAGGGCTAACAGATCTCAACATCAGACCTAAGAGACGTTATATGAGGAAAGAGGGGCGATGGGATTTCTTTCCAATAGATGGGCAGTTGGGAGTTATGATAATGAGATTTGCTCGTTAGGATTGAATGATTTGCAGCTCGTAAAGATTTTCAGAAAAAAAAAAAAAAAACGAAAGCAGATCGTATTCAGGATACCAATAATCGGAAAGCCGTGTATCTCCCTTCCACAAAGAGCTTTATTTATTCAAGTATCTGGATTGCAACATGTTTCCTACTCGGAGGCCAATCTGTCATTATATTTTGCGTTGTTGTTTATCGCCGAGGTTCAATCTGCGGAGCCGTAGTGGGAGGCTGATAACCTCTTCAAGAGAAAAATCAAGTTGTGGAAATAAAAAGAATCAATCTGCATGGTGCCCATTTCACTTCTCCGGTGCCACCGATAAACTTGTAGGGCAACCGACGCCGAATAAAAAGAAACGCTTCTTCTTTTTTTTTTTTTTTTTTCTGCTGCCCAGAATCTGTTACAATAAAAAAAAATAAAAATAAAATACTCATCTACAATAAAATACTCCTTTACAAGATGGTGTCAGTCTTTAACGACACTTCAAGGGGTTGTAAAGGTAAATGTTTTTTCACCTTAATGCATTCAATGCATTAAGGTGAAAAAACATCTGACAGTGCTGCCCCCCCCCCCCCGTTTTACTTACCTCACCCCTCGAAAATCCCGCACTCGTCCCCCAACTTCCTTTCCACCGTTCAGCCTGGCTGCTGATTGGCTGGAGTGGATGGATGGAAAGCAGCGCAGCCATTGGCTCGCGCTGCTGTCAATCACATCCAGTGACGCGGAGCGCCGGGGGGGCAGGGGGCGGGGCCCGTGTGATACAGCCAGCGATCGGCTATAGCCGCCGGCTGTATCACGGCAGCGCGCCCGCAGGTGCTTCTCACCATGCGAGGGAGCTCGCATGAACGTGAGAAGTACCTGCGGGAGGAAGCTGAGACAGCCGCCGAGGGACCCCAGAAGAGAAAGTTCGGGGGCCACTCTGTGCAAAACGAGCTGCACAGTGGAGGGAAGTATAACATGTTTGTTATTTAAAAAAAAATAAAAATTCTCCTTACAATCCCTTTCAGGTCTCGTGCTTCAAAAACTGGCATTGGACGCCCTTTTTAAACCACTTAAGCCCCCCCCCCCGGACCAATTTGCAGCCGAAGGACCGGGGCCCCCTTTTTTTTGCGATTCGGCGCCACGTCGCTTTAACTGACAATTGCGCGGTCGTGCGACGTGTTTCCCAAACGAAAATCGGCGTCCTTTTTTGCCCCCTCACAAATAGAGCTTGCTTTTGGTGGTATTTGATCACCCCTGCGGTTTTTATATTTTGCGCTATAAACAAAAATAGAGCGACAATTTTGAAAAAAAAAAAATGCAATATTTTTTTACTTTTTGCTATAATTAGCGATTATTGATTGTTTGCGCAAAAGTTATAGCGTTTACAAAATAGGGGATAGTTTTATAACATTTTTATTAATATTTTTTTTTACTAGTAATGGCGGCGATCAGCGATTTTTTTTATTGTGACTGTGACATTATGGCGGACACATCGGACACTTTTGACACATTTTTGGGACCATTGTCATTTATACAGCAATCGGTGCTATTTAAATGCAGTGATTCCTGTGTAAATGACACTGGCAGTGAAGGGGTTAACCACTAGGGGGCAGTGTAGGCGTTATGTATGACATTATGTGTTTTTTTTATTGTAGGGGGCGTGGCCTGGCATGTGACGTCACTGATCGTCCTTCCCTATAAAAAGGAACAGACGATCGGTGACAGCCACACAGGGAAGCACGAGGGGAGGTTTGTTTACACAGACCTCTCCTCGTTCTTCAGCTCTGTCACCCGATTGTGGGACACCAGCGGCGATCGGATCCGCTGGTCATGTGGCCACGGTCACGGGGCACAGGACCGGGTCGACACTTAAAAAGCAACGTACAGGTACATGCTTGTGCCCAGCCGTGCCACTCTGCCAACGTATATCGGCGTGAGGCATTCCTTAAGTGGTTAAACCACTCGCCAACCAGCCGGCGGCAGGTCAGCTCAGTCCCACAAATCCCTATGGGTGTACGCTCCTTTTAAGAGATATAGCAGGTGCGCACGCGCCTGCTGCGTGGCGGGAGGGGGTGGACGTCCCGATGCGCATGGTCGGCGGGCCGCAATGTCCACCGGCCACCTGCGATCAAGGGAAGGAGAGCCAGAACGGGGATCTGTCAATGTAAACAGATTCCCGTTCTGACATGGGGAGGAGAGAGAGAGAGAGATCTGCTGTTCCTAGTAATTAGGAACACCGATCTCTCTCCTCCTCCATTTAGTCTCCTCCCCTCCCCTCCACAGTTAGAAACACCTCCCTAGGGAACACATTTAACCCCTTTGATCGCCCCTAGTGTTAACCCCTTTCCCTGGCAGTGACATTTACACAATAATCAGCTCATTGTTATGGCAGCGATCGCTGTATAAATGTCAGTGGTCCCAGAAAAGTGTCAAAAGTGTCCGATGTGTCCGCCGCAATGTCGCAGGCCTACTAAAAATTGCAGATCGCCGCCATTTCTAGTAAAAAAAAAAAAAATAATAATAATAAAAATGCCATAAATCAGGGATGTGCAATTAGCGGACCTCAAGCTGTTGCAGAACTACAAGTCCCATGAGGCATTATACAACTCTGACAGCCACAAGCCTGACACCCAGAGGCATGCTGGGACGTGTAGTTTTGCAACAGCTGGAGGTCCGTTAATTGCATATCCCTGCCATAAACCTATCCCCTATTTTGTAGACGCTACAACTTTTGCGCAAAGCAATCAATATACGCTTATTGCAATTATCTTACCAAAAATATGTAGAAGAACCCTGATCATCAGTGCAACCCCAACATTGATGCCAAACTGTGCCTATTAGTGACTCTAATCTGTGTCCATCAGTGAGGCCATTCTGTGTCCATTAGTGATGCAAGTCAGTGCTGCCTTTCAGTGCCCATCAGTACCGCCTATCCATGCCGCCTTTCAGTGCCCATCAGTGCCACCTATCAGTGCTCATCAGTGCTGCATATCAGTGCCCATCAGTGCTGCATATTGATGCCTCCTCAACAGTGCCACCCCAATCAGTGCCCATCAGTGCCGTCTCATCAGTGCACACCAGTGAAGGAGAAAAATTACAAAATGACAAAAGTTACAAAATCTTCTGACTGAAACTAAGAAAAACTTTTTTCTTTCAAAAAGTGACAGCGCTGAAAGCTGAAAATTGTCCTGGGCGGGAAGGGGACTCTCAATGCCAGTCAAAGTGCCTCTCACTAAATAAAATGGTTACCGTTCAGTCCTGTTGCATTTGCTTTCAAAGACGATACCCCATGTTGCTTTCTTGGTACTTCAAAGCATCTCCAAAGCCTCAATAGAAGTCTATGACAAACGCTCGCTAACAGCACCTGCAGCATTTGAGGGGCTTTCATTCAGAGCTAGCTTTTCTTTGTTTTGGTGATGTTGGAGATGTGAGATATCCCAGGATGCACTGGGAAACCAACAAGCAAACCAGAAAGACGCCATCGGTCACTTTCCGGTACAGGTGTATATATTCTGGGAGTGTCTGGTGCAGGCGTCACATCTGGTGTGTAGCGTGTGGAGCAGCAGGAAGGTGAACGGGGTCCAGACTGGAGAGGGGCAACTAACAGATGGCACACATGGTGCACAACATGAGAATGATATTGTGGGATAGGAAGCAAAGGACCAAAGAGAGAGGAATGAGTGGAGGATGATCAGCAGAGCTGGGGGACCAGAGCAGGAGAAACTAGCAGATGTCACACATGGTGAGCAGCATTGGAGCGGAAGGTGGGTGGAGACTGGAGAGAGGAGAATCAGCAGAGCTGGGGGGGGGTTACTACTGAGTGGGGGATCCGTAGACCTGGGGGTATTACTAAGCAGGGCTTCAGCAGAGTGAGGGTTACTATTGAGCAGGGGATTGTCAGGGCTGGGCCCTTCCTTCTCTGAGCTGGCCGCTCAGCTGTCGGCTAATTGCCAGCTCCTATCTATCCACAGTTACTCACCTGTTGATGATATCCTGCTCATCAGTCCTGCCTACTTAAGCTGTCCAGTCCAGAGGATCTCTGCCTTCGCCTTGGTCAACATCACAGAAACTATCTCCTGTGATCCATGTTCAAGACTTGCTTTGCTGACATCCCTTCTGGCTCCAGATCCTGCTTGCTGTTCCACTACATTGATCCCTGACTTCTGGCTTGGCTTACTATCCGTTCCGGTTACTGAACTTTGGCTATGTTTTGACTACGTTTGTTCTTTTTACTTTTATTATTAAACAATTGTGATTTACCTGTACTTCTGTCTCTGCATGATTTCTGACAGGGATCAGCAGAGCTACAAGGTTACTACTGAGTGGGGGATCCGCAAAGTTGGGGGTACTATTGAGCAGGGCATCATCAGAGCTGGGATTACTATTGAGTAGGGGATCAGCAGATCTACAGGGTTACAGGGATCTACTGCATGAGGGTACTAATGAGCTGGGGATCTGCTGAGCGGGGGATACCAATGAGGTGGGTATATTCTGTTTTTTATTACTGAGCTGGGGGTATTCAGAATTACTGATCTGGGGGTACTCTTGAGCCAAGGTTCTACTGATGCCCCTTTAAAAAAAAAAATAGAAAATCAGCACACCCAGAGCATTTGCCAAGCTTCATTAAAGCTTCAAAAAGCATTATGGAAGCATTGACAAGACAAAAATAATGCATATCGATGTGGTAGGCGCTTTAATGGGTGTTAAAATCAAAACAAGTGTAAATGAGCCCTTAGGGTCAATCAAATTACTTTGTACCAGCACATAGATGAGCTGCGCGCACGCCCCACTTGCACTAGTGCGCACATCCACACGCATTGGCGCCAAGCTGCCAATTTAAAGGAGACCCTGGTGTGTGCTAATTGCTGAACGTTCTTCGGCTATCCTGTGACCCTTGTTCCTGTGTTGCTGCTTGCTGACTGACCTTCCGCTGCTGACTGGGTTTGTTCCTGACCTTGCTCTGTGGATTCTAGGTACTGACGTTGGCTTTCCTCTGACTATTCTCTGTCTGCTTCCCCGTTACTGACCTTGAATTGCTGCTGGACCTTGCTCTGCCTTCTCCCTGTCCACACTGCTGCCTCACCATGTATGACCCTGGCTCACCTTGACTAAGTCTCTGTCTGTGACAAATACCTGCTACCTAGCTACCGGCACCCATGATACTTTGTGTATTGTACCTCTGTCATTACATTCAGGGGTGCTTGGACCAGAGTCGCAAAGGGAAGCCCTATTGCCAACCAAGCTATGTGACACTGAGATGTCAACAACCTGCCCTAAACAATGTCGGGTGGTGTGTGTTGGTGGGATGCTTCAGCACTAGAGTCTACACCATGGGTCTTCAAACTATGGCCCTCCAGTTGTTCAGGAACTACAATTCCCATCATGCCCAGTCATGTCTGTGAATGTCAGAGTTTTACAATGGCTCATGGGATGTGTAGTTTCGCAACAGCTGGAGGGCCGTAGTTTGAGGATCCCTGGTCTACACAGTTGTGGATGCTGTAAAGAGGTACCAGAAATAGCATACTTATCAACATTGTCCCAGTTCCCAGGAGACACTTGCCCCTGTCCATGGCCCACACTTGATACAACCACCATCCAAGCAGTCCTGCCTACTTTCTGGGTGGTCTCATCCAGATCATACTCAATTCTATTCAGGAACTGCCCATTCATGGTCATGATTCCTTCTGCTGACACCCTTTTCGGGTTGCTGTCCATGCTCAGTAACTCAAATGATCTTGGGAACCCAAGAAAAGACCATCATAGGGACAGAGAACAGAGATATCCATGATAGGTGCTTGGCTGGGTACACCCATTCTACGGGCTATCAGCAGACACTATCACATTGCATTGATGGGGGTGCGACAACTTCATTGGAAGCAGGGGCGTAACTATAGGGGGTGCAGCAGTCGCAACCGCAACTGGGCCCTGTGCTCCATGCAGCCCCCTCTACATATGGACGGCAGCAGCATAGGCAGCTAGGGGTACCAGTGCACCATGCACACGGGTGGTGGAGGTGGAGGGTGACTAGCAGAGCTCCATGCTCGACTATTGCACTGGCTGCTCTTTAGTTGTGCATTCCCCGCATGACCTGTGTCCTCGGCCGGCTCCTCAGAGTACCCCTCTCCTGCTCCATGCATTGCCGCTCAGTCCGATGTCTGTTCTCCCCAACCAGAGTCCCGCCCCCCTGAGTCCGGACCACACTGCACTGCATACTTCTCCCGGGTAAACAAACTTTAAGCACACAGATGCAGTGCAGCCCTATGAGAGCCCCCCGGAGGACACTGCAGGCTTGTCTGCCAGCCCCCCTCCTCCCCTGTCATACACAGATGATGAAAGGTCTTTCTGGGAGATATGCTGATCACCCGTCCAGCACACTGGATGGAGCCCAGGCCAACATGGATGAGTGCGCGGCCTACAGCTTAGTCATGGTGAGTGAGAGGACCCCATCCCCCACACACCATTACTTACCCCCTCCATCTCCCCTGGGGACAGGGACCCCTTCTCACCTGGGGGCAGTAACTTCATCTGCCCTGGAGAAAAGGACCTCATCTCTTCTTGGGACGGGGGACCCCATCATGCCTAGGGACAGTCCCCCAATGGGGCACCTAAAAATAAAAAATAAAATAATAAAAAAAACTACTGATGCCAGTGGTGGAACTACAGGGCTCACAAAGGTCATACCTGTGACCACGCCCTGGAGTTCCACCGCCGGACTCTGAGGGAAGGGCCCTGGCTGGGGTTCAGGGGGGCCCTTCATGGTTTCTTGCATTGGGGCCCTGAAGGTTCTAGTTACGCCACTGATTGGAAGCCTTCCATAAGTGCATGCTGAGGCATCCTTCTACCTTGCTCTTCACCGATACTAGATCCTGACCTTACCTAGGACCTTATTTGGCTCATACTAATTTTTAAATCTCTCATTTAAAGCCCCACAAATTGAACAGGAGAAACCCATTGGTCCCCCCCCCCCCATCCACGTCAAGCAGCAAGGATAGAGGAAAGTCAGCCGCGGGCTGTATTCCTACAGAGGCTGCCAAATACCAGAACAGCGCTTCTACCTGGTTGGAGGTGTTCAGTTGAGAATTTTTGGTCAGCTCCTTCAACAAAAGTTGAAAGATTGACTTTTGTAGAGTTGGCCGGACTTTGAGGAGTTGTATTGCCAGTTTTAGAAGCAGGACGCTCTATGTTTCAAAGTACAACTTGATTAAGCAGCCTTATGAGTTAAACATGGAGGCCCTTGGAGGTGCTTGTCTCAGTTGGCTGGTTCTTTAAGTTGGGCCAGTTTTCTTTATGGCAATAGATTATCTGTGTCCTCTGGGGAGATATCCTACTGTTGCTGTGCTTTATAGATCCCCTGTGGGTAGTTGTGTTCTCCTAAACATAACTCTGTCCACCATTTGGTACAAACTTCACATGAAAGCTAATGCATCTCTTGTTTTCTCCCCTTGAGGTCCCCCCCGATGATCCCATGCAGGACCGTTTTTAAGGCAGGGCAAAAGGGGCAGCTGCCCTGGGCCCTATCATTGTAGTGGGGCCCAAAGCAGCTTAAATTCCCTTATCCCTTGAAGTTTTAGTCCTGTGCTGTGTCCCGATATCTCAGTGTAAACTTGTGCTGCTGCTCTGTCCTACTGCCACGTACAGATGACTCACCTGCAGACCATGTGTTTACATGTAAATAACCTTCATTGATATGTAAATAGTCGTGGACCATGGAATTGATATGTAAATAGAGGCAGCATTCATATGTATATCATGCCCCCCCTGAGGTCACATCCACCATCACTTCTGCTGAATGCTGCCCATTGGAGCATGCTTGAAAGTCTTGCCTACAACTGTGATCGTTAAGCCTAACATCAGCCTGTTCTGCAAAAGTAAGCAAATTGGAGGTGGAACCCTTCTTCAAGATAACATGGTGCCGCAGCTGCTTGAATTTTGGTGCACGTGAATACGCAGGCAGGCAGTGAGGAGATAATGTGCTGTAACCTTTAGAAACCAATCAGTGAGCAGTAATGCTGTGCACTAACCTCTTGCAACCAATTGGTGAGTAGTAATAATGTGCAGTAACCTCTAACAACCAAATTAGTAAGTGGTAAAGATGTTCAGTAACCTCTGGAAATCAAATCAGTGAGCAGTATTGATGTACAGTAATCTCTAGCAACCAATCAACAAGCAGAAGTCATGTGCTGTAACCTCTAGAAAATAACAGTGAGCCATGATGTGTGCTGCAACCTCTAGCAGCCAGTCAGTGAGCGGTAATGATACACTGTACCCTCTGGCAACCAATCGCAATCGCTGCCTGATCTGATTCAGTAAACTGATTTTGAGCCTAGCTGCTATTTATTGTATGTCTCAAAGCATGTGGAGAGTGAAATTGCGTGGAAGAGGGGGGGGGGGGCAAGAAAATGTTTGTTTGCCCAAGGTCCAATCAATATTAAAGATGGCCCTGATCCCATGGGTTTCATTGGCAGCCTTCTTTGGCTTACGAAGGGTGGTTTCTTGTAGAGTCCCTGGTTGGCGGGCATAATGCATCTTGTCTACTTATTATATCTTCCTGATTAAACCTATTGTGAAACGCGTTAGCCCTTGTACACACGGGTCGGACATTCCGACAACAAAATCCGTCTGATTTTTTCCCGATGGAATTTTGTCCGAAACTGGTGTTGCATACACACGGTCGGACAAAGTTGTCAGAAAATCCGATCATTCAGATGACGTTCGTTGGTTACAAGGGGACTACGTTCAGGCTAGTAGCCAATAGCTTTGGTCTAGGAATTTGATCTGAGCATGCGCGGCACTTTGTCCGATCGGAATTCTCTACAAAAATATCGGACAAAGTCCGATTGGATACTGTTGTCGGAAAATTTTATATCCAGCTCTCAAACTTTGTTGGTCGGATATGCCGACGGAAACAGTCCAATGGAGCCCACAACACAGTTGGATTATCCGACAACGCGGTCCGATCGGACATTTTCCGTCGGAATTTCCGAACGTGTGTACAAGGGCTTACAGAACTATTTACAATCTATACCTGCCTTTACACACACATATGAACTTTAATGGCATCCCAGTCTTAGTCCGTAGGGTTCAATATTGAGTTGGCTCCGCCCTTTACCGCTATAACAGCTTCAACTCTTCTGGGAAGGCTGTGCACAAGGTTTAAAAGCGGGTCTATTTAAATGCTTGACCTTTCTTCCAGATGCGCATTTGTATGGTTAGGCACTGATGTTGGTCGAGAAGGCCTGGCTCGCAGTCTCCTCTCTAATTCATACCAAATGTGTTCTATCGGATTGAGGTTAGGACTGTCAAGATCCCCCATCCCAAACTCGCTCATCCATGTCTTTATGGACCTTGCTTTGTGCACTGGTCCAAATCATTTGGTGAAGGGGGGATTATGGTGTGGGGGGAGGGGGGATTATGGTGTGGGGGGTTTGTTTTTCAGGGGTTGAGCTTGTCCCCTTAGTTCCAGTGAAGGGAACTCTTAAGACAGGGATCTCCAAACTACGGCCCTTCAGTTGTTGCGGAACCACACATCCCATGAGGCATTGTAAAACTTATGCCGCGTACACACGAGCGGACTGTATGGCGTACTTAGTCCGTCATACAATCCGACGGACAATCCGGCGTACTTTCCACTGAACGGACTTGACCACACACGGATACCCAAACAGTCCGTCGAAAGCTTGCGTGATGACGTGTACAGCACGTACGACGGGACTAGAAATAGGAAGTCCAAGACACAGCAAAGCACCCTTCCGCCGTGTAAATCCTTTCTGGGCATGCGCCATTCTTAGTCCGTCGGACTAGCCTACTGACGAGCGGATTGTCCGCTGAAACCAAAGTACGACGGACAGAATTTTGGAAAAACCGAAATTCTTAGTACTCCGGACTGCACACTGAAAAAGTCCGCTGAAGCCCACACACGAGCGGATTGTCCGCTGAAATGTGTTTCAACGGACTAAGTACGTCAAACAGTTCGACCGTGTGTACGCGGCATTACATTCACAGACATGACCAGGCATGATGGGAATTGTAGTTCCTGAACAACTGGAGGGCCGTAGTTTAGAGATTTCTGTCTTAAAGCATCAGCATACCAAGACATTGTAGACAATTTCTCACTTTGTGAGAACAGTTTGGCGATGGCCCCTTCCTGTTCCCACATGACAAAGCGAGGTCCATAAAGACATGAATTAGCGAGTTTGGAGTGGAGGAACTTGACTGGCCTGCACAGAGCCCTGACCCCAACCCAATAGAACACCCAGTGGCGTCACTAGGGTTGTTGTCACCTGGTGCGGAAAACATTGGTGTCACCCCCCCCTCCACCAACTATTGTCCCCCCTCAGTACAGACCCCCCCCCCCCACTAAGTACAGACCCCCTCCCTCAGTAAGGACACCCCCATCAGTGTAGAATCCCCCCTCTTAGTGCAGACACCCCCCTTTTAGTGCAGACCCCCCATCGGTATAGAATCGCCCCTTTTAGTGCAGACACCCACATCAGTATAGAATCCCCCCTTAGGGCAGACCCCCATCAGTATAGAATCCCCCTTAGTGCAGACCCCCCCCCATCAATATAGTATCCCTCCTTAGTGCAGACCCCCCATCAGTATAGAATCCCCCTTAGTGCAGACCCCCCCATCAGTATAGAATCCCCCCTTAGGGCAGACCCCCATCAGTATAGAATCCCCCTTAGTGCAGACCCCCCATCAGTATAGAATCCCCCCTTAGTGCAGACCCCCCCCCATCAATATAGTATCCCTCCTTAGTGCAGACCCCCCATCAGTATAGAATCCCCCTTAGTGCAGACCCCCCCATCAGTATAGAATCCCCCCTTAGTGCAGACCCCCCCATCAATATAGTATCCCTCCTTAGTGCAGACCCCCCATCAGTATAGAATCCCCCTTAGTGCAAACCCCCCCATCAGTATAGAGTCCCCCTTACTGCAGACCCCCCCATCAGTATAGAATCCCCCTTAGTGCAGACCCCCCATCAATATAGAATCCCTCCTTCGTGCAGACCCCCCACATCAGTATAGAATCCCCCCTTAGTGCAGACCCCCCCATCAATATAGAATCCCTCCTTAGTGCAGACCCCCCCATCAGTATATTATCCCCCCTTAGTGCAGATCCCCATCAATATAGACATCCCCCTAAGTGCAGACCCCCACAGTATAGACACCCCCCTAGTGCAGACCCCCATCAGTATAGACACCCCCCTTAATACAGACCCTCCCATCAGTATAGACACCCCCCTTAATGCAAACCCCCCATCAGTATAAAATCCCCCTTATTGCAGACCACCATCAGTATAAACACCCCCCTTAATACAGAACCCTCCATCAGTATAGACACCCCCCTTAGTGCAAACCCCCCATCAGTATAAAATCCCCCTTATTGCAGACCCCCATCAGTATAAACACCCCTCCTTAATACAGAACCCCCCATCAGTATAGACACCCCCCTTATTGCAAACTCCCACAGTTTAGACACCCCCATTTAGTGCAGACCCCCCATCAGTATAGAATCCCCCCTTAGTGCAGAACCCCACCATCAGTATAAAATCCCCCTTATTGCAGACCCCATCAGTATAAACACCCCCCCTTAATACAGACCCCAGACCCCCCGCAGTATAGACACCCCTGATTTAGTGCAAACCCCCGCAGTATAGAAAATATACCCTCTTAGTGCAGACCGCCACAGTATAGACACCCCCCTTAGTGCAGACCCCCCCATCAGCATAGACACCCCTCTTCCCTCCCATAGCGCCCCCCCACATGTCCATCTACTTATAAGTAGACATATAAGTGTACAGTACAGACCTCAGAACAGCGCGGCCGCTGACCTACACACACAGCGTTGTGCCCCTCGGGCTCCTCCTCCTCACTGGATGTAAACAGAGAGGAGGAGGAGGAAGCGGCTTCAGTCGGCTCCATTGGGGACACAGCAAGGCGCAGATCATCAGTGCAGTGGCAGTGTTAGCGGTCCCGCAATCCACAGGTGTCCCCCCGCCCCCACCTAGCAACGCTACTGAGAACACCTTTGGGATGAACAAGACACCTTTCACACCACGCCGCCCATAGTGTCATAGGTACCGTCGGATTTGTGGCTCAAATAAAGGGTTAAAACCGCCCGCAATAAGCCGCAATAGCGGCATTTTTGCCGGCGGTATTACAGCGCTGCCCCATTGATTTCAATGGAGAGCAGCGGTGGAGGAGCGGTAAACACACTGCTCCAAAGAAGCTGCTGGCTCCGGTGTGAACAATGGTGCAGCTGTCTGCTCTCATTTGTTTATATACAAATCTTCTCTTTCTTTATCTATGAGCTGGGGATATGGCACCAGGAGACACCAGGATGTGGCCCTGGGAGACCACCAGGATACAACAGGATGTGGCAACAGGAGACACCAGGATGTGACACCAGGAGACACCAGACTGTGGCACCAAGAGACACCAGACTGTGGCACCAAGAGACACCAGACTGTGGCACCAAGAGACACCAGACTGTGGCACCAAGAGACACCAGACTGTGGCACCAAGAGACACCAGGATGTGGCACCAGGAGACCACCAGGAGACACCAGGATGTGGCACCAGGAGACCACCAGGAGACACCAGGATGTGACACCAGGAGACACCAGGATGTGGCACCAGGAGACACTAGGATGTGGCACCAGGAGACCACCATGAGACACCAGGATTTGGCACCAGGAGACACCAGGATGTGGCACCAGGAGACACAAGGATGTGGCACCAGGAGACACAAGGATGTGGCACCAGGATGTGGCACCAAGAGACACCAGGATGTGGCACCAAGAGACACCAGGATGGGGCACCAAGAGACACCAGGATGTGGCACCAGGAGACACCAGGATGTGGCATCAGGAGACACCAGGATGTGGCACCAGGAGACGACCGGGAGACACCAAGATGTGGCACCAGGAGACACCGGGATGTGGCACCAGGAGATGACCGGGAGACACCAGACTGTGGCTCCAGGAGACACCGGAATGTGGCACCAAGAGACACCAGACTGTGGCACCAAGAGACACCAGGATGTGGAGACCACCAGGAGACACCAGGATGTGGCATCAGGAGACACCAGGATGTGACACCAGGAGACACCAGGATGTGGCACCAGGAGACACCAGGAGACACTAGGATGTGGCACCAGGAGACACTAGGATGTGGCACCAGGAGACACCAGGATGTGGCACCGGGAGACCACCATGAGACACCAGGATGTGGCACCAGGAAACATCAGGATGTGGCACCAGGAGGCCACCAGGAGACACCAGGATGTGGCACCAAGAGACACCAGGATGTGGCACCAAGAGAAACCAGGATGTGGCACCAGGAGACACCAGGATGTGGCACCAGGAGACACCTGGGTGTGGCACCAGGAGACACCAGACTGTGGCTCCAGGAGACACCAGAATGTGGCTCCAGGAGACACCAGACTGTGGCACCAGGAGACACCAGACTGTGGCACCAGGAGACCACTAGGAGACACCAGGATGTGGCATCAGGAGACGACAGGATGTGACACCAGGAGACACCAGGATGTGGCACCAGGAGACACCAGGATGTGGCACCAGGAGACCACCATGAGACAACAGGATGTGGCACCAGGAGACACAAGGATGTGGCACCTGGAGACCACCAGAAGACACCAGGATGTGGCACCAAGAGACACCAGGATGTGGCACCAAGAGACACCGGGATGTGGCACCAAGAGACACCAGGATGTGGCACCAGGAGCCACCAGGAGACACCGGGATGTGGCACCAGGAGACACCAGCCTGTGGCTCCAGGAGACACCGGAATGTGGCACCAGGAGACACCAGGCTGTGGCACCAAGAGACACCAGGAGACACCAGGATGTGGCACCAGGAGACCACCAGGAGACACCAGGATGTGGCATCAGGAGACACCAGGATATGACACCAGGAGACACCAGGATGTGGCACCAGGAGACACTAGGATGTGGCACCAGGAGACACCAGGATGTGGCACCGGGAGACCACCATGAGACACCAGGATGTGGCACCAGGAAACACCAGGATGTGGCACCAGGAGGCCACCAGGAGACACCAGGATGTGGCACCAAGAGACACCAGGATGTGGCACCAAGAGACACCAGGATGTGGCACCAAGAGACACCAGGATGTGGCACCAAGAGACACCAGGATGTGGCACCAGGAGACACCAGAATGTGGCACCAGGAGACACCAGGAGACACCGGGATGTGGCACCAGGAGACACCAGACTGTGGCTCCAGGAGACACCGGAATGTGGCACCAGGAGACACCAGACTGTGGCTCCAGGAGACACCAGAGTGTGGCACCAGGAGACACCAGAGTGTGGCACCAGGAGACCACTAGGAGACACCAGGATGTGGCATCAGGAGACACCAGAATCTGACACCAGGAGACACCAGGATGTGGCACCAGGAGACACCAGGATGTGGCACCGGGAGACCACCATGAGACAACAGGATGTGGCACCAGGAGACCACCAGGAGACACCAGGATGTGGCACCAAGAGACACCAGGATGTGGCACCAGGAGACACCAGGATGTGGCGCCAAGAGACACCAGGAGAGCCCCCATCCATCAATCTTCTTTTTTTGCTGTTTTCTACATCTGTGTAGAAAAAGAAATATATAAAATAAGTGTGCATGTGTTATTTACCTCCGCTCTTTAACTTATTAATTTTTGTTACATTTTGTTTCTTGCTTTTGCTCAGCATGTTGTTAACTGATGAGTTTGAGCAGATTTCACGAATGACACTCTCATACTTATGGAATAAAGAGAATCCCCGGGAGATAACTAGGACATGATTTGCAGCAATCTGTAACATATGGGCCGCGGAGGGGATCAATTTACCTGTTTTACTAAATGCACTTTGTGAGGCTTTACAATCGCTAAATGCGTTTCTCCGTGGTACATACGGTGGCGCTTTTGTGGTTTAATGCACATGTGAAAAGAACTTGTATTTAAATATAAAATGTGTTCCGAGCATTCAGTGTAATGGAGCGATCGCTGTGCCTTTCTTCCTGTTCTGTTAGCTACAAAGTAAAGTAAAAGTAAAACTGGCAACTTCCAGACAATGGATTGGTCACAGCAGAGGCGTTCAACCTTTATTTTTATTTTTTTTTCTAAAACATACGCCTCTTCGTGAAATGGTTAGTTTAGTCTGAATTTTTATTTTTTTTGCCGGTTTCTGAGTCACACTGGTAACGCATTACTGTCCCGTCAGACCAGTGGCAGCCCGTCCATTGGGGGGGTGGGAGGAGCACCACCCCCCCCCCCCCATCCAATGCGTCCGGGGCCCCTAATCTACATGCAGGGTGCCAGACGCATGGATTCTGATGGGGATTTTATTTTGAAGCCTGAGGCTCTAAGAAGCTTCACAAAAAATAAAAAGGGTGGGCTCTGGGGGCCAGGAGCGTTGCTAGGTGACAAAAAAAACAGGGGCTTCGGCCCGAAGTCCGAGCCCGGGGGGGGGGGGCTG
The DNA here is from genome assembly GCF_037356315.1 of Lithobates pipiens. Classification (NCBI taxonomy): domain Eukaryota; kingdom Metazoa; phylum Chordata; class Amphibia; order Anura; family Ranidae; genus Lithobates; species Lithobates pipiens. Next base: position 261,610,929 of record NW_027507685.1, on the reverse strand, counting down.
GGGGTGGTGGTGGTGTGTGTTACCTACCTGCCTACCTAACGTACACTGATGTACACTGACCATTACACTCATCTACATGACCTACCTGACATAAACTGACCATCACACTCACCTACCTGCTAGCTCTTTTACAGGCGGTGGCCCGGTCAGACCCTCAAGCTCCTTTTGTGCCTTTCTGCATCTGAATGGACATATGTAAGTGCACCTTTAAAAAAAAAAAAAAGCATCATTACATTATATCTGCTTCCTGTGGCTCTTTGTGGCTGAGCCAATGAGTCTCGTGAGGGGAGACAGATGATATTTGATACTGGAAAGAGTTTCTTCCACGTACCACGGCATATCTGACTGTGATCGTACGGTATCGACACAGGGCTGGTGGAGGTTTCCCTAGGCGAAACCTCATTTTGCCACCCCACCCCCCCCACCATTGGCTACGCCCATGACTCCACACCCTTTGCAATATGTGACCATTACACATACACTGACCTACCTATCTGACATATACACTGACCCACCTACCTGACCATTACACATACACTAACCCACCTAGCTGACACATACACTGACCCACCTGACCATTATACACACACTGACCTACCTACCAGACACATACACTGACCCACCTACCTGATAAAATACACTGACCTACCTACCTGACACATACACTGACCATTACACACACACTGACCCACCTACCTGACACATACACTGACCTACCTGACCATTACACACACACTGACCTGCCTACCTGACCATTACACACACACACACACACACACACACACACACACACACACACACACACTGACCTACCTGACCATTACACACACACACACTGACCTACCTACCTGACCATTACACACACTGACCTACCTGACCATTACACACACACTGACCTACCTGACCATTACACACACACACACACTGACCTACCTACCTGACCATTACACACACTGACCTACCTACCTGACCATTACACACACTGACCTGCCTACCTGACCATTACACACACACACACTGACCTACCTATCTGACCATTACACACACACTGACCTACCTATCTGACCATTACACACACACTGACCTACCTATCTGACCATTACACACACACTGACCTACCTGACCATTACACACACACTGACCTACCTATCTGACCATTACACACACACTGACCTACCTACCTGACCATTACACACACACTGACCTACCTGACCAATACACACACACTGACCTACCTAGCTGACTCCTATTTCCTGCACTACTCACCCCCCCCCCCCATCCCCCACACGCAGCTCGCTGTAGATAGGGAGGATCCACCCTCCTCCTTACCTTTGCTGCTTCATCGACCATCACATCCGGGGCTCTCCTCAGCACTGGGCAGTGTTGCTCTGGTGTCCCCGCTGCCCGGGAGGTCAGCTAACAGACGCTGCACCTCTCAATGCTCCGAGCCCCGCCCCTCTGCTGCACACCCCACCCTGCTGTGAGCGTACTCTGTGAAGACATTGGGGGAATTGGAGGCATACAGAGGCCGTGGCTGCGCCCTGGGGGGGTAGTGCGCCCTAGGCGGCTGCCTACTCCGCCTAGTGGTAGCACCGGCCTCTGTATCCACACATGGAGTAGTGAAATAGACGCATAGATAGACCTATGAACTGAGGAGGTGCTCACATTACATGCTTTGTGGTCACTTGTTGGCTGAGGAATTCTGCTGAGTGCATTTTAAAGTCTTTTCGGGAGAAGCACTATTGCGTCTGAAGTTTTGGAGCACATATTATTTTAGAAGCACGGTGTTGGGGCATATATTGAAGAATTGTCTACTGTATACAGACATGTATGGACTTTGATGTAAATTGATGAATTGTGTTTTTTATGGTCACTTGTATTTATATAAAGGAATTATTAATTTATCGCTTATATCGTTATATCCAGACAGCGCCCTTTAATACGCACTTTTTCAGAGATAAAATAAAGCCGGTCTTGGAGCGTGGGGTTGCAAATCGGGAAGGTTGCAGCTGAAAGTGCAGTCAACATTAATTCAGGAAGCCTCTATAATGTTTTGGGTTCTCATTGAATTTATCAGGCCAAGGGAGGCGGTAAGAATCACTGTTTGTAGCTGTTTGCTGTCGTTGCTGCACAAGTTGTGATCACTTTTCAATTACTTCCCCTTGTAACTCTTGTACTTGTGCTTGTAAGCCTGGAATCATCCGGGCTTAGTTTGTAACAGCCTCAGTTAGCGAAAACAACATGTCCGCTGAGGTATCGGGGAGCTGCGGCGGTCTCCGCATTCTTTTGGCCAGATTATTGTGTTAGGAGAATACCTGTAGTGAGTGGAGACCAATTGCCGATAACGTCAGGCTAAGCACAGTTCTGAGTTCTGTAAGAGATTGAATAGTCTGAGCTGTTAGACCGATGATCAGTGTCGGGGTCACAAGCCAAGGTCGGTGCGGGAGAAGAGTTTCATAGTCAGGGTCACAAGATAAGGACGATGCAGGAGAAGAATTTTGTAGTTGGGGTCACAAGCCAAGGTCGGTGCAGGAGAAGAATTTTGTAGTCGGGGTCACAGGCCAAGTTTAAATCCGGAGAAGAGTTTCGTAGTAGGGGTCACAAGCCAAGGTCGGAGCAGGAGAAGAGTTTTGTAGTCGGAGTCACAGGCTAAGTTTGATGCAGGAGAAGAGTTTTGTAGTCGGAGTCACAAGCCTAGGTTGGAGCAGGAGAAGACTTTTGTAGTTGGGGTCACAAGCCAAGGTCGGTGCGGGAGAAGAATTTTGTAGTCGGGTCACAGGCCACGTTTAAATCCGGAGAAGAGTTTCGTAGTCGGGGTCACAAGCCAAGGTCGGAGCAGGAGAAGAGTTTTGTAGTTGGGGTCACAAGCCAAGGTTGGAGCAGGAGAAGAATTTCGTAGTCGGGGTTACAGGCCAAGTTTGATGCCAGAGAAGAGTTTCGTAGTCGGGGTCACAGGCCAAGGTTGGTGCAGGTGAAGAGTTTCATAGCCAGGGTCAAAAGCCAAGCACGATGCAGGAGAAGAGTTTGTAGTTGGGGTCACAAGCCAAGGTCTGTGCAGTAAAAGAGTTCCATAGTCAGGGTCACAAGCCAAGGTCGATGCAGGAGAAGAGTTTCGTAGTTGGGGTCACAAGCCAAGGTCAGTGCAGGAGAAGAATTTTGTAGTCGGGATCACAAGCCAAGGTTGGTGCAGGAGAAGAGTTTCATAGTTGGGGTCACAAGCCAAGGTCGGAGCACGAGAAGAGTTTTGTAGTTGGTGTCACAAGCCAAGGTCGGAACAGGAGAAGTGTTTTGTAGTTTTGGGTCACAAACCAAGGTCGATGCAGGAGAATAGTTTCATAGTTGGGGTCACAGAGCCAAGGTCGGAGCAGGAGAAGAGTTTCATAGTTGGGGTCACAAGCCAAGGTTGGAGCAGGAGAAGAGTTTTGTAGTTGGTGTCACAAGCCAAGGTCGGAGCAGGAGAAGAGTTTTGTAGTTGGGGTCACAAGCCAAGGTCGGAGCAGGAGAAGTGTTTTGTAGTTGGGGTCACAAGCCAAGGTCGGAGCAGGAGAAGAGTTTTGTAGTTGGGGGTTACAAGCCAAAGTTGGTGCAGGAGAAGAGTTTCATAGTCGGGGTCACAAGCCAAGGTCGGAGCAGGAGAAGAGTTTTGTAGTTGGGGGGTCACAAGCCGAAGTTGGTGCAGGAGAAGAGTTTCATAGTCGGGGTCACAAGCCAAGGTCGGAGCAGGAGAAGAGTTTTGTAGTTGTGGTCACAAGCCAAGCATGCACATGGGAGCCATCAGGCACGGTGGTCCGTTTCTTCACAGCACATGCGCCGATCAAGACAGTTTACCTATAGGTAAATGTCAGCAAAAAGGTTTACAACCGATTTAAAGCGGTTGTATGCCCCCGCTTTGTGATTTTTTTAGGGGGTTCCCACCAGTTTGAGAAAGTCATCATCTTGTGTTGGATTTCACTGCTGTGTTATTGAAAAGTTAAGCTGCCTGTGGATAATGCCAAGTCAGTAGGTGACCATACTGCCTGGGCAGACTGGGTCTAAGGAGGTATGTCAATGCATAAAATGCCATTTTGAAACAGAACATGGAGGCTTAATGTGAAGGGAGGGGAGAGAGGGGGTGACAGCTGACCTCGAAGCAGAGGAGGAGGACGGATGAATAAAGAACGAAGGAGAGATTAGGTCGGCCTTTATCAACCCTTTCAACACAGAAGAACCCTTGAAATAGTTCTCCGGGTCTCGGGGCCGGGGGAACCCCTTCTAAAAATTCGAAATCTACAACTCATGATACATCAATGTGATGGTCAGTGGGAAGAATGATCCATGCTAAAAAAAGATCAATGGTGTCGGTGGGAACTTATCTGAGAGGCAAAAATTGCCCAATGCTGAAGGAACCCCTACAACCTCTGGAGCAGCCTTTCTCAACCTTTTCAACACAGAGGAACCCTTGAAATAGTTCTTCGGTCTCGGGGGAACCCCCTGCTAAAAATTAGAAATCTACAACTCATGATACATTAGTGTGATAGTCGGTGGGAAGAATGGTCCTTACACTTGTGACCATTGGGAAGAATTACCTCCTTATAGATAGCTAAAAAGATCAATGGTGTCGGTGGGAACTTATCTGAGAGGCAGAAATGGCCCAATGCTGAAGGAACCCCTACAACCTCTGGAGGAACCCTGGTTGAGAATCACTGCTCTGGAGGAACCCTGGTTGAGAATCACTGCTCTGGAGGAACCCTGGTTGAGAATCACTGCTCTGGGGGAACCCTGGTTGAGAATCACTGCTCTGGAGGAACCCTGGTTGAGAATCACTGCTCTGGAGGAATCCTGGTTGAGAATCACTGCTCTGGAGGAACCCTGGTTGAGAATCACTGCTCTGGAGGAACCCTGGTTGAGAATCACTGCTCTGGAGGAACCCTGGTTGAGAATCACTGCTCTGGAGGAATCCTGGTTGAGAATCACTGCTCTGGAGGAATCCTGGTTGAGAATCACTGCTCTGGAGGAACCCTGGTTGAGAATCACTGCTCTGGAGGAATCCTGGTTGAGAATCACTGCTCTGGAGGAACTCTGGTTGAGAATCACTGCTCTGGAGGAACTCTGGTTGAGAATCACTGCTCTGGAGGAACCCTGGTTGAGAATCACTGCTCTGGAGGAACCCTGGTTGAGAATCACTGCTCTGGAGGAACCCTGGTTGAGAATCACTGCTCTGGAGGAACCCTCGTTGAGAATCACTGCTCTGGAGGAACCCTGGTTGAGAATCACTGGATTAGGTAGAGGGAAAGAGATTGAAGACATCTACAGTAGATGTAGATAAGGAGAAGCGTTACCCAATCAAGTATAGAGGCACATAAAAACAGAAGGAGCAGAGAGGACATGATAGCGGACAGGGAAAGAGAGAAGACACAGCGGTAGATGATTGATCTTATCAAGGAACCTTCAGGCTGGGTTCCCACTATTGTGAATTGGATGCGGGTTTCTCTGCATCGCATGACACAAGACTGTGTGACCAGCTTTCAATGGAACTGGCTCGCACATCTCCGCAGCGGTAGCGGAGCGCACTGCAGAAGAATCCTGTGCGTCTTTGGCCCCCGTTTCAGGTCTGAATTCGGCCAATAATTTGGACTCAACTGGGACTTAGAACGTTGAAAGGGGGACGCTCCGGACCCCCTGCTGCAAGCCGCTCCAAAAACAGTGTGGACCCCCTAAAGAAAAAGGTAGCATCTGAAGAAAAGGTTGGTGAGGGGTGGCAAGGCAAGAGGAGCTTCAGCTGATTTTGTTTCACTGGGCAAGTGTACAGAGAAGGGGTGGACATGGACAGGGCTGCCTTAATGCACGGGCACTGCCCAGGGGCCCCAGGAGCATGGGGGGGGCCCAATGATTATCTTGCATTACATCATATATTCCAACTGACCCTGGATTTGCCGGGACAGTCACACTTTTTTTACTAAGCTGTCCTAGGATGGCTGTGTCCCGGGAAGCATTCCAGAACCTGAACTGCGCCCTGTGTCATTTATACAGCAATCAGTGCATTTTTATAGCACTGATCTCTATATAAATGTCACTGGTCCCAAGAAAAGTGTCAAAAGTGTCCGATCTGTCTGCCGCAATGTCGCAGTCCTGCTAAAAATCGCAGATCCTTGCCAATACTAGTAAAAAAAAAAATTATAATAAAAATGCCATAAATCTTTCCCCTATTTTGTAGACACTATAACTTTTGCGCAAACCAATCAATACCATACGCTTATTGTGATTTTTTTTTTTTTACCAAAAATATGTAGAAGAATACATATTGGCCTAAACTGAGGAAGAAAATATATATATTTTTTTTAATTGGAGATATTTATTATAGAAAAAAGTTTTTTCAAAATTGTTTTTTTTTGTCTAGAGCGCAAAAAAAACAAAAGCCGCAGAGGTGATCAAATACCACCAAAAGAAAGCTCTCTTTGTGGGGGAAAAAAAAAGGATACCGTAAGAGTGTAGATCCATGTAGTGTCCTTCAACTAAGCCTCCAGGCTCCTTCAGAGAAGCCAGCCTTTGCGCACGGCCTTCTCCTGAAGAGTCCTATCCTTGGGGTTTCTCCAGTTGCTGGGCCTCTCCCTTGGATGAGACGGCACCGGACCACCTTTGGATCAATAGGCCCTTTGGTTCAGGCCTGTCCCTGCAGTTACGTTGCCTCGGGCTAGCCAGCCCCTCGAGACTTGAAATGCATGGTTTCCACACCCCAGGCCAGGTGGGCCATGGAGGCTGGTCAGGAGGACCAGAACCAAACATACAGAAAACATTCTCTGGAACAGAACAGAACCGCGTACACGTGATGTCGGTACCTTAAATACCACCTCCCAGAATGCACAGCAGGAGAACACTCCCACTGGGCTGGTTCCCGAAAGAAGAGCGGCATTCAATACACCCAGCTAGACTGCGTTCTTACTCTTGGCGGCGGGGTGGCAGCGACACCTGCGGTCAAGGAGAAATCCTCTGCCTCCTCGAAAATCCAGCTTGTACTTTTTGGTAGCTCTCGGTCAGCATTCTACAGAACAGTATTAAAGCGGGAGTCCGCTGGGAGTTCCACCATTTTTTTTTTTTTTAAAGCCAGCAGCTACAAATACTGCAGCTGCTGACTTTTAAAATAATGACACTTACCCGCCCAGCGCGCCCGCGATGTCGGCACCCGAAGCCGATCTCTCGATCGCCTCTCGGGTGCTGCCGCCACCATCTTGGGTATGGGAATCAGGAAGTAGAGCCTTTCGGCTTCATTTCCCGGTTCCCTAATGCGCATGCGCGAGTCGCACTGCGCAATAAGGATGGTCCCCGCTGTCTCTGGGATCCGTGTGTTTCCCAGCAGGCAGCGGGGAGACCTTCGGAAAGGGGCGCAGATTCTGCGGAAAGGGGCGTAGCTTCTGCAGAATCTACGCCGGAAGTGGGTGCAGATACCTGTACTGTACAGGTACCTGCACCCCCCTCCCCCCTGAAAGGTGCCAATTGTGGCGCCGGAGGGGGGGAGGGTTCCAATGAGTGGAAGGTCCACTTTGGGGTGGAGTTCCGCTTTAACTTGAAGCATTTCAGAATAAGTACAGAACAAGACAGAACGTCCTGAGTAATACGTACCTGAGTTCCTCAATTTCAAGTTATTTGTTGAACCATGAAGGTGGGGGGGGGGGGGGGGGCTCCATAGAAAACTCCTGGCCACTCAATCTCCCTGCAAATGGCAGGACTGGTATAATGATAAAAGTGTGCGCCCCCTAGTGGCCGCTCCGGTCCATTCGAACTGCTCAGGGACTGCAGCTAGAGAAGAAGAGAGTTGGATAGGAGGCTCTTTGCAAAATGAGTCCAAAAGGTGAACGTTCACTTTAATAACACTTTAGGCGCTCGTAGAACTTTATTTAATTGGTAACACTGACAATTTGTAGGCTCATGTGAAGTAGTATTATTTATCTGTAGGCCAGGCAAGCGGAATCATGAAAAAGTTCCATCTGCGACTTTTTATACCTTCAGAAACCATTCCTTCTTATGATCTCCTTATATATGTCCTTGTTATCGTTAAACCTTTCCAGAAAAGAAAAAAAAAAAAAAAAGAACAGCTATATCCGAGTGAAAAATACTTTTCATAAACAGCTGCGCGCGGTACGTCACGTTACTCCGGATTAATTTTTCCGTCACGTCGATGACCCCTCCGTCACCCCGCTCCATCCCCACCACATGTGCTTGCCTCGCAGACATGTTTATTGGCAATATGAGGAGGAGATGGGAGATATCAGCGAGGGGCCCCCAGGCAGCGATAATGCGCGCTCCGCACTCATCAGGTTGTCGCTTCTGTTTAAAAAGCAGGTCGGCGAATTTAATCAGCCGCCGCGCCGATCAACGGCGACTGCGAGAACGTTATTTCATATTGATGCCTTCAAGAGTGCGTAACCTCCGTTCATCCATTTGCAGGAGATCGATCTATCTATCTATCTATCTATCTATCTATCTATCTATCTATCTATCTATCTATCTATCTATCTATCTATCTATCTATCTATCTATCTATCTATCTATCGTATCTATCGTATCTATCGTATCTATCTATCTATCTATCTATCTATCTATCTATCGTATCTATCCTTTTTACATCCCCCCCCCCCTCTTTCCCCTTCCACATTTTTATCTTATCTCTCTTAGCCCCCCGTACACACACAGTCGGATATTCCGACAACAAAATCCGCCGGATTTTGTCTGACGAATTTTGTCGGAAACTGGTGTTGCATACACACGGTCTGACAAAGTTGTCGGGAAATCCGATCGTTCGGAACGTGATGACGTTATTTATAGCTTTGGTGTAGGAACTTGATGTGAACATGTGTGGCACTTTGTCCAATCTGAATTCTCTACAAACGATCGGACAAAGTCCGATCGGATCATGTTGTCGGAAAGTTTTATAGCCCAGCTCTTAAACTTGGTCCGTCGGATATTCCGACGGAAACAGTCCGATGGAGACCACACACAGTCGGATTATCCGGATTACCTCTCTCCCATTATCTGTCTATCTATCTATCTATCTATCTATCTATCTATCTATCTATCTATCTATCTATCTATCTATCTATCTATCTATCTATCTATCTATCGTATCTATCGTATCTGTCTATCTATCTATCTATCTATCTATCTATCTATCTATCTATCTATTTATCTATCTATCTCTCTCTATCTATCTATCTATCTATCTATCTATCTATCTATCTATCTATCTATCTATCTATCTATCTATCTATCTATCTATCTATCTATCTATCTATCTATCTATCTATCTAATCTATCTATCGTATCTATCTATCGTATCTATCTATCGTATCTATCTATCGTATCTATCTATCGTATCTATCTATCTATCTCTCTCTCTCTCTATCTATCTATCTATCTCTCTATTAAAAAAATAGACGGAAAAAGTCTGATCGGATTATGTTGTCGGAAAATCCGTTGCTGTGTAGGCTCTATCGGACTTTTTCTGTCTGACTCCGAAAAAATTTGGAGACAAAAGCTTTTATATTTTTTTTTTTTTTTTTGTGGGGAGGGGGGGGGGGCACAAATTTTTTTTGAAAAAAAATCAATTGCAGCCACTGTACCCACCAAACGCTACCGCTGTGCCCATCAATTGAAGTCACTGTGCCAAATGCTGCCACTGTGCCCATTAAAGAGGAAGTAAACCCTTCCAAACAACTTGGACCTATAGGTAAGCCTAGATTAAGGCTTACCTGTAGGTCCAAGCAATATCTCCTAAACCTATATGGTTTAGGAGATATTTGCCCGAAAATGGGCACCGCTGTCTACGGCGCATGCGCCGTAGACAGCGGCGCGCATGCGCACTAAATGCGGCAAATCCAAGAATGGATTTGCCAAATTTGTCGACTCCCGTGCGCATGCGCGGGAGTGACGTCATCGCGGCTTCGCCGTATGACAGTGGCGGAGCTGCGAGGCGCGACTCCCGTGCGCATGCGCGGGAGTGACGTCATCGCGGTTGCGCCGCTGTGATTCGTCGGAGCTGCGAGACGCCACAAGCAACATGGATGCGGCGGACTACAGGGATCAGCGGCGACTTCGCTGGCTCCTGTGTCAGGTAAGTGACACATAATGAGCTACTATGCGATGCGATGCGATGCGATGCATAGTAGTCCATTATGCTTTACCTTTGCAGGGAAAAAAAGAGGAAGTAAACCCATCAGGGTTTACTTCCTCTTTAAACACTGCCACTGTGCCCATCCATTGCAGCCACTGTGCCCATTAAACGCTACCACTGTGCCCAAACGCAGCCACTGTGCCCATCAAATGCAGGTGACGGGTAACAGATCTGAACCTGAACACCTGAGAGGAGGGTTTAGTGTTAGGAAAGCGAATATTCATTCGCTTTTCTAACACAGCTGAGTGGCCTGCGAGCGTCCAGCAAGGCGCTCGTAGGTTGCTTTTCTTTTCTTACATCAGGGGACGCCGAGCCATAGTAGTTACTATGTGGGTTATATGGACCACTGATAGGTGATGGACACTGGCACGCCCTAAGGCAAGACGTGTACTCCCCTATATAACCCCTATGCAAGGATCTATCTATTGGTGATAAAGGGGGTGGCAAGAAAGACGGGGCGGCACCCGTGCGCCCTTATGGATGCAACGCCACTGCTCCCTTCTCTATCTATCTATCTATCTATCTATCTATCTATCTATCTATCTATCTATCTATCTATCTATCTATCTATCTATCTATATATCTATATCTATATCTATCTGTCTATCTATCTATAGTATCCTCTAGTTAGGTAGGTGCTGGAGTGAGGATTTTTCTGGAGATTAGGAAAATGTAGGCAGGCCTAGCTGATGACTAGGCCTCTTTGTTTCAATTCTGGGCTGGGCGTGGCTCAGGGCACAGCTGGGTGACTCACAGATAACATCACTGCCCCCCTTCCTTTTATTTCTGGAAGGAAGGCAGGAGAGGAGAGTTAGAGCTGCCTGGGGTACCCTGAGGAGCCTTGACCAATCCCCAAATTGGATTAGCAGGGATTCTGAAATACCCTGGGTCAGCCCAGCTTAACACTCTCTCTCTCTCTCTCACTCCCTTCTTCCTCCGCCTCTCTATCTATCCAAGGCCATTTTTAACACAAAAAATGGCAAAAGGGGCAGCTGCCCCAGGCCCAGCCATTGTTGTGGGGCCCAAAAACTGCAATGCCCGCAAATAGTTGATAAGAGGATTCGTTAGTGCATGAAAATTGTAGATATTCATCCCGACGCGTTTCAGGACAATTGTGCAGTCCTTTCATCAGGGGGCGTTCAGAGCAGGAAGAGACTACCACAGCACATTCTAAAGGTAAGAGACAAAAACAAAAATAATTGTTTTTTTTGTTTTTGTCTCTCACCTTTAGAATGTGTGGTGGTAGTCTCTTCCTGCTCTGAACGCCCCCTGATGAAAGGACTGCACAATTGTCCTGAAACGCGTCGGACTGAATATCTACAATTTTCATGCACTAACGATTCATGATTGTAACTTGTTGTTTTTATCAATGATATTTTTGGTGATGTTTGCACCTTAATAATTTTATGTTTTTCACAATAAAATATCATTCATATAATTTTTGTTTGTATCCTTTTCCCTCGTTGCCTACAAGGTCCCTTATACTTCCCCGTTGGCTGCGGCCGTGGATAGAGGAGGGGAGCGGTGCCCGGGCGTCCCTAATGGGTGGGCCGCCACTGGGAGGCACTGTTCCGCTGCACCCTGGGGGGGGGGGGCCATCCGGAAGGACGTATGGGGGGCCCCCCGTGATTTCTATTAGCGGCCCTGTGAATGTGTAATTGTCATTCAAAGTGTGAGAGCGCTGAAAGATGAAAATTGGCCTGGGCAAGAAGAGGGGTGAACGTGCCCCCCGAGGTTAAACATGCTTTGGATCTACATTCAGATAAATACTCAAGTATGAATCCACCCATAGGGGTAAGAGAGTTGCCAATCCCAAATTAAATATAGAGAGACAAATATCCCCCCTCCCCAGGGGAAGTATAAGGGACTTTGTAGGCAACAAGGGAAAAGGATATAAACAAAAATGATATAAATGATATTTTATTGAGAAAAATATAAAATGATTAAGGTGCAAACATCACCAAAAAGAAAGTTACAATCATGAATCGTTAGTGCATGAAAATTGTAGATATTCAGCCCGACGCGTTTCAGGACAATCGTGCAGTCCTTTCATCAGGGGGCGTTCAGAGCAGGAAGAGACTGCCACAGCACATTCTAAAGGCAAGAGACAAAAACAAAAACAAATTATTATTATTTTTTTTGTCTCTTACCTTTTAGAATGTGCTGTGGTAGCCTCTTCCTGCTCTGAACGCCCCCTGATGAAAGGACTGCACGATTGTCCTGAAACGCGTCGGGCTGAACATCTACAATTTTCATGCACTAACGATTCATGATTATAACTTGTTGTTTTTATCCATTATATTTTTGGTGATGTTTGCAGCTTAATAATTTTATATTTTTCACCATAAAATATCATTTATATCATTTTTGTTTATATCCTTTTCCCTCGTTGCCTACAAAGTCCCTTATACTTCCCCTGGGGGGGGGGGGGGGGGGGATATTTGTCTCTCTACATTCAGATAAAAAGGTAAAAAAAAAGAAAAATGATAAATAAGTAAATAAATGAATAAAAAATGGGTAAACCCAATGGACCACTAGTTTTTTTTTTTTTTTCTATTGTTGTTCTTATTGTTCACTTTTCTATATATATTTTTTTTTTAAATAAAAAAAATGAAATGACCTTCTTAAAATAGAGGGGGTGGAGAGCCGGGAGCAAAGGCAGACGATAGATTTGTAGCCAGACAGACAAATGAGACAGACAGACATGGTATTATTATTGTTTGAGGGTAAAACGCGTCGAACACTTTTTTTTTTTCCGCTCTCGCAGAGGAAGGATAAGATAAAACCCAGAGAGCGCACTGCTTCCAGGTTCCTCCTGTGAAAATGTTAATCAGACTTTAAAGCTGACAAGGGTGATAATTTACTGTCATAAATTATCCAATGTGATAATTGATGAGCAGATAAGTGCGCGCACTTTCTCTCCAGGCAACGGGTCGCTTCTGGAAGTCACAATAAAATATTTTTACATTAATTGAGTACAACATAACATCACAGATAATAATGTCTACAGTGAAAATGGCAAAAAAAAAAAAAAATGGTATTCTCTGGTGCTTTGCATATTGAAGATCCTTTTTTTTTTTTTTCCCCGGTAACTATAGAAAAAGGTTTCCTGGTCCCTCGGGTCCTGTTTAACCTACAGAAATAAAATTTGTATTCTGCTAGTTGTGCCGCCACAGGAAGAGAAGCGCGTCAAAATAAAGCCAATTAAGACATTAGTGTATTACCCAAAAGGGATCGGCGCTATCAGGAATAGTTCACACAGTCAGATCTTGGGGTGTTTTTTTTTTTTTTTCATGGACAGAGTTTAGAAAACTTTAATGATGAAATGACAATCTGCACCGGAACGTCCCCTGCAAAAGATCTAAGTGGGGCTGTCAGAAAACGAGGGGGGGGGGGGGGGGCACGATCTCTGAAAAATCACGCCATCAAAATTTCCGAAGCCGTCAACTTTTTCGTTAACCAGTTCGCTGCTTTTTTTTTTTTTTTTTTTTTTAGGGACCATTCACACCTTTTCAGCTCGTAAAAAAACAAAAAAAAACACTCGTCTCAAAAAGTTGTGTGGCGCTGGTATTTTTAATACCGACGCTAGTATTTTTGTAAATTTAAGTTTGTCTGAAGCTGCAGTTTGGCTCAGTCTAAAGCCGCGTACACACGGGCGGACTGTCTGTCCAACTTAGTCCGCTGAAACACATTTCAGCGGACAGTCCGCTCGTGTGTGGGCTTCAGCGGACTTTTTCAGCGTGCAGTCTGGCGGACTAAGTATTTCGGAATTTCCGTAATACAGTCCGTCCAACTTTGGTTTCAGCGGACAGTCCACTCGTGAGTAGGCTAGTTGGACGGACTAAGAATGGCGCATGCTCAGAAAGGATTTACACGGTGGAAGGTTGCATTGCTGTGTATTGGACTTCCTATTTCTAGTCCCGTCGTACGTGCTGTACACGTCATCGCGCAAGCTTTCGACGGACTGTCTGTTCATCGTGTGTGGTCAAGTCCGTTCATTCGAAAGTAGGACGGACTGTCCGTCGGATTGTCTGACGGACTTAGTTGGCCAGACAGTCCGCCCGTGTGTACGCGGCTTAATTATGCTAAAGTTCTGGCTTCTGTACCAGTTTGGCTGGGTTGCGCTAATTTCCACTTGGCCGTGGGTGTCGCTGTCACCACCAGGTAAGTGTTGGAGATGCAACAAGCTAAATGTATTGGGTACCCTTTTTACTCAGAAACAGCCCGGTGGGAGTGGTCTACCCGCTATGCGTTCTGGGTAAGGGTATTTAAGGTACCAACGGTAATGTCCCAGTGTTGTGGTCCTCTGAAAAGGGATGCGTGGGCTGGGAATCTGAAGTTCAGCATGTACATAGTGGTTGAAAGGTGTCCATACCTGAACCCCCATTCTTGGGTGAGCGAGCTCACCATCCAATGACTGAAGTCTCCTCCCCACCCTCCCTTCTCTCTCTTGCCTCCGAGCAAATGAATTACGCTAAAGTTCTGGCTTCTGTACCAGTTTGGCTGGGTTGCGCTAATTTCCACTTGGCCGTGGGTGTCGCTGTCACCACCAGGTAAGTGTTGGAAATGCAACAGGCTAAATGTATTGGGTACCCTTTTTACTCAGAAACAGCCCGGTGGGAGTGGTCTACCCGCTGTGCGTTCTGGGTAAGGGTATTTAAGGTACCAACGGTAATGTCCCAGTGTTGTGGTCCTCTGAAAAGGGATGCGTGGGCTGGGAATCTGAAGTTCAGCATGTACATAGTGGTTGAAAGGTGTCCATACCTGAACCTCCATTCTTGGGTGAGCGAGCTCACCATCCAATGACTGAAGTCTCCTCCCCACCCTCCCTTCTCTCTCTTGCCTCCGAGCAAATGAATTACGCTAAAGTTCTGGCTTCTGTACCAGTTTGGCTGGGTTGCGCTAATTTCCACTTGGCCGTGGGTGTCGCTGTCACCACCAGGTAAGTGTTGGAAATGCAACAGGCTAAATGTATTGGGTACCCTTTTTACTCAGAAACAGCCCGGTGGGAGTGGTCTACCCGCTGTGCGTTCTGGGTAAGGGTATTTAAGGTACCAACGGTAATGTCCCAGTGTTGTGGTCCTCTGAAAAGGGATGCGTGGGCTGGGAATCTGAAGTTCAGCATGTACATAGTGGTTGAAAGGTGTCCATACCTGAACCCCCATTCTTGGGTGAGCGAGCTCACCATCCAATGACTGAAGTCTCCTCCCCACCCTCCCTTCTCTCTCTTGCCTCCGAGCAAATGAATTACGCTAAAGTTCTGGCTTCTGTACCAGTTTGGCTGGGTTGCGCTAATTTCCACTTGGCCGTGGGTGTCGCTGTCACCACCAGGTAAGTGTTGGAAATGCAACAGGCTAAATGTATTGGGTACCCTTTTTACTCAGAAACAGCCCAGTGGGAGTGGTCTACCCGCTGTGCGTTCGGGGTAAGGGTATTTAAGGTACCGACGCCATTTTTTTTGGGGGGGGGTTTGTTTTTCCCAACCTCATGGCCCTCCTGGGCTTAGGTGTGTGCTGTCTCATTCAATGTCTCGGGGTTGGCTGGCCTGAGGCTCTGCAACTGAAAAGTAGGCCCAGAGGTTCTGGGGCCTACTGATCCAGAGGTGATCCTGTGCTGGCTTGCCTGAGGGGAGAACCAATGCAACTGGAGGATCCAGGGGAGGACTTTTTTGGGGAGGATCCAGGGGAGGACTTATTGGGGAGGATCCAGGGAGGACTTTTTTGGGGAGGACTTTTTTGGGGAGGATCCAGGGGAGGACTTTTTTGAGGAGGATCCAGGGGGGGACTTTTTTGGGGAGGATCCAAGGGAGGACTTTTTTGGGGAGGATCCAGGGGAGGACTTTTTTGGAAGAGGACTGAGCAACAAGGCTGGTGCCTCATGGAAAAGCCTGGAGACTCAGTTGGAGGATGCATCCTGGGTTGTCTACCACACAGTATCGCCGGTCAGCTGAAAGAATCAGGTACTGTGGGGAAACTCTTTTACTTTGCAACCAGAAGCTTATTGCGCCTTCCTGTGGTGGAGGATTGCATAACAAGATCGCTAAACTTATCAAGTCTGTGGTAGAGACTTTGACTGAACATATCGGCTGCTAAGTCAGTGAGAGATGCCTATCCGGCGGTTGTTAGATCCTGTCCATGGAAATTGTTTGTCCTCTGGATCAAGGAAATATCTTTAACCCGCAAAACTACAAAGGTACCTGAATCCTCCTTATCCTCTACCGCTCTATTGCAAAACTGTGTTTTTCTTAAATAAACATCCATAAAAAAGAACTAAGTGTCGGAGCACTATTCTTTGACCAACCCTTTTTACGGGACCCCTAAGATGGACACAGTGGACAGGTGAGGTAACGGTAAGCCCAGCAGCTCCTTCGGGGGTCAGTGCTACAGTTGTAAGATGTCCAACAAGCAAAATCCCATTTCCTGTTCACACCTTACCAACCAATCGGTGTCCTCCACCCCCCTCTGCCAATCCCTCCACTGGCTTCCACTCACCCAATGAAAAAAATTCAAAGTACTAACAATAATTTACAAACCCATCCATAACTCTGGCCCCCATCTACATCACTAACCTAGTCCCAAAATACCAACCAAGCCGCTCTCTTCGGTCCTCCCAAGCCATCCATAACTCTGCCCCTCAGCTACATCACTAACCTAGTCCCAAAATACCAATCAAGCCGCCCTCTTCGGTCCTCCCAAGCCATCCATAACTCTGCCCCTCAGCTACATCACTAACCTAGTCCCAAAATACCAACCAAGCCGCCCTCTTCAGTCCTCCCAAGCCATCCATAACTCTGCCCCTCAGTTACATCTCTAACCTAGTCCCAAAATACCAATCAAGCCGCTCTCTTCGGTCCTCCCAAGCCATCCATAACTCTGCCCCTCAGCTACATCACTAACCTAGTCCCAAAATACCAATCAAGCCGCCCTCTTCGGTCCTCCCAAGCCATCCATAACTCTGCCCCTCAGTTACATCTCTAACCTAGTCCCAAAATACCAATCAAGCCGCTCTCTTCGGTCCTCCCAAGCCATCCATAACTCTGCCCCTCAGCTACATCACTAACCTAGTCCCAAAATACCAACCAAGCCGCTCTCTTCGGTCCTCCCAAGCCATCCATAACTCTGCCCCTCAGCTACATCACTAACCTAGTCCCAAAATACCAATCAAGCCGCCCTCTTCGGTCCTCCCAAGCCATCCATAACTCTGCCCCTCAGTTACATCTCTAACCTAGTCCCAAAATACCAATCAAGCCGCTCTCTTCGGTCCTCCCAAGCCATCCATAACTCTGCCCCTCAGCTACATCACTAACCTAGTCCCAAAATACCAACCAAGCCGCTCTCTTCGGTCCTCCCAAGCCATCCATAACTCTGCTCCCCAGCTACATCACTAACCTAGTCCCAAAATACCAATCAAGCCGCTCTCTTCGGTCCTCCCAAGCCATCCATAACTCTGCCCCTCAGCTACATCACTAACCTAGTCCCAAAATACCAACCAAGCCGCCCTCTTCGGTCCTCCCAAGCCATCCATAACTCTGCCCCTCAGTTACATCTCTAACCTAGTCCCAAAATACCAATCAAGCCGCTCTCTTCGGTCCTCCCAAGCCATCCATAACTCTGCCCCTCAGCTACATCACTAACCTAGTCCCAAAATACCAATCAAGCCGCTCTCTTCGGTCCTCCCAAGCCATCCATAACTCTGCCCCTCAGCTACATCACTAACCTAGTCCCAAAATACCAACCAAGCCGCCCTCTTCGGTCCTCCCAAGCCATCCATAACTCTGCCCCTCAGTTACATCTCTAACGTAGTCCCAAAATACCAACCAAGCCACTCTCTTTGGTCCTCCCAAGACCTCCTGCTCTCCAGCTCCCTAGTCACCTCCTCCCATATCCGCCTCCAGAATTTCTCCAGAGCTTCTCAGATCCATTGGAATGCCCTATCCCGACTGTCCCCTAATCTATCCATCTTTAGACAATCCCAGAAAATCCTTCTCTTTAACCACTTGCCGACTGCCACACACCAATATATGTTGGCACAATGGCAACGTTGGGCAAATAGGCGTACCTGTACGTCCCCCTTAATTTCCTGGGTTAGCGTGCAGCATGACTATGCCCGCTGGCCTCCCGGCGATCATGTCACGGAGCGGCAGAATGGGGAGATACCTATGTAAACAAGGCATTTCCCCTGTTCTGCCTTCTGGCATGACAGAGATCACCGCTCCCTGTCATCAGGAGAAGTGATCGCTATCATGTGAGTTGAAGCCCATCCCCCCCACAGTTATGCCATGTACACACGATCATAAATTCGGCCAGGAAAGGACCAATGAGAGCTTTTGGTCAGAAAATCCGACCGTATGTACGCTCCATCGGACTTTTGCTGACGGAATTCCCGCCAGCAAAAGGTTGAGAGCAGGTTCTCTATTTTTCGGTCAGAAAAAGTTCCGATCTGAAATTCTGATTGTTATAACAATTCTGACTCTCAAAATTCCTACGCATGCTCGAAAACAATTTGACTCATGCTCGGAAGCATTGAACTTCATTTTCTCGTCTTAGTGTTGTACGTTACCGCGTTCTTGATGGTTTGAAAGTCCAGAGAACTTTTGTGTGACAGTGTGTATGCAAGCCAAGCTTGAGCGGAATTCCGTTAGAAAACCTATCCAAGATTTTTGGGGGATATTTATTATAGCAAAAAGTAAAAAAATAGTGCTTTTTGTTTTCAAAATTTACGCTTTTTTTTTGTTTTTTAGCGCAAAAAATAAAAATCGCAGAGGTGATCAAATACCACAAAAAGAAAAAAAAAAGATTTGGATGCCACATCGCACGGCCGCTCAATTGCCAGTTAATGCGACGCAGCGCTGAATAGCAAAAAGTGGTCTGGTCAGGACCAAGGGGGTAAAATCTTCAGGGGCTGAAGCGGTTAAAGAAGCCTATCCTGCTTCTAACTAATACACTGTTTTACTTCCTCCATCAGCTCATCCCCCACAGCTATTACGTTTTGTATTAATTGACCCTTCCTTTTTAGATTGTAAGCTTTAATGAGCAGGGCCCTCTGATTCCTCTTGTACCAAATTGTCACCTGTCCTTTCAGCCAATCAGGCGACAGGTATCAGACCCACTTCCCGATTGGCAGGGAGGAGGATCAGTGTTGTAATAGCGAATATTAATTTGCTGTCGCAACACACCTGGGTGGGCTCTGGACGCAATGCTCTGAGCCCCGAGCCCACCCCATTCTGAAGCCTATTAGGCCGCGTACACACGCGGGGACTGTTCGCCCAACTTTGTCCGCTGAACAGTGTTTCGGCGGACAGTCCGCTAGTGTGTGGGCTTTCAGCGGACAGTTTCAGCGAACAGTCCGCTGAACAAGGTTTTTCGGAAATTCCGTAAAACTGTCCGCTGAAACTTTGTTTCAGCGAACAGTCCCCTCGTGTGTAGGCTTGTTCGTCAAACTAAGTTCCGCGCATGCTCAGAAAGGATTTACACGCCGAAAGTTATAATGCAGTGTATAGGACGTTGTATTTTCCGTCCCGTCGTACGTGCCGTTCACGTCATCGCGCACGGTTTCAGCAAACTGTTCGTTCGTCGTGTGTGGGCAAGTCCGTCCATGCTAATTTTGAGCGGACTGTTTGCTGAAACTGTTTGACGGACAAAGTTGGGCGAACAGTCCCCGCGGGTGTACGCGGCCTTAGAGCCCTTCGGCTCTAATCAGTGCTTAACCAGTTCCCGACCGGCGCACGCCGATGTACGTCAGCAGAATGGCACGGGCAGGCAAATGGGCGTATCTGTACGTCCCTTTAAATTTGCCGCCCTGCCATCGGGAGCGCGCCGCCAGTGGCGCGCTCCCGCGCTGGTCGGGACCCCATGATTGCCGCGGGCATACCCGCAATCGTCTCACGGAGCGGCCGAATGAAGAAATGCCGTTGTAAACAGCATTTCTCCATTCTGCCTAGCAACTAGTGATGCTGATCTCTGCTCCATGTGATTGGAGCAGAGATCAGTGTTCACTAAATTAAAGCCCAGCCCCCAACAGTTAGTAACACACCCCTAGGTAACACTTAACCCCTACACTGCCACCCACTGGTTTACCCCTTCACTGCCAGTGTCATTTACACAGGAATCACTGCATTTATATAGCACTGATTGCTGTATAAATGACAATGGTCCCAAAAATGTGTCAAAAATGTCCGATGTGTCCGCCATAATGTCGCAGTCACAATAAAAATTGCTGATCGCCGTCATTACTAGTAAAAAAAAAATATGAATAAAAATGCCATAAAACTATCCCCTATTTTGTAAACACTATAACTTTTGCGCAAACCAATCATTACCAAAAATATGTAGAAGAATACGTATCGGCCTAAACTGAGGGAAAAAAATGTTTTTTTTATATATTTTTGGGGGATATTTATTATAACATAAAGTAAAAAATAATGTGTCTTTTTCAAAATTGTCGCTCTATTTTTGTTTATAGCGCAAAAAATAAAAACCGCAGGGGTGATCAAATACCACCAAAAGAAAGCTCTATTTGTGGAAAAAAAGGACGTCAATTTTGTTTGGGAGCCACGTCGCACGACCGCGCAATTGTCAGTTAAACCGACACAGTGCCGAATCGCAAAAAGTGGTCTGGTCTTTGACCAGCAAAATGGTCCGGTCTGTAAGTGGTTAAAAAAACACACCCCTGCCCACCCCCGCCATAGGAATTAATGCACCCAGCATCCTAAAAGGGGCCGGGCGCATGGATAGGGAGAACGGCGGCATGGATGGGAGGGGAGGGGGGGGAGGGTATAGAAAAAAGCTTTGGAGTGCAACTTGTTGCAAAATTGTTCTTACAAGTGAACGTTAATTATAGAAAGAACCTTACATTAGCATATAAGCACTGAATATTGTGATTTGGTCATTGATAAAACATTTATTTTTATTTATCAGCCATGTACTCTGCTATTGGATTTTCTTGTAAGTCTTGGATGTTCACAACTATTTCTTGTACCATGTCGATGCACAAAGTACAATCTTATTTGACAACAATAAATGCATTTCTACGCATATCAATGTATTATTCTGATTTTGATGGAAGTGTACCTTTTAGGAAAACGACACGCATGGCTTTGAGTTTTTTTTTCCAGCCCTGAAATGGCTTTGTGTTCAAGAATTTTTTATTTTTTTTTAAAACATACAGATATGGTAAGGTGGCCTATGCACTTATGTTCTTCATAAAAGCTCCATTGTGTATAACTTTTTTTTTCATAATAACTTCCGACCTAACGTTTTTTTTTTTTTTATAGGTAAACATGAAGCATTGATTGTTTGACTCTTCTATCTGACAACCAGATGTGACTCATTGTGAATTATCCCCCTCATCTCTTCTAGTTCTCAGAGCAATCAGATCAGGTCCTTGTCATGTAAATGACATCAAATATCACATTTTAGGTCCCCGGCGCTCTCACGCTTGCTGTTAATTTTGGTGTATAATGGCCGTCTGAACTATTTTTCCTGCTCTTTGTTTTTGGAAAGCTGAAATCTTCCCCTTCTCCATTCCTGGCCCGTTTATTTATTCTTTGTCGGAGCTTCGTGGTGCAGTGAAAAAAAAAAGTGAACCATGAAGTCACAGCACGCAATAAATAAGTAGCGCACTAGGATACAACAATAGACCAACCAAGGGGCCGTAATCTAGGGTTGCCACCTTTCCAGGATTCATCCGGAACAGTTTGGGGTTTAAAATCGTGCATCCAGGTTTCAGAGCTCCTGAAACCCGGACACAATATTCATAACGGACTCTGGCTCCCCAAGTAACCGAGTACCACAACCGCCGAAAACATAGGTGTGTGCACAGGACCCATTCCCATACATAGACCGGAGAGGAGAGAGGGCTTGATCTGCTACTCCTTCTCCCACCCCTACAACTCTGTCTGTCCACGCACACTCCAATCCCCGGTGTTGTGGTCCTCTGAAAAGGGATGCGTGGGCTGGGAATCTGAAGTTCAGCATGTACATAGTGGTTGAAAGGTGTCCATACCTGAGCCTCCATTCTTGGGTGAGCGAGCTCACCATCCAATGACTGAAGTCTCCTCCCCACCCTCCCTTACATAGACAGGAGAGGAGAGAGGGCTTCATCTGCTCCTCCTTCTCCCACCCCTACAACTCTGTCTGTCCACGCACACTCCAATCCCTGGTGTTCCGGTCCTTTGGAAAGGGATGCATGGGCTGGGAATCTGAAGTTCAGCATGTACATCGTGGTTGAAAGGTGTCCATACCTGAGCCTCCATTCTTGGGTGAGCGAGCTCACCATCCAATGACTGAAGTCTCCTCCCCACCCTACCTTACATAGACAGGAGAGGAGAGAGGGCTTGATCTGCTCCTCCTTCTCCCACCCCTACAACTCTGTCTGTCCACGCACACTCCAATCCCCAGTGTTGTGGTCCTCTGGAAAGGGATGCGTGGGCTGGGAATCTGAAGTTCAGCATGTACATAGTGGTTGAAAGGTGTCCATACCTGAGCCTCCATTCTTGGGTGAGCGAGCTCACCATCCAATGACTGAAGTCTCCTCCCCACCCTGCCTTCTCTCTCTTGCCTCCGAGCAAATGAATACTTACGACGGTAAGATTGACTCAGATGTAAGGGATGCCCTGTGGACTCTGATTTCAGGGGGTATTTGGGAACCCTGATTTAAGGGGAAATGCTGGGAAATTTGATATAAAGCCCTATACACTCTATCAGATTGTCTGCTGATTTTTTTCCTTCAGATTTACCAAAACCATATTTCTTGATCATACATCACGGGACACAGGAGCTTCATTACATAGTGGGTTATATAGGCACCTCTGGTGATTGGACACTGGTTGACCCTAATTAAAGAGAATTCCTCCCCTATATAACCCCTCCCATTTGGGAGGCACCTCAGTTTTTTCGCCAGTGTCTGGTCGATGGTCACGTAAAACTTAGCTCTATGCAGGTCCCGGCGAGGGCCGAAGGGCTACAACAAACCGGATCCATACCTCGGGCCGATATTTGACTCCCAAGATGGTATGGTACCCGGGCCTCATCTGCCGAAGAAACGAGGTTCTGCCTGTAAGTCCTTTCCATTGGAAGACTGGGCTCTGGGACAACCAGACTTGGGGTACTGTTGACTCAGGGCGCCCGTAAGTTTCTGGCAGAGCTTTTTACAAGGCCCAGGTAGGAGGATCTTTTCGTAAGAACCCCAGATACGCCTGAAGGTTGGCTAACAATACCCGCCATGATGGGTGAAGGCTGGAATTGGTCTGAGATCAGCAATTCCTGCGGCGGGGAACAGGTAAGGGAAGTCATCCTATATATTTTAAATATATGAATGGATTTCTTCATTGTGAGTAGTTGTATGTCTTACCTGGTTTCCACCACTTGAGGGAGTAAGAGCAGCCTGATGCATACTTACATGCCTTTCAATACAAACACGCTCAGTGAATGCCTGGTTCTCCCAGCTACTCACGTCTCCTTACAGTTCCTGCCACAGTTAAAGTAAAAAAGGGGTCCCACGCAGGTCAGGGGTCCCACGTTGCTCCCTTTGGGTTCTCTTCCCCCCCCCAGAAGCCGCGGTACTCGTGCACGCGCGCGGGCGCGCTCCCGGCCTAATGGAGGAGGGGGGGTGTGTGGTTGCCAGCTGTGCACGATTAGTGTGCTCAAGGCTGTAGTGCAGGCGCCAAACGGCCGTTTTAAAAAGCCCAGAGCGTCAGGGGACTGTAAGGTGAGACACAGGAGCTGTGGGCTGTAAGCATCCGTGGGATTGGATCCAGGCGAACCTTAAGACACCTACTCAGCATCAGGTTGTGCAGTTAAGCATATATTGAGTTATTGTGAGACTTTAAGCACAACAAGTGATTGCATTTGTACTAGTACCTCTGCTTTGTAGCTCAGTACTATGTCTCCTCGTAAGAGGGTTTCAGGGGCAGGTAATAAAAGCACTGGCAAATCACCGCCTAGGTCCAGGGGTTCCAAAAGTGCATGCAAATTACCATCCCCCTCTGCAAGAGTGGAGCCTGCATCTCAAGACGAGTCAGTGCCCCTTTCAGGCTTTGCAGCCTCTCCTAATGTTGCAGCCCCGGTCTATGTCACTGAGGACTCCCTTAGGGCTACATTGGAGAGTTTTGAAGGGAGGATAATGAATTTTATTTCTGCTTCCCTAAAAGATAGCAGAAAAAGGGGTAGATCCCCTCCCTCTGCTGAAATCCCTCTCTCAGACAGTTGCTCTGAAAATGAGGAGAGATCCCTATCTTTGGATAGGGATCATGAGCAGTCGGATGAGTCAGAGGAAGAGGAGTTAGTCCCCTCCTCCCAGGCACTCAGAAAGCAGGTGCAGTATTACACTGAATTGGTGCGTACCACGTTCAGAATGCCGGCTGCTGAGGTCGCTACATCCTCTGTCTCTTCCCTGGGAGTCAGGAAAGCCCCACAGACTGCTTGTTCCTTCCCAATTCATCCTTTAATGGGTGACTTGATGTATGAGGACTGGGGACATCCCGATAAACTGTTTACCCCTCCCAAGAGGTTTTCCATGTATTATCCCGTGGAGGAAAGTTTCACCAAGAAATGGGGGGCCCCATCTGTTGATGCGGCTATCTCTTGTGTGAATAAAAACCTAACTTGTCCTTTGGATAATGTGCAGGTATTTAAGGATCCAGCTGATAAAAGGCTGGAAACCTTGTTAAAAGCCTCCTTTTCCATGGCCGGCGCTGTGGTGCAACCTACAGTCGCAGCCGTGGGGTTGTGTCAGTTCCTTAACGAACAGGTCAAACAAATGTTTGAACTCCTCCCCAGTGAGGAAGTAGAGAAATATGCAGAGATGCCTCACATCCTATGTTTCATAATTGATGCGATTTTGGATTCTGTCCAACAAGCATCACGTTTATCCCTCATGTTGGTACACATGCGTAGGGCTCTATGGCTAAAAAATTGGGCTGCTGAAATGTCATGCAAAAAGCATTTGGCTGGGTTCCCATTTAAAGGGGAGCGTTTGTTTGGAGAAGAATTAGATAAATTCGTCCAAAATATTTCGGGGGGTAAATCTACACTCCTTCCAGTCAAGAAGAGTAAACGTCCTTCATTCAGGCGTACTCTTTCTCCCGAAGCGTCAAGCTCTAAACAGTGGCGACGGCCTTCCCAGCCCTCCGCTGCTAGAAAGCCTCAGGGCCGAGCCCAGGGACAGAAAAAGACTTGGGGGCGGAAGCCTGCCAAGCAGACCTCCAAGACCTCCTTATGAAGGGGCGCCCCCGCTCGGCCGAGTGGGGGGAAGGCTCCTGCAGTTTGCAGGCGCCTGGCGGGAGGAGATTTGGGACAAATGGGTGATCTCTTCAGTATCTCTAGGCTACAGGCTAGAGTTTCAGAAGATTCCACCTTCTCGTTTTCTAAGGTCAAGGATCCCCAAGGATCCGATAGAGCGGAAACCGCTATTCCTGGCCTTAGATCAGTTACTATCCCAAGGTGTGATAGTAGAAGTGAGCCCGAAAGATCAGGGTTCAGGTTTTTTATTCGAATCTCTTCACCGTTCCAAAACCAAACGGAAGTGTCAGACCTATCTTTGATCTGAGAGACTTAAACCGGTTTCTACACATCCAGACCTTCCGGATGCAGTCAATACGCACTGTGGTCTCCTCCCTGCAGGGAGGAGAATTCTTGGCATCAATAGATATCAAAGATGCATATCTCCATGTGCCAATATTTCCCGCACACCAGAAGTTTCTAAGGTTCGCGGTAGAGCAGCGCCATTTTCAGTTTGTAGCCCTGCCGTTCGGCCTAGCTACGGCCCCCCGAGTCTTCACGAAGATTCTAGACCCTCTCTTAGCAATCTTAAGAGTTCAGGGCATAGCCGTCATGGCTTACCTAGACGATTTGCTTCTCGTAGAGAGAACTACAACGAGCCTAAGTCGCAGCGTCACCAGAACGCTAGAACATCTGGGCCGCCTAGGTTGGATTATAAACCTAGAAAAGTCGTCTTTGCAACCGACCACCAGGTTGGATTACCTGGGTCTCATTATCGACACCGCTCAGGGCAGGGTGTTCCTTCCAGGGCCAAAGGCCTTGGCCATTGGAGATCTGGTGCGCCTGATTCTAGGCAGAAGATCTTCCTCTATTCGCCTATGTATGAGACTGTTGGGAAAGATGGTCGCCTCATTCGAGGCCGTCCCATTCGCCCAGTTCCACTCAAGGCCCCTGCAAAGATGCATCCTTGCGATTTGGAACAGGAAGCCCCAATCCCTGGATCTTCCTATGCGTTTATCCCCCCGGGCACGCAAGAGTCTTGTATGGTGGTTACAAACCAGAAATTTGCTGAAAGGCAAAACTTTTCTTCCCCTCTCATGGAGGATTGTCACAACGGATGCCAGCCTGACAGGCTGGGGAGCCGTATTAGAGGGAACATGCTCGCAGGGAAAATGGTCTGCGACCGAAAGTCTGCTGCCCATAAATATCCTGGAGATTCGGGCAGTTTACATGGCACTCAGAGAGTGGTCCCACAGACTGCGAGGCTTCCCAGTTCGGATTCAGTCCGACAATGCCACCGCAGTGGCTTATATCAATCACCAGGGCGGTACCAGAAGTCTGGTGGCCCAAAAGGAGGTGAATCGCATACTTGTCTGGGCAGAGGAGCATGTTCCGTGCCTCTCTGCAGTCTTCATCCCAGGAGTGGAGAATTGGCAGGCGGATTATCTCAGCCGCCAGCAGTTGTGCCCAGGAGAATGGGCTCTGCACCCCGATGTGTTTCGAGACATATGTTACAAGTGGGGCACTCCAGACGTGGATCTGTTTGCGTCCAGATTCAACAGGAAACTGGACAACTTTGTGTCAAGGACAAGAGATGCACTTGCTCAGGGGTCAGATGCTCTGACGGTTCCCTGGGATCAGTACAATCTGATCTATGCCTTCCCCCCGAGCCCGCTACTGTCACGGTTCCTGGGAAGGGTCAAGAGGGAGGCGAAGTCGGTCCTTCTAGTGGCCTCGGCTTGGCCCAGGCGACCATGGTTCGCAGAGATCATGAAGTTGGCAGTGGGCAGGCCATGGACCCTCCCTCTCCAGCCAGATCTGCTCTCACAGGGTCCAATTTGCCATCCTGCTTTACGCAGTCTGAATTTGACGGTCTGGCTGCTGAGACCCACATTTTGAGAGGCCGTGGTCTTTCGGGGCCAGTCCTTTCCACTCTGGTCAATGCCAGAAAACCGGCCTCCAGGCGTATCTACTACAAGATCTGAAGGGCATATGTTTCCTGGTGTGAACCCAGGAAATGGCATCCTAGAAGGTATGTCATTAGCAGAATCTTGGCCTTTCTCCAATTAGGCCTTGAAATGAATTTGGCCATAAGCACCATCAAGGTGCAGATTTCGGCCCTATGTGTTTTTTGTCAAAGACCGCTTGCATCACATTCCCTAGTACGGGCTTTTATCCAGGGGGCTATGCGAATAAAACCGCCAGTCAAACCTCCGGTATGCCCATGGGATCTGAATTTGGTTCTCTCAGCCTTAGAAGCCCAACCATTTGAACCTCTGCATCTGGCTTCTTTAGCTCTCTTGACAAAGAAGCTGGTTTTCCTAGTAGCCATATCCACGGCTAGAAGGGTATCAGAATTGGCAGCTCTTTCCTGTAAAGAGCCCTATTTAATTATCCATAAGGACCGGGTGGTTATGCGTCCCAACAGGTCCTTCCTACCTAAGGTGGTTTCAGGTTTTCATCTGAGGCCGCGTACACACGGGCGGACTGTTCGCACAACCTTGTCCGCTGAACAGTGTTTGGGCGGACAGTCCGCCCGTGTGTGGGCTTTCAGCGGACAGTTTCAGCGGACAGTTGGACGGACAAAGTCTTTCGGAAATTCCGAAAAACTGTCCGCTGAAACTGTGTTTGAGCGAACAGTCCGCCCGTGTGTAGGCTACTTTCGAAATGAGCAAACTGTTCCCGCTCGGAAAGTCCGCCCATTTCGAGCGCGTGTACAGGTAGGCGGGGCCCGCGAAGGAGACGTCGCGGGCTCCGCCGCCTGGAATGGGCTTAAAGGGGAACCCCAACGCCGAAAAAAATCGACGAGCTCTCCGGCCGGAATGCCAGGGACACGCTCCGCTGCCACTTATATAGTGACAATGGGGCGGTGTCACATGGTATATGTCACATGGGTTGGTCACATGGGTTGATGTCACATGGGGACTATGACATCGTAAGGGGGCGGGGTCACCATGTGACCAACCCATGTGACATATACCATGTGACACCGCCCCATTGTCACTATATAAGTGGCAGCGGAGCGTGTCCCTGGCATTCCGGCCGGAGAGCTCGTCGAGTCAACATCTCCAAGAGAAGAAGAAGAAGAACAAGAAGAAGAACAAGAATGGAAGGCGGCGGCGGCGGCGACGACAGCGGCGACAGAAGACCGGGCCACCGCCTGTAAAAGAGCTACAAGAAGGCGCGGTGGCCCGGCAGAAGAACCGAAGGCGGCGACAGAAGAACGGAAGGCAGCGGCGACAGAAGACCGGGCCACCGCCTGCAAAAGAGCTACAAGAAGGCGCGGTGGCCCGGCAGAAGAACCGAAGAGGGGGATAAGACCCCCGAAGTCGGGAGAAGAGGCCGGCGGCGGGGAGGAAGAAAGCCGGACTCCTCCGCTAGCAAAAGAGCTACACACAGATAGCGGAGGAGTCCGGTGAGAAGACCCCCGAAGACGGAAGACCCCCGGAGCTGTGCAATAAAATATTTTTTCCCTGTGTTGTGTTTTTTTTTTGTACTTTATTTTACAGGTGAATGGGTAGGGGTACATTGTACCCCATACTCATTCACATAGGGTGGGGGGCCGGTATCCGGGGGCCCCCTTCTTAAAGGGGGCTCCCGGATTCCGATAAGCCCCCCCGCCCGCAGACCCCGACAACCAACGGCCAGGGTTGTCGGGAAGAGGCCCTTGTCCTCATCAACATGGGGACAAGGTGCTTTGGGGTGGGGGGGCCGCGCGGCCCCCCCCTTCCCCAAGGCACCCCCCATGTTGAGGGCACGCGGCCTGGTACGGCTCAGGAGGGGGGGCGCGCTCGCTCGCCCCCCTTTCCTGGCCGGCCGGGTAGCGTGCTCGGACAAGGGTCTGTTGTGGACTTTGGGGGGACCCCCACGCCGATTTTTTTCGGCGTTGGGGTTCCCCTTTAAGCCCATTCCAGGCGGCGGAGCCCGCGACGTCTCCTTCGCGGGCCCCGCCTACCTGTACACGCGCTCGAAATGGGCGGACTTTCCGAGCGGGAACAGTTTGCTCATTTCGAAAGTAGCCTACACACGGGCGGACTGTTCGCTCAAACACAGTTTCAGCGGACAGTTTTTCGGAATTTCCGAAAGACTTTGTCCGTCCAACTGTCCGCTGAAACTGTCCGCTGAAAGCCCACACACGGGCGGACTGTCCGCCCAAACACTGTTCAGCGGACAAGGTTGTGCGAACAGTCCGCCCGTGTGTACGCGGCCTCAGATGAAAACCTGAAACCACCTTAGGTAGGAAGGACCTGTTGGGACGCATAACCACCCGGTCCTTATGGATAATTAAATAGGGCTCTTTACAGGAAAGAGCTGCCAATTCTGATACCCTTCTAGCCGTGGATATGGCTACTAGGAAAACCAGCTTCTTTGTCAAGAGAGCTAAAGAAGCCAGATGCAGAGGTTCAAATGGTTGGGCTTCTAAGGCCGAGAGAACCAAATTCAGATCCCATGGGCATACCGGAGGTTTGACTGGCGGTTTTATTCGCATAGCCCCCTGGATAAAAGCCCGTACTAGGGAATGTGATGCAAGCGGTCTTTGACAAAAAACACATAGGGCCGAAATCTGCACCTTGATGGTGCTTATGGCCAAATTCATTTCAAGGCCTAATTGGAGAAAGGCCAAGATTCTGCTAATGACATACCTTCTAGGATGCCATTTCCTGGGTTCACACCAGGAAACATATGCCCTCCAGATCTTGTAGTAGATACGCCTGGAGGCCGGTTTTCTGGCATTGACCAGAGTGGAAAGGACTGGCCCCGAAAGACCACGGCCTCTCAAAATGTGGGTCTCAGCAGCCAGACCGTCAAATTCAGACTGCGTAAAGCAGGATGGCAAATTGGACCCTGTGAGAGCAGATCTGGCTGGAGAGGGAGGGTCCATGGCCTGCCCACTGCCAACTTCATGATCTCTGCGAACCATGGTCGCCTGGGCCAAGCCGAGGCCACTAGAAGGACCGACTTCGCCTCCCTCTTGACCCTTCCCAGGAACCGTGACAGTAGCGGGCTCGGGGGGAAGGCATAGATCAGATTGTACTGATCCCAGGGAACCGTCAGAGCATCTGACCCCTGAGCAAGTGCATCTCTTGTCCTTGACACAAAGTTGTCCAGTTTCCTGTTGAATCTGGACGCAAACAGATCCACGTCTGGAGTGCCCCACTTGTAACATATGTCTCGAAACACATCGGGGTGCAGAGCCCATTCTCCTGGGCACAACTGCTGGCGGCTGAGATAATCCGCCTGCCAATTCTCCACTCCTGGGATGAAGACTGCAGAGAGGCACGGAACATGCTCCTCTGCCCAGACAAGTATGCGATTCACCTCCTTTTGGGCCACCAGACTTCTGGTACCGCCCTGGTGATTGATATAAGCCACTGCGGTGGCATTGTCGGACTGAATCCGAACTGGGAAGCCTCGCAGTCTGTGGGACCACTCTCTGAGTGCCATGTAAACTGCCCGAATCTCCAGGATATTTATGGGCAGCAGACTTTCGGTCGCAGACCATTTTCCCTGCGAGCATGTTCCCTCTAATACGGCTCCCCAGCCTGTCAGGCTGGCATCCGTTGTGACAATCCTCCATGAGAGGGGAAGAAAAGTTTTGCCTTTCAGCAAATTTCTGGTTTGTAACCACCATACAAGACTCTTGCGTGCCCGGGGGGATAAACGCATAGGAAGATCCAGGGATTGGGGCTTCCTGTTCCAAATCGCAAGGATGCATCTTTGCAGGGGCCTTGAGTGGAACTGGGCGAATGGGACGGCCTCGAATGAGGCGACCATCTTTCCCAACAGTCTCATACATAGGCGAATAGAGGAAGATCTTCTGCCTAGAATCAGGCGCACCAGATCTCCAATGGCCAAGGCCTTTGGCCCTGGAAGGAACACCCTGCCCTGAGCGGTGTCGATAATGAGACCCAGGTAATCCAACCTGGTGGTCGGTTGCAAAGACGACTTTTCTAGGTTTATAATCCAACCTAGGCGGCCCAGATGTTCTAGCGTTCTGGTGACGCTGCGACTTAGGCTCGTTGTAGTTCTCTCTACGAGAAGCAAATCGTCTAGGTAAGCCATGACGGCTATGCCCTGAACTCTTAAGATTGCTAAGAGAGGGTCTAGAATCTTCGTGAAGACTCGGGGGGCCGTAGCTAGGCCGAACGGCAGGGCTACAAACTGAAAATGGCGCTGCTCTACCGCGAACCTTAGAAACTTCTGGTGTGCGGGAAATATTGGCACATGGAGATATGCATCTTTGATATCTATTGATGCCAAGAACTCTCCTCCCTGCAGGGAGGAGACCACAGTGCGTATTGACTGCATCCGGAAGGTCTGGATGTGTAGAAACCGGTTTAAGTCTCTCAGATCAAAGATAGGTCTGACACTTCCGTTTGGTTTTGGAACGGTGAAGAGATTCGAATAAAAAACCTGAACCCTGATCTTTCGGGCTCACTTCTACTATCACACCTTGGGATAGTAACTGATCTAAGGCCAGGAATAGCGGTTTCCGCTCTATCGGATCCTTGGGGATCCTTGACCTTAGAAAACGAGAAGGTGGAATCTTCTGAAACTCTAGCCTGTAGCCTAGAGATACTGAAGAGATCACCCATTTGTCCCAAATCTCCTCCCGCCAGGCGCCTGCAAACTGCAGGAGCCTTCCCCCCACTCGGCCGAGCGGGGGCGCCCCTTCACAAGGAGGTCTTGGAGGTCTGCTTGGCAGGCTTCCGCCCCCAAGTCTTTTTCTGTCCCTGGGCTCGGCCCTGAGGCTTTCTAGCAGCGGAGGGCTGGGAAGGCCGTCGCCACTGTTTAGAGCTTGACGCTTCGGGAGAAAGAGTACGCCTGAATGAAGGACGTTTACTCTTCTTGACTGGAAGGAGTGTAGATTTACCCCCCGAAATATTTTGGACGAATTTATCTAATTCTTCTCCAAACAAACGCTCCCCTTTAAATGGGAACCCAGCCAAATGCTTTTTGCATGACATTTCAGCAGCCCAATTTTTTAGCCATAGAGCCCTACGCATGTGTACCAACATGAGGGATAAACGTGATGCTTGTTGGACAGAATCCAAAATCGCATCAATTATGAAACATAGGATGTGAGGCATCTCTGCATATTTCTCTACTTCCTCACTGGGGAGGAGTTCAAACATTTGTTTGACCTGTTCCTTAAGGAACTGACACAACCCCACGGCTGCGACTGTAGGTTGCACCACAGCGCCGGCCATGGAAAAGGAGGCTTTTAACAAGGTTTCCAGCCTTTTATCAGCTGGATCCTTAAATACCTGCACATTATCCAAAGGACAAGTTAGGTTTTTATTCACACAAGAGATAGCCGCATCAACAGATGGGGCCCCCCATTTCTTGGTGAAACTTTCCTCCACGGGATAATACATGGAAAACCTCTTGGGAGGGGTAAACAGTTTATCGGGATGTCCCCAGTCCTCATACATCAAGTCACCCATTAAAGGATGAATTGGGAAGGAACAAGCAGTCTGTGGGGCTTTCCTGACTCCCAGGGAAGAGACAGAGGATGTAGCGACCTCAGCAGCCGGCATTCTGAACGTGGTACGCACCAATTCAGTGTAATACTGCACCTGCTTTCTGAGTGCCTGGGAGGAGGGGACTAACTCCTCTTCCTCTGACTCATCCGACTGCTCATGATCCCTATCCAAAGATAGGGATCTCTCCTCATTTTCAGAGCAACTGTCTGAGAGAGGGATTTCAGCAGAGGGAGGGGATCTACCCCTTTTTCTGCTATCTTTTAGGGAAGCAGAAATAAAATTCATTATCCTCCCTTCAAAACTCTCCAATGTAGCCCTAAGGGAGTCCTCAGTGACATAGACCGGGGCTGCAACATTAGGAGAGGCTGCAAAGCCTGAAAGGGGCACTGACTCGTCTTGAGATGCAGGCTCCACTCTTGCAGAGGGGGATGGTAATTTGCATGCACTTTTGGAACCCCTGGACCTAGGCGGTGATTTGCCAGTGCTTTTATTACCTGCCCCTGAAACCCTCTTACGAGGAGACATAGTACTGAGCTACAAAGCAGAGGTACTAGTACAAATGCAATCACTTGTTGTGCTTAAAGTCTCACAATAACTCAATATATGCTTAACTGCACAACCTGATGCTGAGTAGGTGTCTTAAGGTTCGCCTGGATCCAATCCCACGGATGCTTACAGCCCACAGCTCCTGTGTCTCACCTTACAGTCCCCTGACGCTCTGGGCTTTTTAAAACGGCCGTTTGGCGCCTGCACTACAGCCTTGAGCACACTAATCGTGCACAGCTGGCAACCACACACCCCCCCTCCTCCATTAGGCCGGGAGCGCGCCCGCGCGCGTGCACGAGGACCGCGGCTTCTGGGGGGGGAAAGAGAACCCAAAGGGAGCAACGTGGGACCCCTGACCTGCGTGGGACCCCTTTTTTACTTTAACTGTGGCAGGAACTGTAAGGAGACGTGAGTAGCTGGGAGAACCAGGCATTCACTGAGCGTGTTTGTATTGAAAGGCATGTAAGGCCGCGTACACACGCGCGGACTGTTCGCCCAACCTTGTTCGGCAAACAGTTTGTCAAACAGTCCGCTCAAAATTTGCATGAGCGGACTTGCCCACACACGAGCGGACTGTTTGACGAACAAGGTTGGGCAAACAGTTCGCTCAACTTTTGAAATGAACGGACTCGCCCACGTAAGGAGGCAAATCCGCCCATTTCGAGCGCGTGTACAGGTAGGCGGGGCCCGCGAAGGATACGTCGCGGGCTCCGCCGCCTGGAATGGGCTTAAAGGGGAACCCCAACGCCGAAAAAAATCGGCGTGGGGGTTCCCCCCAAGTCCACACCAGACCCTTGTCCGAGCACGCTACCCGGCCGGCCAGGAAAGGGGGGCGAGCGAGCGCGCCCCCCCTCCTGAGCCGTACCAGGCCGCGTGCCCTCAACATGGGGGGGTGCCTTGGGGAAGGGGGGGCCGCGCGGCCCCCCCACCCCAAAGCACCTTGTCCCCATGTTGATGAGGACAAGGGCCTCTTCCCGACAACCCTGGCCGTTGGTTGTCGGGGTCTGCGGGCGGGGGGCTTATCGGAATCCGGGAGCCCCCTTTAAGAAGGGGGCCCCCGGATACCGGCCCCCCACCCTATGTGAATGAGTATGGGGTACAATGTACCCCTACCCATTCACCTGTGAAATAAAGTACAAATAAAAACACAACACAGGGGGAAAAAATATTTTATTGCACAGCCGGGGGTCTTCCGTCTTCGGGGGTCTTCTCGCCGGACTCCTCCGCTATGTGTGTGTAGCTCTTTTGCTAGCGGAGGAGTCCGGCTTTCTTCCTCCCCGCCGCCGGCCTCTTCTCCCGACTTCGGGGGTCTTGTCCCCCTCTTCGGTTCTTCTGCCGGGCCACCGCGCCTGGTCCGGTGGCCCGGTCTTCTGTCGCCGTCTTCCGTTCTTCTGTCGCCGCCTTCGGTTCTTCTGCCGGGCCACCGCGCCTTCTTGTAGCTCTTTTACAGGCGGTGGCCCGGTCTTCTGTCGCCGTCGCCGCCTTCCGTTCGTGTTCTTCTTCTTGTTCTTCTTGTTCTTCTCCAGGCGATGTTGACACGTCGCTCCCTCCGGCCGGAATGCCAGAGCCGCCCTGCGCTGTGACTTATATAGTGACAATGGGGCGGGGTCACATGGTATATGTCACATGGGTTGATGTCACATGGTGACCCCGCCCCCTTACGATGTCATAGTCCCCATGTGACATCAACCCATGTGACCAACCCATGTGACATATACCATGTGACCCCGCCCCATTGTCACTATATAAGTGACCGCACAGCGCGTCCCCGGCATTCCGGCCGGAGAGCTCGTCGAGTCAACATCTCCAGGAGAAGAACAAGAAGAACAAGAAGAAGAACACGAACGGAAGGCGGCGACGGCGACAGAAGACCGGGCCACCGCCTGTAAAAGAGCTACAAGAAGGCGCGGTGGCCCGGCAGAAGAACCGAAGGCGGCGACAGAAGAACGGAAGACGGCGACAGAAGACCGGGCCACCGGACCAGGCGCGGTGGCCCGGCAGAAGAACCGAAGAGGGGGACAAGACCCCCGAAGTCGGGAGAAGAGGCCGGCGGCGGGGAGGAAGAAAGCCGGACTCCTCCGCTAGCAAAAGAGCTACACACACATAGCGGAGGAGTCCGGCGAGAAGACCCCCGAAGACGGAAGACCCCCGGCTGTGCAATAAAATATTTTTTCCCCCTGTGTTGTGTTTTTATTTGTACTTTATTTCACAGGTGAATGGGTAGGGGTACATTGTACCCCATACTCATTCACATAGGGTGGGGGGCCAGTATCCGGGGGCCCCCTTCTTAAAGGGGGCTCCCGGATTCCGATAAGCCCCCCGCCCGCAGACCCCGACAACCAACGGCCAGGGTTGTCGGGAAGAGGCCCTTGTCCTCATCAACATGGGGACAAGGTGCTTTGGGGTGGGGGGGCCGCGCGGCCCCCCCTTCCCCAAGGCACCCCCCATGTTGAGGGCACGCGGCCTGGTACGGCTCAGGAGGGGGGGCGCGCTCGCTCGCCCCCCTTTCCTGGCCGGCCGGGTAGCGTGCTCGGACAAGGGTCTGGTGTGGACTTGGGGGGAACCCCCACGCCGATTTTTTTCGGCGTTGGGGTTCCCCTTTAAGCCCATTCCAGGCGGCGGAGCCCGCGACGTCTCCTTCGCGGGCCCCGCCTACCTGTACACGCGCTCGAAATGGGCGGACTTTCCGAGCGGGAACAGTCCGCTCATTTCGAAAGTACAGCGGACAAGCCCACACACGGGCGGACTGTTCGCTCAAACACAGTTTCAGCGGACAGTTTTTCGGAATTTCCGAAAGACTTTGTCCGTCCAACTGTCCGCTGAAACTGTCCGCTGAAAGCCCACACACGAGCGGACTGTCCGCCCAAACACTGTTCAGCGGACAAGGTTGGGCGAACAGTCTGCCCGTGTGTACGCGGCCTAAGTATGCATCAGGCTGCTCTTACTCCCTCAAGTGGTGGAAACCAGGTAAGACATACAACTACTCACAATGAAGAAATCCATTCATATATTTAAAATATATAGGATGACTTCCCTTACCTGTTCCCCGCCGCAGGAATTGCTGATCTCAGACCAATTCCAGCCTTCACCCATCATGGCGGGTATTGTTAGCCAACCTTCAGGCGTATCTGGGGTTCTTACGAAAAGATCCTCCTACCTGGGCCTTGTAAAAAGCTCTGCCAGAAACTTACGGGCGCCCTGAGTCAACAGTACCCCAAGTCTGGTTGTCCCAGAGCCCAGTCTTCCAATGGAGAGGACTTACAGGCAGAACCTCGTTTCTTCGGCAGACGAGGCCCGGGTACCATACCATCTTGGGAGTCAAATATCGGCCCGAGGTATGGATCCGGTTTGTTGTAGCCCTTCGGCCCTCGCCGGGACCTGCATAGAGCTAAGTTTTACGTGACCATCGACCAGACACTGGCGAAAAAACTGAGGTGCCTCCCAAATGGGAGGGGTTATATAGGGGAGGAATTCTCTTTAATTAGGGTCAACCAGTGTCCAATCACCAGAGGTGCCTATATAACCCACTATGTAATGAAGCTCCTGTGTCCCGTGATGTACTCTCAAGAAAAGGATTTTACAGGTAAGCTGTATATAAAAATCCCATTATTATGAGGTCAAACCTTAGGAGTTCCAATTTCTATGCAATCAGACAGGCCCTTCCTCTACATGGTTTTGGTAAGTTTAAAGAAAAAATCTGCAGAAAACCTGATAGTGTGTATGGGGCTTAAGTGGGGTGTTTGGTGAGCAGAAACCCCCTTACATCAGCATTCCCCTTTACACTAGAGTCCACACCATCCCCCTTTAAAAAAAAAAAAAATAGCTGTGAGCCGCTAAAGTGTTTGGGCATGGTTTGAAGAAAAGTTGGCAACCCTACCTTAATTCCAAAAACGTCCCTGGGGGCACAAGCCCACTGACAGGGTCAAGGCACTCTTTGGCCAACCAAGGTCCAAGTTCGATGGACCCCCCCCCCCCCCTCCCGCTCCTTAGGGACCTGTCAAAGCAATAGTTCTTGACCGATCGTGTACTTGGTGAGGGCTCCTCCTGGAGAAAGGAAAACGACCCCAAGGCCGCAGATCATCTCCCCGACGTCAGGGCAGGCCCAAAGAAACCTACACCCTCAGCCTCTGTGCAAAAATATGCAGCAGGGCAAGTGCTTGTGATAAATATGTGAAAAATAAATGAAAAGCGCCTTGGTGGGCCTTCCATCTGGTATAAAAATTGGTGTGAAGGCCCAATCAAGAAGCATGTGCAAAGCAGCAAAGTGATGTGTCCTAGTGCCGAGAAATTCAGTGGGGTCCCAAACCTCGGGACCCCTAGGCCACCACTCCCAGGGGGAAAAATCACTGGATACTCCTTGTTCCCAGACAAATGCAGCCCCATTCCTACCAGAAAGGCATTAGTACTTAAGTACCCTGCCTTCAACCGCAGACAAGCCTGGATAACCAGGCCAGGATCAATCCTGGAGGAAAAGGATTCCTCCCACCCTACTCACCTTATTACATCAGGAATTACTAACCGGCGCCCCTCCACTTAGCAAGAGGCACCAGTGTTCTGTTCCCAAAAAGCTCATTGAGCCTTCCAGTCCTTGGCCAGACAACCGCAGCCCTATTCTTACCAGAGAGGTATTAGTACTTAGGAAGCGTCCTCTCTTCGACCAGGAACAAGCCAGGAGGAAAAGGATCCCTCCCACTGTACTCACCTCATTACTTCAAGAATTACTAACCAGCACCCCCACTCAGCAAAAGGCACCAATTTTCTGTTCCCAAAAAGATTCTTGGGCCCTCCAGCCACTGATGCAGCCCCATTGCTATCAGGAAGACATTGGTACCTAGTAAGAGTTCTGCCTTCATGTGGGAACAAGCCCAGAGAACTAGGCCCGAATCAACCCAGGAGGAAAAGGATCCCTCCCACTGCACTCACCTTATTAAAAAAGGAGTTCCAGACTGGGGGGGGGGGAATGATTAGTATTTGTAGCTGTTGACTTTTAATATAAGGACATTTACCTGTCACGAGAGCCCACAATGTCGGCACCCCAAGCCTATCCGTTTAGCAGCTCCGGGTGCAGGCGCTGGCATCTTCTCTAAGGGAAACACGAAGTGAAGCCCTGCGGCTTCACGGCCTGCACGTTCGAGTCACGCTGCGCTTTCTGAATGGTCCCGCTGTCTTCTGTCCCAGAAGGCAGTGGGGGGTGAGGAGGAGGGGCCAGAAATTACGTAGATCGCCACACAACGATTGCGGCGACCTTACCCGGAAGTGGGAGCAGGTACACTGTTTTGACAGGTATCCGCTCCCCCTCTGAAAAGGTGCCAAATGTGGCAGCGGGGGGGGAGGGGGGAACGAAGCAAACAAGCGGAGCTCTCCTTTTGGGTGAAGCTCCGCTGTACATCAAAAATTACTAACGGGTGTCCCCATGCAGCACTACTGTTCTGTTCCCTGCACTTCCCTGCCCCTGGTCAAACAAATGCACCCCATTCATACCAGAAAAGCATTAGCACTTAGGAAGAGGCACCAGTGTTCTGTTCCAAAAAAAACTCCTTGCACCACCCAGCCCCTGACCAAACAAATGCAGCCCCATTCCTACCAGAAAGGCATTAGTCCTTAGAAAGATTCCTGTCTTCAACTGGAAATAAGCCTGGGGAACCAACCAGAATCAACTCGGGCAGAAAAGCATTCCTCCCACCGTACCCACCTTAT
This sequence comes from Lithobates pipiens, assembly GCF_037356315.1. Lineage (NCBI taxonomy): Eukaryota > Metazoa > Chordata > Amphibia > Anura > Ranidae > Lithobates > Lithobates pipiens. The sequence continues at coordinate 261,571,837 of NW_027507685.1, read as the reverse complement.
TACCGTATATTCTCGAGTATAGGCCGACCTGAATATAAGATGAGGCACCCAATTTTACCACAAAAAACTGTGAAAACCGTATGGACTCGAGTATAAGCCTAGGTGAGAAATATAGCAGCTACTGGGTAAACAATGCCCACCTGCAGCCTCACTATGCCCACCTGCAGCCTCACTGTTCCCATTTATAGCCTCACTGTGCCCATCTACAGCCTCACTGTGCCCAACTGTATAATCAGTGCCCATCTGCAGCCCCACTGTGCCCATCTGTATCATAAGTGCCCATCTGCAGCCTCACTGTGCCCATTTGCAGCCTCACTGTGCCCATCTGCAGCCTCACTATGCCCATCTGTATCATCAGTGCCCATCTGCAGCCTCACTGTGCCCACCTGCAGCCTCACTGTGCCCATCTGCAGCGTCACTGTGCCCATCTGCAGTCTCACTGTGCCCATCTGTATCATTAGTGCCCATCTGCAGCCTCGCTGTGCCATTTACAGCCTCACTGTGTCCATCTGCAGCCTCACTGTGTCCATCTGCAGCCTCACTGTACCCACCTGCAGCCTCATTGTGCACATTTTTAGCTGTACCTTTGATAACTAAAACAGCGGGTGTCTCATACAGTCTATTCGGCAGCCGTCCATTGTAAAAAAGCCCCGCCTCATCCTCATCTGTAATAGATGGAACACTGAAACAGTTTTCCAGCATTGTATCAGTGTTCCGTCTATCATGGATGAGCAGGAGGTGGGGCTTTGTTACAATGGACGGCCGCCGAATAGACTGTCTGACACAATGGGAGACACCCGCTGTTCTAGTTATCAAAGGTACAGCTTCAGATGGGCACAGTGGGGCTGCACCCTCACTCGAGACCCTCATTCGAGAATAAGACGAGGGGGGGGGGGTTCATCCTAAAAAATGTGCTGAACAACTCGGGCAGAAAAGCATTCCTCCCACAGTACCCGTACCCGAGAGTCCTGCCTTCAACTGGGAATAGGCCTGGAGAACCAGGCCAGAATAAACTCAGGCAGAAAAGCATTCCTCCCACCGTACCAAAGAGTCCTGCCTTCAACAGGGGACAAGCTTGGAGAACCAGGCCAGAATCAACTCGGGCAGACAAGCATTCCTCCCACCATTCCCAAGAGTCCTGCCTTCAACTGGGAATAAGCCTGAAGAACCAGGCCAGAATCAACTCGGGCAGAGAAGCATTCCTCCCACCGTACCCAAGAGTCCTGCTTTTAACTGAGAATAAGCCTGGGGAACCAGGGCAGAATCAACTCGTGCAGAAAAGCATTCCTATAACCGTACCCAAGAGTCCTACGTCCAACTGGAGACAAGCCTGGAGAACCAGGCCAGAATCAACTCGGGCAGAAAAGAATTCCTCCTACCGTACCCAAGAGTCCTGCCTTCAACTGGGAATAAGCCTGGAGAACCAGGCCAGAATCAACTTGGGCAGAAAAGCATTCCTCCCACCGTACCCAAGAGTCCTGCCTTCAACTGGGAATAAGCCTGGAGAACCAGGTCAGAATCAACTCGGGCAGAAAAGCATTCCTACTACTGTACCCAAGAGTCCTACCTTGAACTGGGGACAAGCCTGAAGAACCAGGCCAGAATTAACTCAGGCAGAAAAGCATTCCTACTACCATACCCAAGAGTCCTACCTTCAACTGGGGACAAGCCTGGAGAACCAGGCCAGAAACAACTCGGGCAGAAAAGCATTCCTCCCACCGTACCCAAGAGTCCTGCCTTCAACTGGGAATAAGCCTGGAGAACCAGGCCAGAATAAACTTGGGCAGAAAAGCATTCTTCCCACCGTACCCAAGAGTCCTGCCTTCAACTGGTAATAAGCCTGAAGAACCAGGGCATAATCAACTTGGGCAGAAAAGCATTCCTCCCACCATACCCAAGAGTCCTGCCTTCAACTGGAAATAAGCCTGGAGAATCAGGCCAGAATCAACTCGGACAGAAAAGCATTCCTCCCACCGTACCCAAGAATCCTGCCTTCAACTGGGAATAAGCCTGGAGAACCAGGGCAGAATCAACTTGGGCAGAAAAGCATTCCTCCCCCCGTACCCAAGAGTCCTACCTTCAACTGGGGACAAGCCTGGGGAACCAGGCCAGAAACAGCTTGGGCAGAAAAACATTCCTTCCACCGTATCCAAGAGTCCTACCTTCAACTGGGGACAAGCCTGAACCAGGGCAGAGTTAACCTGGTAGGAAAAAGATTCCTCCCACCCTAGGCACTTTATTACATCAGTAATTATTATCCAGCTTCCCCCCCCCCCCCCCCACACACACACAGATACCACAGTAGATCAGTGTTTCTCAACTTCACTCCAGTCAAGGAGCCCCAACAGGTCATGTTTTTCAAGACTTCCCTCGGATGAAACGGCTGTGGTAATTACTAAGGCGGTGAAACTGATCAAATCACAATGCAAAATAAAAAGCAAGCCCGAAACCGTGACCTGTTGGGGGCGCCTTGAGGAATGGAGCTGAGAAACACTGCACTGGATCATAGCCGAGACCTGTTTTATTTGGCGAGATGATTGCGTACGCTTGAAATAAACCCAAGCCACAGGAGAGGAGAACAGAACATTACCCTTAGCATATGGGGACATTTTCCTACAAGCAGTGTTTGATATGCAGATCCTCCTGTCGGTGTACAAACAATGGGCGACCATGTACACCCCACTTAACACACGGCTGAGTCTTAGATGGCTGTTGGCACAGCATGGAAAGAGTCTACGTGCCGGAATACATAACCAATGTAAATAATCTGAATAGAACAGCTTCCAGCTAAGAGGCAGAAGCGTCTTTTTATCTCTGTGCCTTCCCGCGTCTTCCTGCTATCTTCACCTGCCACAATTTGTAAAAATACATCAACTCACTCTCAGCTGAAAGCTTAAACCTTAATTCCACCGGCGTGAGATTTCCGGAATGACAGAATCCCGGGGAAAGACAGAGGAACAACAAGAACATAAAATGTTATCAAGTCATCTGCCAACGCAACTCAAAGAAACTGAAATATTAGAATTTATATAGCGGGCCTTTGTGAAGGTAGTGAGGTCTGTATGGAGAGGAAGGGTGGGGATACGTACCGGTCGTGGTGCCTCTTTCATTGTCCTCAAAATTCAGTAACATCAACGGTCGTAATAAAATGTCATTTCTTTTTTGCTTTTTGTGAAAGCAGAGGCCTTTGCCCTTGTACACACGGGTCGGACATTCAGACAACCAAATCCGTCGGATTTTGTCTGTCCGAATTTGTCCGAAACTGTTGCATACACACGGTCGGACAAAGTTGTCGGAAAATCCGATCGTTCAGAACGTGGTGACAAGTTGGAAAACTTGGTCCGTCGGATACTCCGACGGAAACAGTCCGATGCAGACCACACACAGTCGGAATATCCGACAAAACGGTCCGATCGGACACATTCCGTCGGAATCTCCGACCGTGTGTACAAGGGCCTAGAGAGTAAAATGGTGGCTGCTTAAATTTTTTATGTCATGTGATATATTTGCACAGCCATTAACCAATCAAAGATGTTTAGTAAAAAATACCTTATAATGAATTAAGTGCTCATAAAAATATTTTTTTTTGGTAAAGATATAAAACGTTGATGTTGCATAAATAGACGGCAAACATGTCAAGATCCAAAATTGTGCACAAAAATTTATCGCAATTATTGCTTTTTTGTGATGGCTTTTAGACATCCGCACTGACAAAAAATGTGTTCATTTTCGTTTCATTTGTTTTTTTGCTTTTTTCGGAAATTTGAAAATTCAGATTTTCAAATTTCCAAATTTTCGAATTTCTGAATTGTCAAATAGCTGAATTTCCACATTTTCGAATTTCGGAATTGTCAAATTTCCGAATTTCCAATTTTCGGATTTTCTGAATTTCTGACTTCGAATTTTCGGATTTCTGAATCTTCGGATTTCTGAATTTCCAAATTTTCGGATTTATGAAATTCGAATTTTCGGATTTGCGAATTTACAAATTTTCAGATTTAGAATTTTACTGAATTTTTCAAAAAATAAAGAAAATCATTTATTATTTCAACGTTTACTGATTTTCCTTCTTTTTTTTTAGATTTTGGGGTTTTCGAATTTTTACATTTCTGAATTTTCAAACTCCGAAAATCTGCAATTTAAAAATTCGGAAATTTGAAATTCGGAAATCTTAAAATTCAGAAATTCGAAAATTCGAAAATTTGGAAGTCCAAAAATTCAGAAATTCTAAAATTAGGAAATTCGGAAATCCGAAGATTTGAAATCGAAAATTCGAAAATCCGAAAAGTTGAAGATTCGGAAATCCAAAAATGTGAAGGTTTGGAAATTCAGAAATCTGAAAATTCGAAATTTGTAAATTTGATAATTCGGAAATTCAAAAATTTCCGAAAAAAGCAAAGAAAACAAATGAAACAAAAATGAACACATTTTTTAAAGGAATTTTAATACCTATAATTTAATAGTTATTATTTCGAAATTTACTAACTATTAAATTATAGGTATTAAAATTTCCTTTCAAAAATTTGTTGAAAACATTTTTGTATTTCCGAATTTCATTATTTTTGAATTTCTGAATTTTTGGACTTCCGAATTTTCGAATTTTTGCATTTCTGAATTTTCAGATTTACGAATTTCAAATTTCAGAATTTTCAAATTTCCAAATAATAATAATAATAATAAAGGTTTTAATATTATTTTTGTTATTTATTATTATTAGATCATTACGTTCCCTTCGTTTAGATGCAGCATTCATTATTTCAGATCATTTGTAACTTTGGATAAATTCGTACTTGTTACATTCACTAACAGCCAAATTTGAAAGGAAATTACCAAATACCTATAATTTTTATTATTATTAGTTAGTTATTATTTCAGATTTTCATTCTCTTTTTTGTCAATTTCCGAAAATTAGAATTTTCTAATTTCAAACTTCCGAAATGTAAAATTTCTGAGATTCTAAATTTCGAGGTTTCGGAAATTCAGAAATTTGAAAATTCGGTAATTCAGAAATTTGTAATTTCGGTAGTTCAGAAATTTTGGTAATTCGGTAATCTGGAAATTCAGAAATTCGATAATTTGGAAATTCTGAAATTTTAAAATGTTGAGATTTTAGGAATTTCAGAATTTAGAAAAATTTTGGAAATTGAAAAATTCGGAAATTTTGGAAATTGAAAAATTCCGAAATTTCGGAATTAACGAATTTGTCAAAATTCATAAATAAAAACAAATTCGGAACTAAACGAAATGCACATGTCTAATGGCTTTGGGTAGGTGATAGGTACTCTTCATGGAGACATCAGAGGTCACATAGACACACAGGGAAGCCACCACACTCCTGTCTGCAAGGCCTTGCACGATGTGACCACGGGCCATCTATACGCGGGACTTGTACCACAGCGGGCTCCAATATGAAAACCCTGCCTCTAAGTAGGGAACATGAAGTACTAAATGTTCCCCAACTACCAAAATCCCCACCACCGCTTCCACTGCCGGCTGGCTGTTACTCCTTCTTGGTGCACCTTCGCTTCCCAAACATAAAGGTTGACTAAATGATGGTACACCTCCAAAAACACTTTTTAACGAAAAAAACATTATACACATGTAGCACCCGATGTTCTAGGCAGGGTTGCTAACAAATTTAGTTTTCTAGGTGGTAACTAGCCTGGTTAATTGTTAGGGGGGACCCACTGACTTTTCTCTAACTCTGGATTTGATGCATCTCTCCCTTCTGTCACTGTGGCATTGGAAGGACAAGGGCATAGCGAATTCAGACTAGGAGTGGATGGGTTGTCTCAACCAATTGGCGGGGGTTTCTTTGGCCTACTCAGAGAGCCTATTTATTCGGGAGGAGTCAGGTGATTGGGGTTCTGTGCCTGGGTGGACGTGTGTTACAAGGCTCCGGGTTGCTAGGCCAGAAGCCTGAGGACTATCCCGGGAGCACCTGGCTGCTACGGTGTCTGAAGCCTATCCAGGTTTTAGAGAAGCAGCGCTGGCTTTGGGGCTTCAGGCCGGAAGCCCAACCAAGTTGCAGAGGTCCTGCTGGATGAGGACCCGAATTGTTGCCAGCGGCGAAGGAGAAACAGTTGCCATAATGGACGACCACTTCTGTCACCAGGGGCAGATGAGGATCAAGGCCAGAGGTAAAGGGGAAGCAGTCGCCACCAAGAGACCACCACTCCTGTTAACAGGGGCCAGTGTATGGAAATCTAAAGAAGTACCAGAGTAGCCTTTTCACCAGCCGGGGACGGTGAAGAAGTGGCAAAGCTTTAGCAGAGTGTCAAGCAAGGGACTCGGCGGGTTAGCGGGGGTGAAGCTTGAGGAGTACACAACGGGTTAGCTGTGGAAGAGCTCAGGGGATCAGTTCCACCCAAAAATTGAACTTCTGCTTTAAGCACTCCTTTTCGCCTTAGGTGGTACCTCCCTCTAGGCGACCTCCTGGGACACGTGACAGGTCCCAGGAGATCGCCTGTCCACTCTGGGAGCGCAGCGCGACTCGCGCAATGGCTGTGTTGTTCTTGTGTGGTGCTGTTCATACTTATTAATTCAGAGAGTCCTTAGTAAATAGCCCATGTTTGTGGTTTGCCCTAAATTACAGGTCCAAATTGAAGGAAGTGTTGTATCCAAAGAAGATTACATCAGACCCAGGTCCTCTCCATAGAGCTCCCACAGTGGACCGCCCTGGACCAAGTCACTACCATTGTATTCATGTTCTACACAATGGTAAGTGGCACACTTGCAGGGGGACCCGTTTCAGGAGAGCACATTAACCACTGCTAACACCAGCCAGGGGGCTTTCTCAAGAGCACATTAACCACTGCTAACACCAGCCAGGTTTTAAGGGTATGTCACAAAAAAAAAAACACTTTTTAATGGCAAAACATGATACGGGGGACTCCGATAGAAACACTGGCATAAGGAGGGACTCTGGTTGGGACCCTGATGTAAGGGGGGACCTCTAATGGGAGCCATGAAGTAAGGGGTAACTCTAATGCCCCGTACATATGATCAGACTTTCCAGCAGACTTGGTCCGGCGGACCGGAATCCGTCTGACAATTCGATCGTGTGTGGGCTCCGTCTGACTTTTTCTTCCCAAAAGTCTGTCGGACCTAGAAATGAAACCTGTTTTAAATCTTCCCACCAAGAGTCCACGGGACCCAGTTCCTATCGGGAAGGTTCTCAGTTGCAGGATACTGTACATCTCGCGCTCGCTGCAATAGGCAAAACACATTTTCCTATTGCGGCAAGCGTGAGAGATAGGCGTCAATGTCCATTAGGTCTGGTTTGGATTTTAAGGGGAACCCCCTACGCCAAAAAAATGGCATGGGTTCCCCCCAAAGTCCATACCAGACCCTTATCCGAGCATGCCAGTCAGGAAAGGGGGTGGGACCGAGAGAGCGTCCCCCCCCTCCTGAACCGTACCAGGCCGCGCGCCCTCAACATGGAGGGGTGGGTGCTTTGGGGAAGAGGGGCGCCCTGTGCCCCCCCACCCCAAAGAAGCTTGTCCCCATGTTGATGAGGACAGGGGCCTCTTCCTGACAACCCTGGCCGTTGGTTGTCGGGGTCTGCGGGTCAGGGGGCTTATCAAAATCCGGGAGCCCCCTTTAATAAGGGGGCCCCCATATCCCAGCCCCCCACCCTATGTGAATAAGTATGGGGTACATTGTACCCCTACCCATTCACCTGGGGGAAAAAGTGTCAATAAAAAAAACACACTACACAGGTTTTTGAAGTAGTTTATTAGGCAGCTCCGGGGGTCTTCTTCTGACTTTTGGGGTCTCTTCTGACTTCTCCATGCTTTTCGGTTCTTCTCCCGCTCTCTGGCCTCTTCTGCCGGGCTCCTCCTCCTTCTCCCAGATTCCGATAAACCCCCTGCCCGTAGCCCCCGACAATCAACAGCCAGGGTTGTTGGGAAGAGGCCCTTGTCCTCATCAACATGGGGACAAGGAGCTTTGGGGTGGGGGGGCCGCAGGGTGCCCCCCTTCCCCAAAGCACCCACCCCCCCATGTTAAGGGCATGCGGCCTGGTACGGTTCAGGAGGGGGGGGGGCATTCGCTCATCCTCACCCCCTTTTCTGACCGGCCGGGCTGCGTACTTGGACAAGGGTCTGGTATGGACTTTGGGGGGACCCTAACGCAGTTTTTTCGGCATAGGGGTTCCCCTTAAAATCCATACCAGGCGACGGGGCTCACAAGGTGTCAATCTCGCCTATGAAAGCTGCGAGATTGACTTCCCTTTCTAGTCCCGTCGTAACTGAAGTCACGTTGAAATGAACAGACTTTAGTCCGTGTATGGGCAAGTCCGTTCGTTCTGAAAGTCCGTCGGAACTCCGCCGATAGTCCGTCGGGAAGTCCGTCAGACCTAGTCTGCTGGAAAGTCCGTTTGTGTGTGCGCAAGTCTGCTTGTTCGGAAAGTCCATCGGAACTCCGCCGAAAGTCCGTCGGGAAGACCATCGGACCTAGTCTGCCGGAAAGTCAGTTCGTGTGTGCGCAAGTCCGCTCGTTCGGAAAGTCCATCGGACCTTCGCCGAAAGTCCGTCGGGAAGACCATCGGACCTAGTCTGTTGGAAAGTCCGATCGTGTGTACGTAGCATAATGGGGACCATGAAGTAAAGGGGACTGTGATAGGGATCATGAAGTAAGGGAGCTCTGATAGGGACCATGATCTGATAGGTACCATGATGTAAGGTTAGACTCTGATGGAGACTATAATCTATAGAGAGACTATAATGCCACGTACACACGACCGGACTTTCCGGCAGACTAGGTCCGATGGTCTTCCCGACGGACTTTCGGCAGAGTTCTGACGGACTTTCCGAACGAACGGACTTGACCACACACGAACGGACTAAGACCGTTCGTAAGTCTGTTCATTTTGAACGTGATGACGTAAAACGGGACTAAAACAGGAAGTTCAATAGCCAGTAGCCAATAGCTTCCCTTGTGTCGTATTTGGTCTGTCGCACCAGCACACAGACGAACGGTTTTCCAGATTTTAGTCCGTCGGAATTCAGTCCGTCGGATAGATTTGAAACATGTTCTAATTCTAGGTCCGTCAGATTTTGTTTTCCGAAAACGATCGGATTAGCCCACACATGATCGGATTGTTCGAAGAAATAATCCCTTCAGACCTAGTCTGCCGGAAAGTCCGGTCGTGTGCACGCGGCATAATAAGGACCGACCCTGATGTAAGGAGGGACTCAGATGGGGGGACTCATTTTTTTTTTTTTACTAAATTTCTTTCTCTGTTGTTGTGAATTATACAACAATTTAACAGAAAAACATGATATAGAGGATTCTGATGGAGACACTGGCATAGGGAGCTATCTGATGGGGACCCTAATGTAAGGTGGGACTCTGATGGGGACCATAAAGTAAGGGGGGACTCTAAATAGAATCCTTATGTAAGGGGGCTCTGATGGGGACCATGATGTAAGGGGGCTCTGATGGGGACCATGATGTAAGGGGCGACTCTGATGGGGGACCCTGATGTAAGGTGGGACTCTGATGGCAACCATGAAGTAAAAGGGGATTCTAAATCAAACTCTTATGTAAGGGGGCTCTGATGGGGACCATAATGTACGGTGGTCTCTAATGGAGACCCTGCGGTAAGGTAGGACTCTAATGGGGGCCATGATGTGTGGGGGGACTGTTAATAGAACTCTTATGTAAGGGGGCTCTGATGGGGACCATGATGTAAGGGGGGACTGTGATGGGGACCCTGATGTAAGGTGGGACTCTGATAGGAACCATAAAGTAAGAGGGGATTCTGATGGGGACCAATGGAGTAAGGGGGACTCTGTTTGCAACCCTTATGTAAGGGGGCTCTGATGGAGACCATGATTTAAGGGGGAACTGTTAATGGAACCCTTATGTAAGGGGGCTCTGATGGGGATCATGATGTAAGGTGGGACTCTGATGGGAAACCTGATGTAAGCTGGAATTCTGATGGGAACCATAAAGTAAGAGGGGATTCTAATTAGAACTCTTATGTAAGGGGGGCTCTGATGGGGACCATAATGTACAGAGGTCTCTAATGGGGACCCTGTGGTAAGGTAGGACTTTGAAGGGGGCCATGACGTATGGGGAGACTCTAGTAGGGACCCTGATGTAAGAAGGGACTTTTATGGGGACCATGATGTAAAGGGGATTCTGATTGGGACCCTGATGTAAGGTGGGGCTCTGACGGGGACCCTAATATAATGGGGCACTCGGATGGGAACCATGGAGTAAGGGGGGGGGCTCTGATGAGGACCATGATATACGGGGGACTCTGATGGGGACCCTGATTTAAGGTGGGACTTTGATGGGAACCATTAAGTAAGGGGGTTCTGATGGAGACTTTGATGTAAGGGGGAACTATGATGGGGACCTTGATGTAAGGTGAGACTCTGATGGGAACCATGAAGTAAGGGGGATCTCTGATTGGAACCTTTAAGTAAGGGGGCTCTGATGGGGATCAGGATGAAAGGGGGGACTCTGATAGGGACCTTGATGTACGGGGGCTCTGATGGGAACCATGAAGTAAGGGGGATCTCTGATTGTAACCTTTAAGGAGGGGGCTCTGATGGGGATCACGATGAAAAGGGGAACTCTGATGGGGACCCTGATGTATGGGGGCTTTGATGGGGACCCTGATTTAGGGTGGGACTCTGACGGGGACCATGGAGTAAGGGGGTTCTGATGGAGACTTGATGTAAGGGGGAACTATGATGGGACCTTGATATAAGGTGGGACTCTGATGGGAACCATGAAGGAAGGGGGATTCTGATGGGGACCCTGATGCAAGTGGAGATTCTGATGGGAACCATGAAGTAAGGGAACTGAAGTACTGTTAATGGAACGCTTATGTAATGGGGCTCTGATGGGGACCACGATGTAAGGGGGGAGTGCTGTGATGGGGACCCTGATGTAAGGTGGGACTCTGATGGAAAGCATAAAGTAAGAGGGGATTCTGATGGAGTAAGGGGGACCATGAAGTAAGGGGGGACTCTGGAACCCTTATGTAAGGGGGATCTGATGGGGACCATGATGTAAGGGGGTACTCTGATGGAAACCATAAAGTAAGAGGGGATTCTGATGGAGTAAGGGGGACCATAAAGTAAGGGGGGGCTCTGGAACCCTTATGCAAGGGGGATCTGATGGGGACCATGATGTAAGGGGGGACTTTAATGGGGACCCTGATGTAAGGCGGTCACTGATGCCGTACAACTGTACAAGACTGAAGTTGGAGCACAGCTTTCATGTTTTGTTTTTCCCTCATAAAAGTTTGCAGATCTCTTTTTGTAGAGTTATATGCGGTTTTTCTTTGTCGTTGTGTGCCGGTTGGCGTGCTTTGTGCTGCGATCTGATAAGGAGTGAAGGTTTTGACTCTTTATCCCGGAGACCTGCCGTCGGGGACCCCCGCGTGTCCCTTTCACTCATGAACGATTTTGGATTCCTGGTAATGGCAAGTCCTCTTTGTGTTCGCCCCAAAGGGATTCAATTAGACAGCTCTTTAAATTAATACCTACACAAGTCACAAAAATTCATACATATTACCAAAACGAGGTTAGCGAGTGGCGTTTCCATTCAGCGGGGTTAAAATAAAATGCATTATTGGAAAAAAAAAACAACAAAGAGAAGAATTGTGGCGAAGTACTTAAATGTAACAAACTGAAATAAAAAAATGTACATTCTTGGACTTCGGGAAAACAAATGAAAGTGTATGCCGAGACAAAACTTTTTTTTTTTTTCTTATGCCGCGTACACACGATCGGACTTTCCGGCAGACTTGGTCCGGCGGACCGGAATCCGTCGGACAATTCGATCGCGTGTGGGCTCCAGCAGACTTTTTCTTCCCCCAAAGTTCGGCGGACCTAGAAAGAAAAAAAATGTTTTAAATCTTTTCCGACTGAAAGTCCACCGGACCCAGTTCCTGACGGGAAGTGCGCTCGTCTGTATGCTGGTCCAACGGACCGACTACGGCGCAATGACAACTGCAGCACCTGCCCGTGAGAATGTTTCCAGAGCGATCCTACCGCGCTGGTTCTCGGCTACAGGGTACTGTACACCTATATAAGTCGCCACGCACCGTGTCTACGGCATTACAGTGGGAGAGAGAGTTGTGTCATAATCAGAAGAACAGAAGAAGGAATAGGAAAAAGAAGAAGAATGAAAAAGAAGAAGAAGGAAGAAGGAAAAAGAAGAAGAAGGAAGAAAGAAGAAGGAAAAGGAAAAAGAAGAAGAAGGAAAAGGAAAAAGAAGAAGAAGAAGGAAGAAGGAAAAGGAAAAGAAGAAGAAGGAAAAGGAAAAAGAAGAAGACGGAAGAAGGAAAAGGAAAAGAAGAAGAAGGAAGAAGGAAAAGGAAAAAGAAAGAAGAAGGAAAAGGAAAAAGAAGGAAGAAGGAAAAGGAAAAAGAAGAAGAAGGAAAAGGAAAAAGAAGGAAGAAGGAAAAGGAAAAAGAAGAAGAAGGAAAAGGAAAAAGAAGGAAGAAGGAAAAGGAAAAAGAAGAAGAAGGAAGAAGGAAAAGAAGAAGAAGGAAGAAGGAAAAGGAAAAAGAAGAAGAAGGAAGAAGGAAAAGAAGAAGAAGGAAGAAGGAAAAGGAAAAAGAAGAAGAAGGAAGAAGGAAAAGAAGAAGAAGGAAAAAGGAATAGGAAAAGAAGAAGAAGGAAGAAGGAAAAGGAAAAAGAAGAAGAAGGAAGAAGGAAAAGGAAGAAGACGGAAGAAGGAAAAGGAAAAAGAAGAAGAAGGAAGAAGGAAAAGAAGAAGAAGGAAGAAGGAAAAGGAAAAAGAAGAAGAAGGAAGAAGGAAAAGAAGAAGAAGGAAGAAGGAAAAGGAAAAAGAAGAAGAAGGAAGAAGGAAAAGAAGAAGAAGGAAAAAGGAATAGGAAAAGAAGAAGAAGGAAGAAGGAAAAGGAAAAAGAAGAAGAAGGAAGAAGGAAAAGGAAAAAGAAGAAGAAGGAAAAGGAAAAGACGAAGAAGGAAGAAGAAGGAAGAAGACGGCGATTACGAAGGAGAAAGCCGGGCTCCTCCACTTGCAAAAGAGTGGCAAAAGAGCAGAAGAGTCGGAGGAGCCCAGCGAGAAGAACCGAAAAGCTCAGAGAAGTCGGAAGAAGACCCCCGAAGTCGGAATAAGACCCCCGGAGTTGTCTAATAAACTACTTTAAAAACCTGTGTAGTGTAGTTTTTTTAATGACATTTTTTCCCCCAGGTGAATTGGTAGGGCATACCCCATACTCATTCACATAGGGTGGGGGGCCCGGGATCTGCAGGCCCCCTTATTAAAGGGGGCTCCCGGATTCAGATAAGCCCCCTGCCCGCAGACCCCCGACAACCAACGACCAGGGTAGTCGGGAAGAGACCCTTGTCCTCATCAACATGGGGACAAGGTGATTTGAGGTGGGGGGGTGGCCACAGGGCGCCCCCCTTCACCAAAGCACCCAGCCCCCATGTTGAGGGCAGGTGGCCTGGTATGGTTCATGAGGAGGGGGGGAGCTCGTTCGTCCCCACCCCCTTTCCTGACCAGCCGGGCTGCGTGCTCGGATAAGGGTCTGGTATGAATCTTTGGGGGACCCCCCAGCGTAGGGGGTTACCCTTAAAATCCATACCAGGCCTCTAACTTAAGGGATGCTCTGAGAACCCTGATTTATGGGGGGACACTGAGCTGTACAGAGAGGACTCTGATGTAAGGGGAAACATTGTGGCCTCTGGTGTAAAGGGGACCTCTGATGTAAGGTGTAGTGATGGCCGAACGGTTCGCCCGGCGGTCATTTCGCGGCGAATTTCGGTCGTTCGCGGTCCGCTCGTTCGCTCGCCTTTTGCCGTCGTTCGCCCCGGCGGACTTACGTGTTTAATGTGTAAAAGAACTTTGACCTATGATGACACGTCTATCATGGGGTACAGGACAGCCAATTGAGACATGACAGCACATGGACACTTGGACATTCCCCCTAACCTATAAATACACCCGATCCGGTGGCCATTTTACATTCTTTCTTCTGTCACTATAGGGAAAGGTTGCTGTGTGGAGTAGGGAGAGATAAATCACTAGCTATTTGGTACACAAAAGTTCTTTTCAGGACTGGTATAGGTGTTAGGTGTATATAGGTTTGCTGTGCTACTGATTCTTGCAGCAGCCTGAGTGTCTTTTGTCAGTTTAGAGAAAGGGAAAGGACGGTGTGTCTGCTGCAGGGACAGCCAGATTAGTCTTTCATCATCATCATCATCATCATCATCATCATTAGCTGTTACTATCAGGTCCACAAAAGAGCTGTTCCAGTAACCACTAATCGTTCCAGTGTACTCTTTTTTGCCACTTTATATAGGGACAGGAAGGAAGCAGTGTTGTCAGGCAGTGAGGGTCAGTTTAAAGACTTGCTGTTACTATTAGTTCCACAAAGGTTCTTTTCAGGACTGGTATCAGTGGTATGGTAATAGGCTTGTACACGTATAATATTCTTTCTTCCAAATATAGAAAGAATATTATACTTGACTGCTGCCCTTCTGCTGCAGTCTGCTAATCATTCACAACTCACTTGTTCCACAAAGCTCTTTATCAGGACTGGTAACTTGGTCTGTGTAGGGTGCTACAGTACATAGGGTTGAGTGCGGTACAGTCTGCTGTTCTGTAAGGACCGCTATCGGTCCACAATAGATAGGGTTGAGGTGCACCACTGCTGACCGCTGCCCTATACTGCAGCAGTCCTTCATTGGTATAGGGACTGACGTACAGTCTGCTAATCACTAACACACAACCTGCTTGGTCCACAAAAGTGTATATATGCCCCTACCCTCCTCTTTGAAGAGGTTGAGCGGTGTCATATTTCTACTGGGGCTGCTTATGAGGGGATCACACCATCCCTGTGCTGTGCTGACTTACTCCTGGGGGTTCTTATTATAAGGGGATCACACCATCCCTGTGCTGTGCTGAGTTTCTCCTGGGCCTGCTTATTATGAGGGGATCACACCATCCCTGTGCTGTGCTGACTTACTCCTGGGGGTTCTTATTATGAGGGGATCACACCATCCCTGTGCTGTGCTGACTTACTCCTGGGGGCTCTTATTATAAGGGGATCACACCATCCCTGTGCTGTGCTGAGTTTCTCCTGGGCCTGCTTATTATGAGGGGATCACACCATCCCTGTGCTGTGCTGACTTACTCCTGGGGGTTCTTATTATGAGGGGATCACACCATCCCTGTGCTGTGCTGACTTACTCCTGGGGGCTCTTATTATAAGGGGATCACACCATCCCTGTGCTGTGCTGAGTTTCTCCTGGGCCTGCTTATTATGAGGGGATCACACCATCCCTGTGCTGTGCTGAGTTTCTCCTGGGCCTGCTTATTATGAGGGGAATCACACCATCCCTGTGCTGTGCTGACTTCCTCCTGGGGGTTCTTATTATAAGGGGATCACACCATCCCTGTGCTGTGCTGAGTTTCTCCTGGGCCTGCTTATTATGAGGGGATCACACCATCCCTGTGCTGTGCTGACTTACTCCTGGGGGTTCTTATTATAAGGGGATCACACCATCCCTGTGCTGTGCTGAGTTTCTCCTGGGCCTGCTTATTATGAGGGGATCACACCATCCCTGTGCTGTGCTGACTTACTCCTGGGGGTTCTTATTATAAGGGGATCACACCATCCCTGTGCTGTGCTGACTTACTCCTGGGGGTTCTTATTATAAGGGGATCACACCATCCCTGTGCTGTGCTGACTTACTCCTGGGGCTGCTTACGGTGCTGCTGTCAGTGCTGTATATCACGGTGCTGATGTCAGTGCTGTATGTCACGCTTCTGATGTCAGTACTCTCTATCACGGTGCTGCTGTCAGTGCTGTATATCACGGTGCTGATGTCAGTGCTGTATGTCACGCTTCTGATGTCAGTGCCCTCTATCACGGTGCTGCTGTCAGTGCTGTATATCACGGTGCTGATGTCAGTGCTGTATGTCACGCTTCTGATGTCAGTGCCCTCTATCACGGTGCTGCTGTCAGTGCTGTATATCACGGTGCTGATGTCAGTGCTGTATGTCACGCTTCTGATGTCAGTGCCCTCTATCACGGTGCTGCTGTCAGTGCTGTATATCACGGTGCTGATGTCAGTGCTTAATGTCACGCTTCTGATGTCAGTACTCTCTATCACGGTGTTGCTGTCAGTGCTGTATGTCACGCTTCTGATGTCAGTGCCCTCTATCACGGTGCTGCTGTCAGTGCTGTATATCACGGTGCTGATGTCAGTGCTTAATGTCACGCTTGTTAGGTTGCTCGTCTTCTGTAAGTAACCCCTGGTAGCCTAGGCTAGGATTGAAGGGCGGAGGTCCCTTTCACCGGTGGACAAAACATTACACATACACACTATTGTACGTGAATAATGAATGTGCCTATTGAAGCACACACAACAGTTTTATTTAGTTTGAGCTGAAGGACAGCCCTGTGGTTTAACCAATCAGGTAATTCATACATACATCGACATTTTTCTTAAACTCATGACATTATCTAAGTCAAAGGTGAAATACAGTCTTCTGATAGTTATTTCGTCATTTCAACATCTGCTGACTGACCATATTCTTGCGTAACCAGTCCTATCTTAGCTTTGTACCTCTTACCGCAAACAGATGCATCCTAATATGTCAACATCTTGCATCTTAATTCTGAACTTAGTGAAATGCACGCCTAAGCATATTATCTTAGACCTTTAACCTAGTACCGTATATCTTTTGGCAACCTTAATAAGTATTCCCTTATAATCCTTCCTTTGATCATTCTGTGATTTACATAATGATCATTCCTTTTCTAATTTAATAGCACAGGCTTCATACTCCGAACCCTTGTGCTCTTGGTTTCTATACCATACCGTTGGATCCTTAACAATGGAAGTGAGTTTCAGATCCTTCGGAGCGACCGTGTTTCCCTTTTTACATAAACATTTGATTATCTTATAACAGGCATATAAAAATAGAATGAAGAGAATCACAGTGACAATTGTCATGGCAGCATTTCGGAGCCAAGATATTAATCCCCCAAAACTAAAACTGCTCGAGAAGGGATCCCAGTTTTTTCCTATGTTCCTTGCCTCTTTCTGTAGTTTATTTACCTCTTCCCTGTGTTGGGCAATAACGTCATAGTAGTCTGGGACTTCGATGCTGGTATTATGAATCCAGGTACAGCACTCATAATCCTCAGTAGTCTCACAGAGGCCAGTAAGGGCTGCACTCATACTTTCTATAGCCAACTCATGTAGTTCTAGTTGCTTCCTAATTGCCCTAGTTTCTAGATTTAGTTTGGTTATGTCATCAGAATTTTCCTCCAGAATCTCATCAATTATGCCAGTGTAATTATTTAATCTTTTCATTAGGTCAATTCCCCACCCTGTCCAGGAAGGGAACCATGCCCAGGCCATATCTTTTTCTAAAAACAATTCTCGTTTATTACGGTGTCTAAGGGGATATCTAGGATGCATGCTGGCTTCAAGGAGGTGACTTCCCTTGTTATCCCCTAATACCCCCATGATAGGAACCAGGGCTGCAAGGTAACACCACCCCTGGGGTTTGGTTGGGATCCAGGGGTGACAGAGTTTGCCGCAGCATATATATATGGTATTTCCTAGAGCTAGGGGTCGTTTATGGAACACGTTCCTAAGAGTATCAGAAAGACCAGAGAGCACCAGAATTGACATTAATTGGTGTATTGTAGTCTTGGTACTGGAGCTAAGAAAGTCTAAAAAGGTGGCATTTAGGGTGGGATCTGAAGTATGGAAGAAAGAAGGACTGTTAAATGATGTCATTGAAATGTTAAGTTTTGCTTGTTTGCAAACCTCGGCTCCATCTGTGGTGTTTCCCAGTCGGAAACACCAGTCTGGGAAGTGGCTTCTACCTATAATTTGGAAAGTGAGGGTTTTATTTGGACGGGTCCTAGTAACATTCGTTAGGACGATAGGGGGTGTTCCATTAAGGAGGGGGGTAAAATTCAAGGGGACTGCCATGAGAGGGATTCTAGCTGTACTGGGATGTAGCTTGCTGCAAATCCAGCATTTCTCAAAACCAGATTTTTGAGCATAGCTATATTTGAATTTTAGTAGTAACATCTTGTTAGTCAGTCCCTTAGGTGACTCATTAACGGGTACAATACTTCTACTATGTCTTTGGCCGGGGGTATTATTCATCTTAGGTGGTCCACATATCCCTTTTAATAGACCTAAGTCTTCTGGATGATATATACAGTTGGCTATCAACCATGTTGGTAGGAACACTACTAGGGTAATACAGCATAAGAGGCACAAGGCCTTCCCTGACACTGATGGAGAAAGCATCTTTGTTTTTTTTAAAGTTCTGATTATTTGTTATCTAAGAGTTCTGTTCTTCTTCTTCGTTTCTCATCCCGGCAGTTGTTGGCTCTGTTTTGTCCTTTTGAGGGGGTGTGGGATCTTCCAGGAAAATTTGTTCTATGCCTCTCTGAACTTCTTGTAGATCTTGTTCTTGGGAGTTGCTGCTCTCTGTCACTGCCAGGGGCTCTGGAGTCGAGGGAAGCTGGGGACACTTTTTAAGACGGCTGGCGTGGATCCAGGTGTTTCCTAGGTCTGTTAACACTGCGGTCCTGGATACCTTTTCCACCTTCCATGGTCCTGAGAAAGCCGGTCCGATACTCTTTCTTTGTGCTAATTGTTTGATCAGCACTTTATCCCCAGGGATGAAGGGATGCGTTGGTTCTGTGGGAAGAGGGAAAAAAGGTGACAGAAACTTGTTCGTTCATTTCATGAAGCATACTTACCAGATTTTTCACGTACATGTCCTGTTGGGAATAAATGTCAATATCAGTGTCTTGGTCTAATGGGGGTAATTCTATGTTTGCGGGGATTCCCATGAGGACCTCAAAGGGTGATAATTTTGTTCTTGCATGTGGATCTTCCCCTCTTTTGACCAAAGACCTTCAGGGTCTTTGGTCAATCCTTCCTTTGTCCAAAAATGGACATCATCTTCTGTGGCCATTGATTGCATCTGTGCTATGACAGTTTTAAAGTTAGGTGCTGCGAAGTGTTCCTTGAAAAACATTGTTGTGGGGGCAGGTGGGTTAGGGGAAAAGGCAGCAGCTCTTTTAGCTTCTCTGTCAGCAAGAGCATTCCCTTTTGAAACACGACTGCTGTCAGAGGAGTGTGCCTTTACTTTAATTATGGCTACCTTTTTTGGAAGAAGAATGGCTTGGAGGAGAGCACTAATCTGTATGGAGTTGGCAATTATTTTGTTGTCTGCTGTTTTAAAACCTCTATTGGCCCATATCACACCAAAATCATGCACCACTCCAAAAGCATATCTACTGTCTGTGTAGACGTTCACCTCTTTACCGGTGAATAGAATGCAGGCCCTAGTGAGGGCTTCTAACTCTGCTACCTGGGCTGAAAAAGGAGGTAATGATTTTGCCTCCAGTACGATGTCTGGTAGTTGAACAACTGCATAACCGGTTAAAAAGGTGGAGTCAGAGGGACGTGAGCAGCTACCGTCAACGAAAACATCCTCTGCACCTGAGATAGGGGTGTCAGTGAGATCCGGTCTGGGACTGGTAATAGCAGCAACCTTTTCCGAACAGTCATGTATAATGTCTGGGTCATGTGGTAAACGCAACATGGAATGCAAAAGGCGCACAGCGGGGTTGCTGGCAGGCACATATTTGAGTGTGAGGTTATCAGTGTTATCTCATAACCACTAAGTCTTTGCGAGGTCATATGTTGGGTATTCATGTTCTGAATAAGATGCGTGACTGAATGAGTGGTATAGAGAGTCAATGGGTGACCTAGCACTAATTTGTTTGCATCTTGTACAGCCATTGCACAGGCAGCAAGATTTTGGAGACAGGATGGCATTCCCTGTACTTGGATGGGGAGTTTTTTTTTTTGATAGATATGAGACAGGGCGATACCCTGATCCATGTTGTTGTGTTAGCACGGCGGCAAAAGAGCTTCCTGAAACTACACAGTATAGCTGAAAAGCTTTACCATAGTCTACCAATCCCAGGGCGGGAGCATTTGACAGACTGTTTAATAGAGCTTGAAAAGCTTGTAGTCTGTCTTCAGTCCAATCTATTAATTTAGGGGCTGTCGAGCCAGTAGCCTCTCTTAGGATACTATCATAATGAGAACAGTCAGGGATCCATTGGCGGCAATATACAATTGCACCCAAAAATGAGAGTAGGGCGGCCTCGTCTTTTGGCGGACTGAGAGCTTGTAGGGCTGCGGCACGTTTAGGTGACACCAGCCTTGTTCCTTCCTTTAGAATGCACCCTAGGTATTCTACCTGTGGCTGGCACCATTGTATTTTCTTCCTTGAGGCTAGATGCCCGGCGTGAGCTAGGTGTTGTAACAGTGATGTTGAATCGACCGCACAATCTTCAGCAGTTCGACTGCACAGGAGCAGGCCGTCCACATACTGTATTAGTACCGACCCTCGCTCAGAAGTCCAAGACTTGACAGTCTCGTTGAGTACCATAGAGAAGGCGGCTGGACTGTCTACATACCCTTGCCAGGTTAGTTGGCCCCCGGCCCAGGAGAAAGCAAACATAGGTTGGGCTTCCTCTGCAATGGGAATGCTAAAGAAAGCATTCGCTAAATCAATTACTGTGTAGCATAGAGAGTCTGCCGGTATGCATGAGAAAATAAAAGTGATGTCTGAGACTAGGGGTGGGAGGGGAATCACTTGTTTGTTTACTGCTCTGAGGTCTTGGACGAGTCTCCACTCGCCACTGGCCTTCTTTACAGGGTAAATGGGCGTGTTCCAGGGACTGATGATTGGTTTCAGGATACCTTTTGATATGTAATCATTAATTTGAGGGGAGATGCCTTTGACTTTCTCTGGGGGTAGGGGATACTGTTTTTGATATTGTATCCCTGCATCTGACCGCATTTGGGGTGCATATGGTGTGCAATTAATAAAGCCCACACTACCTTTGTTTTCTGCCCAAATTGTGTGATGGTCAAGGGAGGAAGGTATCATTAGAAAGAAACTCCTGTGTGCATGTCGCTTAGGGCCATGTAAGTCACATAATGGTGAACTAGCGGTAAGGGAACCTTCTTTATTAAACTTAATGGTAATACACAGTTGTGCCAAGAGGTCCCGTCCCATAAGGGGCACAGGGCATGAGGACAAGACGGCAAAAGTTTGGGTACATAATTTCTGTCCTTCTGGAGTGGCTACAGTCAGTGGTGGAGTGATGGGATGGGTGACAGGTGTCCCATTAATACCAACAGAGTTTCCCTCGGTGCATTATTTGTGGCTGTGTAGGATATTGGGGTAGTGGTTGACGAGGGTTCTGGTATGGCAGATAACGGGGATACTGTGGGCGGGTCTGGGGGTTAAATCCCCTGCCTCTGCCTCTTGCTCTAATCTGTCCAGTCCTATAAGGGCACTGGGATTTCCAATGTCCTTGCTGTCCACAATTGCCTATATTTTCCAAGGCATTTGTTCCATGCACAGAAACAATCCTTCATGTATTGTGGGTCAGCCCCTTTGCAGGGAGGATAAGAATGCTTATGTACCTGACAAATTTTACTGACTTCTTGCCAGTCTTCCTCTGAACAAGGACCTTGGGGTCCTGGGTCATGGATTCCCAATTGGTGACACCTTTCCCGGACTTGTGTCCAAAATGGTTCTACCTGGGGGCCAGGGATCATATTACTGACAAATTCATAGGGTGATGGGGTGGCCATGGCTTGGGTTGCTGCAGAATTCCCCATCTAGTAGTCTGGGCAGTGTGTGTCTAGTGGCAGGACACAGGTGATAACACCCGGTTTGTCCAACAATCCGGTTTCTGGTCTGGGAGTAGGATCCCTGATCTTTTTTGGGGCAGATGGACTTATATAAAACTATGAAGATTTACCCTTAATATACGATGAAGGGTAAATCTTTCCTGGTGGCGGGATATACCCCTCTTACACCAAGTCTGCAAGAGAACCCCTCCTGGTCTGGTGGTCAGTAAAATCCACTTGTCATCTATTCTTAGGAAGAGTAGACCTAACGTGCAATGGGGGCAGGCGGATGCTATGTCACTACAAGAGGGCTCCTCATATTCTGCACTTATTTAAACAACAACAATTATTTTCCTTATACTCTATATTAAAACTTATACTCTATATACTTACACACGTACCTAGAGAGAAACAGACATATTCTTAATATACTTTAAGACATGAAATAACCGTATTGCAATACATTTATCAATTTATAGTGCACTTTTTTTTTTAAAAAAAAAATTTCAAATGGGCGTCCACTCCACCAATCCCTTTGTCACGGGCGTAATCTACTACTTCCCGTGTTAAAAATACTATCACCAATAGTTTTAAGTCAGACCAACCTAGTCGGACTCCCCTAAACCTATAAATTCCTTGCGAGCCCTTTTAACCTCCCGAGGGACCAGCCTAGTCCACCGCGAAGGCACAGTTACTTCTTTTAATTTTAAACTAAGTTCGTAGCGGCCGCCCGGACAGAGTAAGTGTTTACACCATTCACCAATCAGGTAAAAAAGAGTAAAGTGACTTACCTGTCGCAAGACGAGACGAACCCCACTTCTGGTACCAAAACTGTTAGGTTGCTCGTCTTCTGTAAGTAACCCCTGGTAGCCTAGGCTAGGATTGAAGGGCGGAGGTCCCTTTCACCGGTGGACAAAACATTACACATACACACTATTGTACGTGAATAATGAATGTGCCTATTGAAGCACACACAACAGTTTTATTTAGTTTGAGCTGAAGGACAGCCCTGTGGTTTAACCAATCAGGTAATTCATACATACATCGACATTTTTCTTAAACTCATGACATTATCTAAGTCAAAGGTGAAATACAGTCTTCTGATAGTTATTTCGTCATTTCAACATCTGCTGACTGACCATATTCTTGCGTAACCAGTCCTATCTTAGCTTTGTACCTCTTACCGCAAACAGATGCATCCTAATATGTCAACATCTTGCATCTTAATTCTGAACTTAGTGAAATGCACGCCTAAGCATATTATCTTAGACCTTTAACCTAGTACCGTATATCTTTTGGCAACCTTAATAAGTATTCCCTTATAACGCTTCTGATGTCAGTACTCTCTATCACGGTGTTGCTGTCAGTGCTGTATGTCACGCTTCTGATGTCAGTACTCTCTATCACGGTGCTGCTGTCAGTGCTGTATATCACTGTGCTGATGTCAGTGCTGTATGTCACGCTTCTGATGTCAGTGCCCTCTATCACGGTGCTGCTGTCAGTGCTGTATATCACGGTGCTGATGTCAGTGCTTAATGTCACGCTTCTGATGTCAGTACTCTCTATCACGGTGTTGCTGTCAGTGCTGTATGTCACGCTGCTGATGTCAGTGCCCTCTATCACGGTGCTGCAGTCAGTGCTGTATATCACGGTGCTGATGTCAGTGCTTAATGTCACACTTCTGATGTCAGTACTCTCTATCACGGTGCTGCTGTCAGTGCTGTATATCACTGTGCTGATGTCAGTGCTGTATGTCACGCTTCTGATGTCAGTGCCCTCTATCACGGTGCTGCTGTCAGTGCTGTATATCACTGTGCTGATGTCAGTGCTGTATGTCACGCTTCTGATGTCAGTGCCCTCTATCACGGTGCTGCTGTCAGTGCTGTATATCACGCTGCTGATGTCAGTGCTCTCTATCACGGTGTTGCTGTCAGTGCTGTATATCACGCTGCTGATGTCAGTGCTCTCTATCACGGTGCTGCTGTCAGTGCTGTATATCACGCTGCTGATGTCAGTGCTATCACGGTGCTGCTGTCAGTGCTGTATATCACGGTGCTGATGTCAGTGCTTAATGTCACGCTTCTGATGTCAGTACTCTCTATCACGATGTTGCTGTCGATGCTGCATGTCACGGTGCTGATGTCAGATGCCTCTATCACGGTGCTGATGTCAGTGCCCTCTATCACGGTGCTGATGTCAGTGTCCTCTATCACGGTGCTGGTGTCAGGTGACTCTATCACGGTGCATGTGTCATTGCTGTATGTCACGCTGCTGGTGATCATCTCCTGCACCCTCTTCTTTGCCTACCCTGGTCCCTGACCTTCCCTCTCCTCCATTGCCTTCATGCGCTCCACAGTCCTGAATTGTCAGAACAATTTCCCATATAAAAAAAGAATGCTTGTAGTTGTCGATCCCAAATTCACCTCATACATGTGTTATGTCATTGGCCATGTGGTGGGACTATGTTTTCTCTGCTAATATTTACCTCGTGGCTGAAAATTCGACCTAAGGCTGGGTTCACACTGCTGCGGGGGGAGATCCGGATGTGATTCGCACAGCAAATCACATCCGATCTCCGTAGCACTGCGAGTTCAGCCATACAGATAGTATGGCTGAACTCGCAGCTGTCCCGCAGCAAACTCGCACAGGACCCTTTTTTGGGTCCGCAACGGAATCGGATCGCATGGGGGTTCACACCATGCGATCCGATTCCTGTGCGAGTCGGCAGATCGCACTGCGATATGCCGACGGATCTGGGGGTGTCATTAACATAACATTGACACCCCCAGCCGTCCGCATAGGGCAGTGTGAACTGCCGGCGGGAGGTGAGCGATGCGGGAAAACGCCGCGGATTCGCGGCGTTCCCGCATCGCAATAGTGTGAACCTAGCCTAAAGGTTTGAAACGTTCGCCTCCCATTGAAGTCAATGGGGCCCGCCGCGAATGTTCGGTTTCGCGAACGGTCGGCCTCGTTCGCGGTCCGCGTTCGCGAAACGTCCCGTCGGAGGTTCGGGCCATCACTAGTAAGGGGTGCTCTGAGAACCCTGATTTGCCTTAGTGTACTCACTCAGGGGCAGGAGAGAGAAGAGGGGAGACTTCAGTCACGGACAGGGATGGATGGTGAGTTCACTCACCCCTTGGCAGTCAGCACCTCTTATCTAGATGTATCCGAGGCTGCTGGACTTCAATCCCTGGCGCTATGCCTCAGAAAAAAAATGTTGGGGCCGGAAATTTGGAATGAGGGCAGACACAGAGGGGTAGGGGAGGGGGGAAGAGGTGCAGATTGAGCCCTTTTCTCCTCTCCCGTCTGTGTGTGTGTGTTTGGGGGAGGGCGGGGTTTATTATAATGCTGGCTTTAGGGGCTGTGAAAGAGTATCAGACACTCTCAGCTTAGACAACTGCAGCCAACAACCCTGCTGGGAGAGCCATAGTCCAGTCTATATAATGTGTCCGGGTTTCAGGCAGTCTGAAACCCGGACGCATGATTCCAAACCCGAACTGTCCGGGTGAATCCTGGACAGGTGGCAACCCTACCAGAGACTGGGCCTATCCCGGGGGGCATCTGGCTGCTAGGCTGTGTGAGGACCTATCCAGAAGTAAGAGGGCAGCGCAGGGTTGGGATTGCGGCTTGCAGTCCAACCAAAAGTGACGGTTCTGTTGGATTAACGATGGGGGGCTATTGGAGCTGCAGCTCCTGGCCCCTATCTTAATATAGGCCCAGCCACCCAAAAAGAACAGACTGCTCAAAGGAAAGCAATGGGCTAACGGGGAGAGGTCTCCCCCTTGACAGACCCTGCATTCCACCAGGACAGAGTGGTGAGATTGATAATGGGCGACCACATGAGCAGCCTGGGGCACGCCAATGCAGGGCTCTCACAGGAGTCTGGGGCTTCCATGGTGTTAGTCCTGAGCGGCTGCAATCTTTTAGCTCAGAGCGCACACCGATGCACAGCCCCTTACGGAAACCTGGCAAATCGAATTCCAGGCTTACCTAGTCTTACGCCTGTGCTGGCTGCGCCCTTTTGAACTTGGCACTTGGAAACGCAAAAGGGCGCCCAGTAAAAGGTCCATCAAAATCCTCAGCACCAGGCACGATGCTCTTAATCCGGCCCTGCTGATTACTTTTCATAGGTGGCGGCTAGAACAGTTTCGAATGATGTATACAATTGGTAGTAAGTTTTACTAGAGAAATTATTTAAAGCGGAGTTCCACTCATAAAATTTATTTTGCATTATTCAGCAGCACTAAACCTAATAAACAACTTTTGGAAAAAAACTTTTTTTTTTACTCACGTTTTTGATGCTTGTTGCTAAGGGGTGCCTTGGAATCTGCCGCTTCCTCTCCCTGGCGCCTGACGTCATTTCCCTCGGTGCTCTCATGCTCCTGGAAGATGCTTGTCATCATTTTCCAGGAATCAGTGGGCAGCATTGAGGGCTTGGTTGCCATCACAACCACTTCCGACGAAGATGCCTGTTGTGAGGGCAACATCAGAAGTGTACGGCGCCGCGCCGTACATGCCGCGCATGCTCAAGAACTGGCGGCGCATGCTGGTCGCTCAGCTGCACCAGAGCCCAGAAGAGTGCTTGTGGGCTTCACATGCCCCACAAGCAGGGCCGCTGATAGACCAGTACAACTGGCCCTGTTGTACCAGGCCCGGCCAGCAGGGGGGCCCGGCCAACCTGAACAGAGACCTAATTAATGTAAAAAAAAAAAAAAAATACCCCAGCCACCTTGACTGAACACTGTCTGTCTGAGTACACCAAACCAACTGAACCCTCCCCCCATCCCCCGCCGTTCTTTTTACATTTTTTTTTTATGTTGATAGCTCAATAGGCAGGGGGAGGGACTATTTTTTCTATTTCGGACGCGGAAGAATGTCCTCTCCGCGCCCGCTCCTCATGCTGGCTCAAGTTCCGGCCAGCGCGTCCTCTATATTGCCTTCCCTGGCGCGGAGTGATTCCTCCCACTCTGCTCTGTTCTTCACTCGGCCAGAGAAAAAGCAGAGAGACGAGCGGCGGTGGCGGAAGAAAAAAAAAAAGCAGCTTGATCTGGCATCTGACTGGAATAGTTTGTGGACACTCACACTCCAGTCCAGACAGCAACCAGCAACAGGATCAAGGAGTAAGTGACTCCCGGGGCCCGGCTAACACAGAACACAGGTGTGTGCTTGCCTGGGGGTGGATTCAAGATCTACTATTACTGCAGCAGCATCTGTACATTATGCCATTGGCGGCATGGGTGGCACTGTCTGCAGGTAGCACATGCGTTATCGGCAATAACGCATGTGGCATGGGTGGCACTGTCTACAGCACAATATGGCATTGCCGTCATGGGTGGCACGGTCTCTGCAGGCAGCACATGCATTATGGGTCATAATGCATGTGCTGCCAGCAGGACAGTGCCACCCATACCCCCAATGCCATAATGTGCTGCAGACAGTGCTACCCATGACGCTAATGCCATAACGCATGTGCTGCCTGCAGAGACAGTGCCACCCATACCATTATGCCAAATGGTTGGCACTGTCTACAGCACAATATGGCATTGGCAGCATGGGTGGCACTGTCTGCAGTACATTATGGTATTGGCGGCATGGGTGGCACTGTCTGCAGGTAGCTGCCTGCAGAGACCATGCCACCCATGCCGCCAATGCCGTAATGTGCTGCAGACAGTGTCACCAATGCCGCCAATGCCATATTGTGCTGTAGACAGTGCCACCCATGCCGCAAATGGCGTAATGTGCTGCAGACAGTGCCACCCATGCCGCCAATGCCACATTGTGCTTCAGACAGTGCCCCCCATGCTGTCAATGGCACCATGCCATTGGCAGCATGGGTGGCACTGTCTGCAGCACAATATGGCACTGATGGGTGGCAGGGCATTGGTGGCACTGTCTGCAGCACAATATGGCATCTGGGGAAGGGCCAGGGGTGGGGCTAAAGGAGGGGCCAAGGGTGGAGCTGAAGGGGGGCCCCGTCAGGTAGGCTGTACGGGGCCCCATGATTTCTATCAGCGGCTCTGCCCACAAGCAAGATGGAAAGTGCCAAAAACAAGTAATATGACATTAGATTTGGTATGTATCTGCCACAGGGTGGTCCTGGGGATACATTTCAAAAAAATACACATGCCACGTCCCGATAATTAACTTTTTTTTAACAACAGCCCATTTGTCAAGGTGGGGAGACTATTGAGGGGTGCTTCTGTTCCCCCTCTCCCTCAAGGACACTCTGGAACTCCTGCTTGGATTTAGTGGAAAATTACGGCTTATATTATTCTCTCTTCCTGCCATATATATATATATATATATATATATATATATGCCTGGAGTTCTTTGCTCACTTGTGGGCTTCTCTATATATGACACTTTAACTACAATACCATTCTACCCCTATAGAGACATCTCTTTTTCCCTTCTTTTGGTTTATAGAAAGGGAATAAAAAATGATAAGCTCCTGATGAAGCGTTATGATGAACGCGAAACATGTAGAGCACTTAAATATCTTTGAGCTGATTCTTAATTGTTATCCTGTCCATACAAATTATTTTCTGTATTGATGGTCAACCTTTCCTATTTTTTCCTATGTTGGATATTTACAAGAATATATACAGAGTGTGATGTACCTCTAATACGCTAGACAGGATAAGAAATATTGAGATCATTAGGATTTTTTATAGAATTACAACATTAGCTGATATATAAAACCTCCTCCGGAGAATTATTCCCTCCCCTTCCCTTCCTATATACCTTTTATGTTCTTGCCTTACTATATAATAACTTACTATAAACATACTTTAGAAGTTATGGTCAAGACTTTAAAATCGTATATTTTCTTTTAGACATATTTATATTTTCTTGGGATTAAAATGTTTAAAACTCAGATATAAGAATGTTTTCAAATTCTAAAACATATAAGGCCATTTATTGTCATTCCCACGAGAATATCTTGAAATTCTTCTTTGCTTTGTATCATCCGTCCTTCAATATTTCTACTTTTTATTTCTGGTATCACATAATTTGTCTTATATTCTGTACATGTAATTTATTTTAACATAAAATAAAAACTTTTGAACGAGAAAATTATAGACCAGCATGACAAAAATAAAGGCTTTTAAGGCATCTTCAAAAAAAAAAAAAAAAAAAAAGAAATATTGAGATCTGGTTTGTTTTTCTATTTTTAGAAAAATAAAAATTGTTTTAAATTTATTACTTCCTCTTTTTTTTCGCCTTTTCCCTTTTTTTTTTTTTTTAATCACTGTATATATATCTATGCCTAAAAAGTCCATTATGGTCAAGTAATATGACATATCTTGCTCAATTAAATTGGCAACCGGGCAGCAATTAAAAAGAGAAATGTGAGTGCTTTAAAATTAAGATATTTATCCAAAAAAAAAAACAATTTTTTTTTTCACAGTTGGAACTCCGCTTTAAAATGTGACTTTCACTGACCTCCATTCCACACCTTCAGTTGTCAAGCTTCCCTTTAAATATCTCCGTCTCCCGATGCAGACTTGGAAACAGCCATTCCAGGCCTAATAAACTTCACCGGAGAAGTTTCAGCCTTTCATTGAATAAAGTTGTGTGCCCTGTCACAAGAAAAAAAAAAAAAAAAAAAAAAAAATGACAGCTAATGGCCTTGGGTTTTTATCTGAGTGGCGAGTGATAGAAATTGACAAATGAGCGGAGATAAAATCTCATGGGCTATTGAACATTAGCAGAACACAGCTGCAAGTTTACTGCTCAATTTAAACCCGAAGTAAACGTTAAAGAGATTTCATCCCGGGGATGAAGAGAGCTTTCCTGCTCTGGAAACTTGTGATAATTGTTTTTATAAATAAAGTTTTTTTTTTTTTTTTTTTTTATACTATTACCTGCTGGGCTGGAAGTAAAATTTATGATGCAAAGTGTTTAACTGGGACTTATTGGGTTATTGTTGGTCATATATAACTTAAAACAGAGTTGTGGGCCAACGTTTTCTTTGACCTATCTTCTGTTCTGTTTCAATACATTTTAATGAGATTAGACTGGAAGACGCTTTCAAGATACAAATAAGGACCTAGACCAGTGGTCTCCAAACTGTGGATGTGGCCCTTTGCTTGCCTTTATCCAGCCCTTGGGGCACCATTCCTCCCACTGACATCAATAGTATGCAGTAATCTGCATGGATTCATGAAGGATCGTTCTTGCCAAACCAATCTACTAACCTTCTATGAGGAGGTGAGTTCTCATCTAGATAAAGGAAGGCCCGTAGATGTGGTGTATCTGGATAAAGGTAGGCCTGTAGACGTGGTGTATCTAGATAAAGGAAGGCTCATAGATGTGGTGTATCTAGATAAAGGAAGGCCCGTAGACGTGGTTTATCTGGATAAAGGTAGGCCTGTAGACGTGGTGTATCTAGATAAAGGAAGGTTCATAGATGTGGTGTATCTAGATAAAGGAAGGCCCGTAGACGTGGTGTATCTAGATAAAGGAAGGCCCGTAGACGTGGTGTATCTAGATAAAGGAAGGCCCGTAGACGTAGTGTATCTAGATAAAGGAAGGCCCATAGACGTGGTGTATCTAGATAAAGGAAGGCCCGTAGACATGGTGTATCTAGATAAAGGAAGGCCCGTAGACGTGGTGTATCTGGATAAAGGAAGGCCTGTAGACGTGGTGTATCTAGATAAAGGAAGGCCCGTAGACGTGGTGTATCTGGATAAAGTAAGGCCCGTAGATGTGGTGTATCTGGATAAAGGAAGGCTCGTAGATGTGGTGTATCTAGATAAAGGAAGGCCCGTAGATGTGGTGTATCTGGATAAAGGAAGGCTCGTAGACGTGATGTATCTAGATAAAGGAAGGCCCGTAGATGTGGTGTATCTGGATAAAGGAAGGCCCGTAGATGTGGTGTATCTGGATAAAGGAAGGCTCATAGATGTGGTGTATCTAGATAAAGGAAAGCCCGTAGATGTGGTGTATCTAGATAAAGGAAGGCCCATAGACGTGGTGTATCTAGATAAAGGAAGGCCCATAGACGTGCTGTATCTAGATAAAGGAAGACCCGTAGACGTGGTGTATCTGGATAAAGGAAGGCCCGTAGAAGTGGTGTATCTAGATAAAGGAAGGCCCGTAGACGTGGTGTATAAGAGCAGCAAGGATGTGGAATTCCCTTCCACAGGCGGTGGTCTCAGCGGGGGGGGGCAATGATAGATTCAAGAAACTATTAGATAATCACCTGAACGACCGCAACATACATGATATACAATGTAATACTGACATATAATCACACACATAGGTTGGACTTGATGGACTTGTGTTTTTTCCACCTCCCCTACTATGTAACTACAGTTGTGCTCAAAAGTTTGCATACCCTGGCAGAAATGGTAAAATTTTGACATTCATTTTGAAAATATGACTGATCGTGCCAAAAAACAAAACAAAAAACTGTCTTTTATTTAAGGATAGTGATCACACAAAGCCATTTATTATCACATAGTTTTTTGGATCATTTTTAAATCATAATGGTAACAGAAAGCACCCAGATGACCCTGATAAAAAAGTTTACATCCCCCGGAATATTTGGCCTTGGTACAGACACAGAAAGTGGCACACGCAGCTTAAAATGGCAATTAAACACCCATATTTGTGGATTTTTAAATCACAATTAGTGTTTGTGTATAAATAGTCAATGAGTTTGTTAGCTCTCACATGGATGCACTAAGCAGGCTAGACACTGAGCCACGAGGAGGTAGAAAAGAACAGTGAAAAGACCTGCGTAACAAGGTAATGAAAATTTACAAATCTGGAAAAGGATATAAAAAGATATCCAAAGCCTTGAATATGCCAGTCAGTACTGTTCAATCATTTAATAAGAAGTGGAAAATTTGGGGATCTCTACACAGACACTAATTGTGATTTAACCACTTGCCGACCGCCGCACGACGATGTACGTCGACAGAATGGCACGGGCAGGCATATGGGCGTACCTGTACGTCCCTGCCTTCCCGCGGGTGGGGGGCCCGATCGGGCCCCCCCGGTGCCTGTGGCGGTCGGTATTCGTTCGGGAGCGATCCGGGATGAGGGGGCGGCCATTCATTCATGGCCACCCCCTCGCGATCGCTCCCGACGAATGGAAATGCTTCGTGACATCACTTCCTCTCCTGTAATGTAAACACAGGAGAGGAAGTGATGTAATCTCTCCTCCGTGTCGGTATTTTTCGTTCCGACACCGAGGAGAGAGGATCGGTGAGTTGCACCAACACGACACTACACAGTAGAACATGCCAGGCACACTCACACCCCCCCGATCACCCCCCCAATTACCCCTGCCCCCCAGTCACAGTGACACCAATGTCATTTTTTTTTTTTTTTTTTATGCATTGGTGTCATTTGTGACTGTAATAACTGTTAAGGCAGTTAGGGTTAGCCCCCTTTAGTTCTAAGGTACCCCCCTAACCCCCCCAATAAAGGTTTAACCCAGTGATCACCCCCCGTCGCCAGTGTCACTAAGGCTGGGTTCACATTGCAGTGGTTTATGAGAACGGATGTGATTCGCACCGCACTGCAGTGCAAATCACATCCGATCTCTGTGCGATTCGAGTTCAGCCATACAGATAGTATGGCTGAATTTGCATCGCACCCGCCGCACCCGCCGCAAATTCGCACGGGACCCTTTTTTTGGTCCGCAGCAGAATCGGATCGCATGGGTGTTCACACCATGCGATCCGAGTTTGCAGATCGCACTGCGATATGCGAACTGATCTGGGGGTGTCATTAACATTTCACTGACACTCCCAGCAGTTCGCATAGGGCAGTGTGAACTGCCGCCGGGAGGCATGTGATGCGGGAACCCGCCACGCATTCGTGGCGTTCCTGCATCGCTCCAGTGTGAACCCAGCCTAATAAGCGATCATTTTTCTGATAGCTGTATTAGTGTCACAGGTGACGCTAGTTAGGCAGGTAGGTATTTAGGTTCGCCGCAGCTTTTTATAGCGCCAGGGACCCCCATATACTACCGCATAAAGCCCCCTGATTGCCCCCTAGTTAACCCTTTCACCAGTGATCACCATATAACTGTTACAGGTGACGCTGGTTGGTTAGTTATTTTTTTATAGTTTCAGGGCACCCGCCATTTATTACCTAGTCTTACTAGTGTACCCCTAAATTTAGGGGTGTCTACTTTCCAAAATGGGGTCATTTGGGGGGGGGTTTGTGCCATCTTGGCATTTTATGGCCTTCAAAACTGTAACGCCCTTAGAAAGCCTGAAGGCGGTGCTTGGTTTTCGGGGCCCCGTACGCGGCTAGGCTCCCAAAAAGTCCCAAATATGTGGTATCCCCGTACTCAGGAGAAGCAGCAGAATTTATTTTGGGGTGTCATTTCACATATGCCCATAGTATGTGTGAGCAATATATCATTTAGTGACAACTTTGTGTAAAAAAAAAAAAATATTTTTTTTTTGTCATTATTCAATCGCTTGAGGCAAAAAAATAAAATATTCAATGGGCTCAACATGCCACTTATCAATTTCCTTAGGGTGTCTACTTTCCAAAATGGGGTCATTTGGGGGGGTTTTGTACTGCCCTGCCATTTTAGCACCTCAAGAAATGAGATAGGCAGTCGTAAACTAAAAGCTGCGTAAATTCCAGAAAACGTACCTTAGTTTGTAGATGTGACAACTTTTGCGCAAACCAATAAATATACAATTATTGACTTTTTTTTTACCAAAGACATGTGGCTGAATACATTTTGGCCTAAATGTATGACTAAAATTGAGTTTATTGGATTTTTCTAACAACAAAAAGTAGAAAATATAATTTTTTTTCAAAATTTGCGGTCTTTTTACGTTTATATCACAAAAAATAAAAATCGCAGAGGCAATCAAATACCATCAAAAGAAAGCTCTATTTGTGGGAAGAAAAGGACGCAAATTTTGTTTGGGTACAACATTGCATGACCGCGCAATTACCAGTTAAAGCAGCGCAGTGCCAAATTGTAAAAAGACCTCTGGTCATTTACCAGCAAAATGGTCCGGTCTGAAAGTGGTTAAAAAGCCACAAATGTGGGAAATTAACTTTTAATTGACATTTTAAAGTGTCTGTGCCACCTTCTGTGTCTGTACTAAGGCCAAACATTCCAGGGTATGTAAATTTTTGATTAGGCGATTTCTGTTATCATTATGATTTAAAAAGGATCATAATAAATGGCTTCTTGTGATATCCTTAAATAAAAGAATTTTTTTTGGCATGATCAGTCATATTTTTTATATTAATGCCAAAATTTGATAATTTCTGGCGGGGTATGCAAACTTTTGAGCACCACTGTATGTAACTATGTAACAGCAGGACACTAGTCCTGCCACTGATACCAATGATGGGGCACTATCCCTGCTACTGACAATGATGGGGCATTATTCCTCCCACTTACACTAACTGTGGGGCACTATTCCTCCCACTGACACCAATGATGGGACACTATTCCCCCCACTGACACCAATGATGGGACACTATTCCCCCCCACTGACACCAATGATGGGGCACTATTCCCCCCACTGACACCAATGATGGGACACTATTCCCCCCCACTGACACCAATGATGGGGCACTATTCCTCCCACTGACACCAATGATGGGACACTATTCCCCCCACTGACACCAATGATGGGACACTATTCCTCCCACTGACACCAATGATGGGACACTATTCCCCCCCACTGACACCAATGATGGGGCACTATTCCTCCCACTGACACCAATGATGGGACACTATTCCTCCCACTGCCACCAATGATGGGACACTATTCCCCCCACTGATACCAATGATGGGGCACTATTCCTCCCACTGACACCAATGATGGGACACTATTCCCCCCACTGACACCAATGATGGGACACTATTCCTCCCACTGACACCAATGATGGGACACTATTCCCCCCCACTGACACCAATGATGGGGCACTATTCCTCCCACTGACACCAATGATGGGACACTATTCCCCCCACTGACACCAATGATGGGACACTATTCCTCCCACTGACACCAATGATGGGACACTATTCCCCCCCACTGACACCAATGATGGGGCACTATTCCCCCCACTGACACCAATGATGGGACACTATTCCCCCCCACTGACACCAATGATGGGGCACTATTCCTCCCACTGACACCAATGATGGGACACTATTCCCCCCACTGACACCAATGATGGGGCACTATTCCTCCCACTGACACCAATGATGAGACACTATTCCTCCCACTGACACCAATGATGGGACACTATTCCCCCCCACTGACACCAATGATGGGGCACTATTCCTCCCACTGACACCAATGATGGGACACTATTCCCCCCACTGACACCAATGATGGGACACTATTCCTCCCACTGACACCAATGATGGGACACTATTCCCCCCCACTGACACCAATGATGGGGCACTATTCCCCCCACTGACACCAATGATGGGACACTATTCCCCCCCACTGACACCAATGATGGGGCACTATTCCTCCCACTGACACCAATGATGGGACACCATTCCCCCCACTGACAACAATGATGGGACAGTATTCCTCCCACTGACACCAATGATGGGACACTATTCCCCCCCACTGACACCAATGATGGGGCACTATTCCTCCCACTGACACCAATGATGGGACACTATTCCCCCCACTGACACCAATGATGGGACACTATTCCTCCCACTGACACCAATGATGGGACACTATTCCTCCCACTGACACCAATGATGGGACACTATTCCTCCCACTGATACCAATGATGGGGCACTATTCCCCCCACTGACACCAATGATGGGACACTATTCCCCCCCACTGACACCAATGATGGGGCACTATTCCTCCCACTGACACCAATGATGGGACACTATTCCTCCCACTGACACCAATGATGGGACACTATTCCCCCCCACTGACACCAATGATGGGGCACTATTCCCCCCACTGACACCAATGATGGGACACTATTCCCCCCCACTGACACCAATGATGGGGCACTATTCCTCCCACTGACACCAATGATGGGACACTATTCCCCCCACTGACACCAATGATGGGACACTATTCCTCCCCCTGATACCAATGATGGGACACTATTCCCCCCACTGACACCAATGATGGGGCACTATTCCTCCCACTGACACCAATGATGGGACACTATTCCTCCCACTGACACCAATGATGGGACACTATTCCTCCCACTGACACCAATGATGGGACACTATTCCCCCCCACTGACACCAATGATGGGGCACTATTCCTCCCACTGACACCAATGATGGGACACTATTCCCCCCACTGATACCAATGGTGGGACACTATTCCCCCCTCCCCCCCACTGATACCAATGATGGGGCATTATTCCTCCCACTGACACCAATGATGGGGCACTATTCCTGCCACTTACACCAGCAATGGGGTACTATTTCTCCCACTGACACCAATGATGGAACACTATCCCCCTACCCACTGATACCAATGATGGGGCACTATTCCTCCCACTGACACCAATGATGGGGCACTATTCCTCCCACTGACACCAATGATGGGACACTATTCCCCCCACTGACACCAATGATGGGACACTATTCCTCCCACTGACACCAATGATGGGACACTATTCCTCCCACTGACACCAATGATGGGACACTATTCCTCCCACTGATACCAATGATGGGGCACTATTCCCCCCACTGACACCAATGATGGGACACTATTCCCCCCCACTGACACCAATGATGGGGCACTATTCCTCCCACTGACACCAATGATGGGACACTATTCCTCCCACTGACACCAATGATGGGACACTATTCCCCCCCACTGACACCAATGATGGGGCACTATTCCCCCCACTGACACCAATGATGGGACACTATTCCCCCCCACTGACACCAATGATGGGGCACTATTCCTCCCACTGACACCAATGATGGGACACTATTCCCCCCACTGACACCAATGATGGGACACTATTCCTCCCCCTGATACCAATGATGGGACACTATTCCCCCCACTGACACCAATGATGGGGCACTATTCCTCCCACTGACACCAATGATGGGACACTATTCCTCCCACTGACACCAATGATGGGACACTATTCCTCCCACTGACACCAATGATGGGACACTATTCCCCCCCACTGACACCAATGATGGGGCACTATTCCTCCCACTGACACCAATGATGGGACACTATTCCCCCCACTGATACCAATGGTGGGACACTATTCCCCCCTCCCCCCCACTGATACCAATGATGGGGCATTATTCCTCCCACTGACACCAATGATGGGGCACTATTCCTGCCACTTACACCAGCAATGGGGTACTATTTCTCCCACTGACACCAATGATGGAACACTATCCCCCTACCCACTGATACCAATGATGGGGCACTATTCCTCCCACTGACACCAATGATGGGGCACTATTCCTCCCACTGATACCAATGATGGGACACTATCACCCCCCCCGCTGATACCAATGATGGGGCACTATTCCTCCCACTGATACCAATGATGGGACACTATTCCTCCCACTGATACCAATGATGGGACACTATCACCCCCCCCCGCTGATACCAATGATGGGCCACTATTCCTCCCACTGACACCAATGATGGGGCACAGACATTTACTGGCCATTGGGACTACTGGGAGTTTCCCATTGGGCCGATGGCTCAGTGGGCCAGTTTCAGTCACAGCCTGTCCAGTGCTGAGTCTTGACCCAGGGAGCTTTGCTCCTGTCCCCATTCCGGTCCTTAATTTTTCGATGGACGGGAACAAAGCAAGCTCCAGCCACTGTCATTCACCCTCCTGTGTCGATCTACCTGCTCTCCCTCCTCTCCCCAGACCGCTTGGTTCGTTCCACATCTCGGCTCGGCTCGGGGGGGGGGGGGGGGCTGTCCACTAAAGGGCATGGCTTAGCTCGGCTCGGGGGCCAGGGTGGTCCACTGAAGCGCCCAGCTCTGCTCGGTTATGGGGGCAGGGCGGTCACTTGGAGGACACGGCTCGGGCGGTGGGGTGATCCACTGAAAGGCTCAGCTCAGCTATCTGGTGGGACAGTCCACTGAAGCGCTCGGCTCCGCTCAAGGGGCAGGGCAGTCCGCTGACCCGGTGCACATAAAAGCACCTTTTCCACAAATTTAAAACAACCTGCAAGGAGGGGGAACGGGAGGAGAAGAGGATCCATTCCTGCCTTCAGTACCCTGGACTGCACCAGAAACTTTAGGTCAGTGCATCACATGACAGCTCCATGCCATAGAGAGACTGCCATCTGCTGAAAAGAATCTCCAGGGGACACTGATGTAAGAGGGGAGTAAGGACCCTAAGATAAGGGGAACACTAATATAATAGTTCCCCCTTGTATCAGTGTCCTCGCTCTCCTCCTACATCAGTGTCCCCCCTTACCATAGTGTATGCTGATGTAAGGATGACAAGTCTGGTGACCAGAGACCCCCCCACCCACATCAGAGTTTCCCTTTACACTACAGTCCACAGAGGTCCCCTTTAAATTAGAGTCTGCAGAACTCCCCCTTGCCCTGCCCTTACACTGTGAACTCTGATGCTGCAGACTGTGAGGTAAGCGGGCTCAGAGTTCCCCTTTACACTAGCCTGTCCATATACTAACCTAGCCAGTCTGTATAGTTACTCCCCGAAGAGACCACCGCCTGTGAAAGGGAATTCCACATCCTTACCGCTCTTATGCTGCGCACACACGATCGGCTTATCCGGCGGACTTAGTCCGATCGTGTGTATGCGACATATAAACTAAATTCCGTTCATTTTGAACGTGACTTCAGGTACGACGGGACTAGCACGATTGACACCTCGTGAGCCCCGTTGCCTGGTATGGGTTTTAAAGGGAAACCCCTACGTCCAAAAAACGGCGTGAGGGCCCCCTCAAAATCCGTACCAGACCCTTATCTGAGCACGCAGCCTGGCTGGTCAGGAAAGGGGGTGGGGACGAGCGAGCGGCCCCCCTCCTGAACCGTACCAGGCCACGTGCCCTCAACATGGGGGGGTGGGTGCTTTGGGGAAGGGGGGCCCTGTGGCTTAACGGAATCCGAGAGCCCCCTTTAATAAGAGGGCCCCCAGATCCCGGCCCCCCACCCTATGTGAATGAGCATGGGGTATGCTGTACCCCTACCCATTCACCTGTTGGGAAAACGCGGCTATAAAAAAACATACAACACAAATTTTTAAAGTAGTTTATTAGTCAGCTCTGGGGGTCTTCTTCCGACTTCGGGGGTCTTCTCGCCAGGCTCCTCCGCTATCTTCTGCTCTTTTGCCGCTCTTTTGCTAGCGGAGGAGCCCGGCTTTCTCCTTCTTCATCGTCGCCGAACGGGGGTCTTCTTCTGACTACAGGGGTCTTCTTCCGCCTTCTCCGCGCTCTTTGGTTCTTCTCCCGGGCTCCTCCGCTATCTTCTTCCAGGTCTTTTACTAGCGTTGGCCCGGTGTTCTTGTTCGCCGTTGCAGGCGCTGCCTTCTCCTGACCGGCCGGGCTGCGTGCTCGGATAAGGGTCTGGTATGGACTTTGGGGGGACCCCCATGCCGTTTTTCGGTGTAGGGGTTACCCTTAAAACCCATACCAGGCGACGGGGCTCGCAAGGTGTCAATATCGCCAATGGAAGCGGCGACATTGACTTCCTTCGCTAGTCCCGCCGTACCTGAAGTCACGTTCATTAGTCCGTGTGTGGGCAAGTCCGTTCTTTTGGAAAGTCCGCCGGAAAAGTCAGTTTGTGAGTGGGCGCGTGTGGGAACGTCCGCTCGTTCGGGAAAGTCCGGCGGACCTCCGCTGGAAAGTCCGGCGCATTGTCCGATCATGTATATGTAGCATTACAGTAAAGAATCTTCTACGCATTTTAAAACACTTTTCTTCTCATTTTAGTGAATGGCTGCGTGGTTTTACCGTTTCCTTGCTCAAAAAAAGTTTTCTCCCTAATGTGGGGTCACCAGTCTGGTATTTGGACATTGAAATCACATCCCCTCTCAGGCGTCTCTTCTCTGGAGAGAATAAGTTCAATGCTTGTAATCTTTCCCTATCATCTACTAGGACCCCCAGGTCCTTCTCCATCCTAGATCCCCCCAGAGGTTCTCCCCCCAGTCTATAGATTGCATTCATATTTTTGCCACCCAAATGCATTATTTTACATTTTTCTACATTGAACCTCATTTGCCATGTAGTTGCCCCTCCCCCCATTAAATTGTTCAGATCTTCTTGCAAGGTTTCCACATCCTGCGGAGAAGTTATTGCCCTGCTTAGCTTAGTATCGTCCACAAATACAGAGATTGAACTGTTTATCCCATACTCCCAGGGCTGTCTTAATGCATGGGCACTCCTGGGCAGTGCCCAGGTGCCCCAGCTACATGAGGGCCCCATGATAATCTTGTATTACGTATTTGCAAACTGTCCTGGGTTTGCCGGGACAGTCACAATTTTTACTTAGCTGTCCCAGGATTGATGTGTCCCGGGCAGTATCCTGGAACTTGTAATGTGCATTCTTCATCTCAGTATTGTTCCCTCCTGATCCTCCTGTACTGTGCCCTGCTGATCCCTCCCCCCCCCCATACTGTGCCCTGCTAAACCCCTCCCCTGTACTGTGCCCTGCTGACCCCCTGTACTGTTTCCTGCTGATCCCCCCTGTACTGTGCCCAGCTGATCCCCCTGTACTGTGCTCTGCTGAGCCCCCCCCACGTACTGTGCACACCTGACCCCCTGGATTGTGCCCTATTGCTTTCCCCCCCTGTACTGTGCACTCCTGACCCCCTGTACAGTGCCATTCTGCCCCCCCCCCCCCTGTATTGTGCCCTTTGTGTTGATTAATCTTTGATTTCTGACATGTTTTCTTATTTTTTCAAATCGATTTTATTAAAAGCACTAATGAATATATATGTTTTATTTTATCAACTATTTATATTTTAATTCTTTATAGTAGATGCATAAATTGGGGCAGGCTGGTAGGGACCCCAGTGTATTAGTTTGCCCAGGGACCCATAATGCTATTAAGACGGCCCTACATCCTCCAGATCGTTTATGGATATATTAAATAGGATTGGTCCCAGGAAAGATCCTTGGGGGACCCCACTACCCACCCCCGACCATTCTGAATACTCCCCATTTATCACCACCCACTGAACTCGCCCTTGTAGCCAGTTTTCAATCCATGATCTCACCCTATGGTCCATGCTGACAGACCTTAGTTTGTACAGTAAACATTTATGGGGAACTGTGTCAAATGCTTTTGCAAAATCCTGAAGTACCACGTCTACGGGCCTTCCTGTATCTAGATAAACCACGTCTACTGGCCTTCCTTTATCTAGATAAACCACGTCTACGGGCCTTCCTTTATCTAGATAAACCACGTCTACGGGCCTTCCTTTATCTAGATACACCACATCTACGGGCCTTCCTTTATCTAGATACACCACATCTACGGGCCTTCCTTCAATTAGATACACCATGTCTACGGGCCTTCCTTTATCTAGATACACCACATCTACGGGCCTTCCTTTATCTAGATATACCACATCTACGGGCCTTCCTTTAATTAGATACACCACGTCTACGGGCCTTCCTTTATCTAGATACACCACGTCTACGGGCCTTTCCTTTATCTAGATACACCACGTCTACGGGCCTTCCTTTATCTTCATACACCACGTCTACGGGCCTTTCCTTTATCTAGATACACCACGTCTACGGGCCTTCCTTTATGTAGATACACCATGTCTACGGGCCTTCCTTTATGTAGATACACCATGTCTACGGGCCTTTCCTTTATCTAGATACACCACGTCTACGGGCCTTCCTTTATGTAGATACACCATGTCTACGGGCCTTCCTTTATGTAGATACACCATGTCTACGGGCCTTCCTTTATCTAGATACACCACGTCTACGGGCCTTCCTTTATCTAGATACACCACGTCTACAGGCCTTCCTTTATCTAGATACACCACGTCTATGGGCCTTCCTTTATGTAGATACACCATGTCTATGGGCCTTCCTTTATCTAGATACACCACGTCTACGGGCCTTCCTTTATCTAGATACACCACGTCTACGGGCCTTCCTTTATCTAGATACACCACGTCTACGGGCCTTCCTTTATCTAGATACACCACGTCTACGGGCCTTCCTTTATCTAGATACACCACGTCTACAGGCCTTCCTTTATCTAGATACACCACGTCTACGGGCCTTCCTTCACCTAGATACACCACGTCTATCGGCCTTCCTTTATCTAGATACACCACGTCTACAGGCCTTCCTTTATTCAGATACACCACGTCTACGGGCCTTCCTTTATCTAGATACACCACGTCTACGGGCCTTACTTTATCTAGATACACCACGTCTACGGGCCTTCCTTTATCTAGATACACCACGTCTATGTGCCTTCCTTTATCTAGATACACCACGTCTATGGGCCTTCCTTTATCTAGATACACCACGTCTACGGGCCTTCCTTTATCTAGATACACCACGTCTACGGGCCTTCCTTTATCTAGATACACCACGTCTACAGGCCTTCCTTTATCCAGATACACCACGTCTACGGGCCTTCCTTTATCTAGATACACCACGTCTACGGGCCTTCCTTTATCTAGATACACCACGTCTATGGGCCTTCCTTTATCTAGATACACCACGTCTACGGGCCTTCCTTTATCTAGATACACCACGTCTACGGGCCTTCCTTTATCTAGATGGAAGCTCACCTCCTCATAGAAGGTTAATAGATTGGTTTGGCTAGAAAGATTTTTCATGAATCAATGTTGATTACTGCTATTGATACCGTTCTCATTACTAAAATCTTGTATATAGTCCCTTATCATCCCCTCCAAGAGCTTGCATACTATTGATGTTAGGCTAACTGGTCTGTAATTCTCAGGGATGTATCTTGATCCTTTTTAAAATATTGGTGCTACATTGGCTTTTCTACAATCAGCTGGTACCATTCCAGTCAGTAGGCTGTGGGTAAAAATTAGGAACAATGGTCTGGCAATTGACTGAGTTCCCTAAGTACCCTCGGGTGCAAGCCATCTGGTCTCGGTGACTTATTAACGTTAAGTTTTTCAAGTCTATTCCTAATTCTATCCTCTGATAGCCATGAGGGTGCTTCCTGTGTCGTGTCATGAGGATAAACGTTGCAGTTTCAGTTACTGAAGCCCCCCCAATTCCCTCGTGAAGATTGAGGAGAAGAATAAATTCTACAACACTATTGCCAGGGTCGCTCCCAGCAGCAGGACGAAGTAAAGCATAACCTGAAGTTAGGGAAAAACCTGCAGAAAGCAGAACTATTAATCGGACTAAAGCTGACTACAGTCCAGCAGCACCTAATTTAGAATTGAGACACTGCTCACTGATGCTTAGGGCAGGGCCCTTACTCATACGTTTATGTCCCTTGGCGAACTCTACCACCCAAACTGCTTCCGTATAGCACAGGTACAGACAAGTAGACCAACTGGTTCATGTCAAAATACTTATCAGCTGAATTTTTTTTTTTCACACCCATAAAGTAGACTTGGAACCAGACAGTGGACATTTACTCACTTTTATAGGTTACATTTAACCACCTTCAGACCGGACCATTTTGCTGGTAAATGACCAGAGGTCTTTTTACAATTTGGCACTGCGCTGCTTTAACTGGTAATTGCGCGGTCATGCAATGTTGTACCCAAACAAAATTTGCGTCCTTTTCTTCCCACAAATAGAGCTTTCTTTTGATGGTATTTGATTGCCTCTGCGATTTTTATTTTTTGCGATATAAACGTAAAAAGACCGCAAATTTTGAAAAAAAATGATATTTTCTACTTTTTGTTATTAGAAAAATCCAATAAACTCAATTTTAGTTATACATTTAGGCCAAAATGTATTCAGCCACATGTCTTTGGTAAAAAAAAAGTCAATAATTGTATATTTATTGGTTTGCGCAAAAGTTGTCACATCTACAAACTAAGGTACGTTTTCTGGAATTTACGCAGCTTTTAGTTTACGACTGCCTATCTCATTTCTTGAGGTGCTAAAATGGCAGGGCAGTACAAAACCCCCCCAAATGACCCCATTTTGGAAAGTAGACACCCTAAGGAAATTGATAAGTGGCATGTTGAGCCCATTGAATATTTTATTTTTTTGCCTCAAGCGATTGAATAATGACAAAAAAAATTTTTTTTACACAAAGTTGTCACTAAATGATATATTGCTCACACATGCTATGGGCATATGTGAAATGACACCCCAAAATAAATTCTGCTGCTTCTCCTGAGTACGGAGATACCACATATGTGGGACTTTTTGGGAGCCTAGCCGCGTACGGGGCCCCGAAAACCAAGCACCGCCTTCAGGCTTTCTAAGGGCGTAAATTTTTGATTTCACTTCTCACTACCTATTACAGTTTTGAAGGCCATAAAATGCCAAGATGGCACAAAACCCCCACAAATGACCCCATTTTAGAAAGTAGACACCCCAAGCTATTTGCTGAGAGGCATTTTGAGTCCATGGAATATTTTATATTTTGCCACAAGTTGCGGGAAAATTACAAACTTTAATTTTTTTTTATTTTTTTTTCACAAAGTTGTCACTAAATGATATATTGCTCACACATGCTATGGGCATATGTGAAATGACACCCCAAAATAAATTCTGCTGCTTCTCCTGAGTATGGGGATACCACATATGTGGGACGTTTTGGGAGCCTAGCCGCGTACGGGGCCCCGAAAGCCAAGAACCGCCTTCAGGTTTTCTAAGGGCGTAAATATTTGACTTCACTCCTCACTACCTATTACAGTTTTGAAGGTCATAAAATGCCAAGATGGCACAAAACCCCCACAAATGACCCCATTTTAGAAAGTAGACACCCCAAGCTATTTGCTGAGAGGCTTGTTGAGTCCATGGAATATTTTATATTTTGCCACAAGTTGCGGGAAAATTACAAACTTTTTTTTTTTTTTTTCACAAAGTTGTCACTAAATGATATATTGCTCACGCATGCCATGGGCATATGTGAAATGACACCCCAAAATAAATTCTGCTGCTTCTCCTGAGTACGGGGATACCACATATGTGGGACTTTTTGGGAGCCTAGCCGCGTACGGGGCCCCGAAAACCAAGCACCGCCTTCAGGCTTTCTAAGGGCGTTACAGTT
Source organism: Lithobates pipiens (assembly GCF_037356315.1). Lineage (NCBI taxonomy): Eukaryota > Metazoa > Chordata > Amphibia > Anura > Ranidae > Lithobates > Lithobates pipiens. The sequence continues at coordinate 261,526,980 of NW_027507685.1, read as the reverse complement.
TTGAAGGCCATAAAATGCCAAGATGGCACAAACCCCCCCCAAATGACCCCATTTTGGAAAGTAGACACCCCTAAATTTAGGGGTACACTAGTGAGACTAGGTAATAAATGGCGGGTGCCCTGAAACTATAAAAAAAATAACTAACCAACCAGCGTCACCTGTAACAGTTATATGGTGATCACTGGTGAAAGGGTTAACTAGGGGGCAATCAGGGGGCTTTATGCGGTAGTATATGGGGGTCCCTGGCACTATAAAAAGCTGCGGCGAACCTAAATACCTACCTGCCTAACTAGCGTCACCTGTGACACTAATACAGCGATCAGAAAAACGATCGCTTATTAGGCTGGGTTCACACTGGAGCGATGCGGGAACGCCATGAATCCGCGGCGGGTTCCCGCATCGCATGCCTCCCGGCGGCAGTTCACACTGCCCTATGCGAACTGCTGGGAGTGTCAGTGAAATGTTAATGACACCCCCAGATCAGTTCGCATATCGCAGTGCGATCTGAAAACTCGGATCGCATGGTGTGAACACCCATGCGATCCGATTCTGCTGCGGGCCAAAAAAAGGGTCCCGTGCGAATTTGCGGCGGGTGCGGCGGGTGCGACACGATTTCAGCCATACTATCTGTATGGCTGAACTCGAATCGCACAGAGATCGGATGTGATTTGCACTGCAGTGCGGTGCGAATCACATCCGTTCTCATAAACCGCTGCAATGTGAACCCAGCCTTAGTGACACTGGCGACGGGGGGTGATCACGGGGTTAAACCTTTATTGGGGGGGTTAGGGGGGTACCTTAGAACTAAAGGGGGCTAACCCTAACTGCCCTAACAGTTATTACAGTCACAAATGACACCCGCCGGGTGATCAGGGGGTTAAACCTTTATTAGGTAATAAATGGCGGGTGCCCTGAAACTATAAAAAAATAACTAACCAACCAGCGTCACCTGTAACAGTTATATGGTGATCACTGGTGAAAGGGTTAACTAGGGGGCAATCAGGGGGCTTTATGCGGTAGTATATGGGGGTCCCTGGCGCTATAAAAAGCTGCGGCGAACCTAAATACCTACCTGCCTAACTAGCGTCACCTGTGACACTAATACAGCGATCAGAAAAACTATCGCTTATTAGGCTGGGTTCACACTGGAGCGATGCGGGAACGCCATGAATCCGCGGCGGGTTCCCGCATCGCATGCCTCCCGGCGGCAGTTCACACTGCCCTATGCGAACTGCTGGGAGTGTCAGTGAAATGTTAATGACACCCCCAGATCAGTTCGCATATCGCAGTGCGATCTGCTGCGGGCCAAAAAAAGGGTCCCGTGCGAATTTGCGGCGGGTGCGGCGGGTGCGACATGAATTCAGCCATACTATCTGTATGGCTGAACTCGAATCGCACAGAAATCGGATGTGATTTGCACTGCAGTGCGGTGCGAATCACATCCGTTCTTATAAACCGCTGCAATGTGAACCCAGCCTTAGTGACACTGGCGACGGGGGGTGATCACGGGGTTAAACCTTTATTGGGGGGGTTAGGGGGGCACATTAGAACTAAAGGGGGCTAACCCTAACTGCCCTAACAGTTATTACAGTCACAAATGACACCAATGCAAAAAAAAAAAAAAAAAAAAAGCAATTGGTGTCACTGTGACTGGGGGGGCAGGGGTAATTGGGGGGTGATCGGGGGGTAAAGGGGGGTGTGAGTGTGCCTGGCATGTTCTACTGTATGTGGGGTGTGTTGGTGCAACTCACCGAACCTCTCTCCTCGGTGCCGGAACGAAAAATACCGACACGGAGGAGAGAATACATCACTTCCTCTCCTGTGTTTACATTACAGGAGAGGAAATGATGTCACCGGACATTTTCATTCGCCGGGAGCGATCGCGAGGGGGTGGCCATGAATGAATGGTCGTCCCCTCGTCCGGGATCGCTCCCGAACGAATACCGACCGCCGCAGGCACCGGGCGGGGGCCCGATCGGGCCCCCGACCGGCGGGCAGGCAAGGACGTACATGTAAGCCCTTATGCCTGCCCGTGCCATTCTGTCGACGTACATCGGCGTGCGGCGGTCGGCAAGTGGTTAAACATGGTCATTGTAACTAAGTAGTACTATAAAATCTACCTTTAGTCTTGTTTTCCGCCTAAAAAATAACAACACATTTCCTTTGCCCAAGTTCTGTTCTCTGTCTCCATAGGTGTATATAAGCATTGTGAGATCTCCAGCACTTGTTAAGCCGCGTACACATGGGCGGACTGTCTGGCCAACTTAGTCCGCCGAAACACATTTCAGCGGACAGTCCGCTCGTGTGTGGGCTTCAGCGGACTTTTTCAGCGTGCAGTCTGGCGGACTAAGTATTTCGGAATTTCCGTAATATTGTCCGTCAGACTTTGGTTTCAGCGGACAGTCCGCTCGTGAGTAGGCTAGTTCGACGGACTAAGTATGGCGCATGCTCAGAAAGGATTTACACGGCGGAAGGTTGCATTGCTGTGTATTGGACTTCCTATTTCTAGTCCCGTCGTACGTGCTGTACACGTCATCGCGCAAGCTTTCGGCGGACTGTTTGCTATCCGTGTGTGGTCAAGTCCGTTCATTCGAAAGTAGGACGGACTGTCCGTCGGATTGTCTGACGGACTAAGTTGGCCAGACAGTCCGCCCGTGTGTACGCGGTTTAACTCTTACCAGATTTGTAGTGAGATTTGTTGACGTCACTGCTGTGCTGCTTACTGTTCTCTTTGCTGTAGAGGAAGCTGTACCTGAGGACCTGCAGTGCAAGGTTCTCTGTGATTCTCTTTCCTCCGTTCTGTGGCTATATAAAGAAATTGGGACCTCCTCCTGCTGGTGACCCCTCTATTGATATAAAGATCTTTATAGAGGAATCAGGACCTCCTTCCTCCTGCTGGTGACCCCTCTAGTGATATAAAGATCTATATAGAGGATCAGGACCTCCTACTGGTGACCCCTCAAGTGATATAACAATCTATATAGAGGAATCAGGACCTCCTTCATCTTGCTGGTGACCCTTCAAGTGATTCATAAATCTATATAGAGGGATCAGGACCTCTGTCCTCCTGCTAGTGATCCCTCTAGTGATATAAAGATCTATATAGAGGGATCAGGACCTCCTTCCTCCTGCTGGTGATCCCTCTAGTGATATAAAAATCTATATGGGGGAATCAGGACCTCCTTCCTCCTGCTGGTGATCCTTCTAGTGATATAAAAATCTATATAGAGGAATCAGGACCTCCGTCCTCCTGCTGGTTATCCATCTAGTGATATGTGGCACCCTGGTGTTTAGGCAGGGTTGCTAACAAATTTTGTTTGCCAGGTAGTAATTGTCCTGGCTAAAGTTCCACTGGTTCCTCTCTAATTCTGGAATTGCTGCACCTTTTCTCTTCTGTCACTAGGTGACAATGTGGCTGGTGACATTAGATCGACAGAGGCATAGCAAGGTCAGATTATGAATGGATGGATTTCTTTAGTCCTTTGGCCTGCTGGGAGAGCCCATTTATTTGGGTAGGGTCAGGTGATTGGGGTTCTGTGCCACCTGGATGGATGTCTATGTGGACGTGTGTTATGTCACCCTGGGTTGCTAAGCCGAAAGCCAGAGGCCTATACCAGGGACACCTGGCTGCTAGGCTGCCTAAGGCCTATCCAGGAGCAGGAGAAGCAGTGTAGGATTGGGACTGCAGGATTGGAGTCCAACCGAGTTGCAAAGGTTCAGCCGCATGGGGAACTTGTTGAGGTAAAGGGGAAGAAGTCACCACTAAGGGACCATCCACCTTATTACCAGAGACTACTGTGAGTAAGCTCAAGCAAGTACCAGAGCAGTCTTCTCACTAGCTGAGGACAGTGAAAAAGTGGGAAATCCTCAGCGATTGCCAAGCCAGGGGCCCAGCAGATTAGCGGGGGTGACCTTTACTGACTGTTATAAGTTGAGTTACCATAGGAGACAGCAGTCCTACCTATACAGACGTGGCATCCGGCTAGAGGCCTTTCCCTGTATAGCTGTCTACCTATAGTGTCTCAGAGTCTGCCAATTACCGTTGCATCTACCTAAGGGTGTCCTAGCCCTATCCTGCTCTCCCACAGTTCTTGTTAATAGACAATAAATATCTGGTTTGCATTCAAAAAGTGACTGGCGCCCATCATTTCATCTTGCATGACACCTACCATGCCTGTTAACCCACCCTGCAAGGAATAATGTCAGCTCTCCCTAACTCTTGAGGACACCATCAGGCCTCTAGAAGTCTGGGAGGTTGGTAAAGATATAATGATTTATATAGAGGAATCAGGACCTCCTTCCTCCTGCTGGTGATCCATATAGTGATATAAAGATCTATATAGAGGAATCAGGACCTCCTTCCTCCTGCTGGTGACCCCTCTAGTGATATAAAGATCTATATAGAGGGATCAGGACCTCCTTCCTCCTGCTGGTGACCCCTCTAGTGATATAAAGATCTATATAGAGGGATTAGGACCTCCTTCCTCCTGCTGGTGACCCCTCTAGTGATATAAAGATCTATATAGAGGGATCAGGACCTCCTTCCTCCTGCTGGTGACCCCTCTAGTGATATAAAGATCTATATAGAGGGATTAGGACCTCCTTCCTCCTGCTGGTGACCCCTCTAGTGATATAAAGATCTATATAGAGGGATCAGGACCTCCTTCCTCCTGCTGGTGACCCCTCTAGTGATATAAAGATCTATATAGAGGGATTAGGACCTCCTTCCTCCTGCTGGTGACCCCTCTAGTGATATAAAGATCTATATAGAGGAATCAGGACCTCCTTCCTCCTGCCGGTGACCCCTCTAGTGATATGTAGCACCCTGGTGTTTAGGCAGGGTTGCTCACAAATTTAGTCTGCCAGGTAGTAAGTGTCCTGGATAATTGTTAGAAGATCCACTGGTTCCTCTCTAATTCTGGAATTGCTGCACTTTTTCTCTTCTGTCACTAGGTGACACTGTGGCTGGTGACATTAGCTAGACAGAGGCATAGCATGAATGGATGGGTTGTCTCAGCCAATTGGCAAGGGTTTCTTTAGTCCCTTTGCCTGCTGGGAGAGCCCATTTATTTGGGTGGAGTCAGGTGACCGGGGTTTTGTGCCACCTGGATGGCTGTCTAGGTAGAAGTGTATTATGACGCCCCAGGTTGCTAGTCCGGAAGCCTTAGGCCTATCCCAGGGACACCTTGTGGCTAGAATGCCTGAGGCCTATCCAGGAGCAGGAGAATGATTGGGACTGCAGGATTGGAGTCCAACAGAGTTGCGAAGGTTCAGGGGAACCAATTGTGGTGTTAGGTAAAGGGGAAGAAGTCACCACTAAGGAACCATCCACCTTATTACCGGAGACTACTGTGAGTAAGCTCAAGCAAGTACCAGAGAAGTCTTCTCACCAGCTGAGGACAGTGAAGAAGTGGGAAATCCTCAGCGATTGCCAAGCCAGGGACCCAGCGGGTTAGCGGGGGTGACACTTGAGGAGTATACAGCAGGTTAGCTGTGGAAGAGCTCAGGGGATCCAGTGACGACTGGGATCTGGAACTCTAGTGAGAGATTGGGAGCTCAGTGTGTGAAGATCTACAGTGGGATACTGTCAGATAAGAGAATAACTATGCTGTGTTACCAAGAGTTATATACAACTACCTTTAGTGACTGTTACAAGTTGAGTTACCATAGGACGTGGCATCCGGCTGGAGGTCTTTCCCTCTATAGCTGTATACCTATAGTGTCTCGGAGTCTTCCTATTGCCATTGCATCTACCTAAGGGTGTCCTGGCCCTAACTTGCTCTCTCACAGTCCTTGTTAAGAGACAATAAATATCTTGTTTGTGGTTTGAGTGAAGCTTTAATTTTGAAAACATAGCGCATGCTCTTCAGAAGCCCGCAGCTACATTTATTTGGGTGGAGTCAGGTGACCAGGGTTCTGTGCCACCTGTATAGCTGTATACCTATAGTGTCTCAGAGTCTGCCAATTCCCATTGCATCTACCTAAGGGTGTCTTGGCCCTAACCCGCTCTCCTACAGTTCTTGTTAAGAGACAATAAATATCTTGTTTGCATTCAAAAAGTGACTAGTGCCCATCATTTCATCTTGCATTAAACCCACCATGCCTGGTAACCCACCCTACAAGGAACGATGTCAGCTTTTCCTAACTCTTGAGGTCACCATCAGGCTTCTAGAGGTCTGGGAGGTTGCTAAAGATATAACGTTCTATATAGAGGAATCAGGACCTCCTTCCTCCTGTTGGTGGCCCCTCTAGTGATATAAAGATCTATATAGAGGAATCAGGACCTCCTTCCTCCTGCTGGTGATCCCTCTAGTGATATAAAGATCTATATAGAGGAATCAGGACCTCCTTCCTCCTGCTGGTGACCCCTCTAGTGATATAAAGATCTATATAGAGGAATCAGGACTTCCTTCCTCCTGCTGGTGACCCCTCTAGTGATATAAAGATCTATATAGAGGAATCAGGACCTCCTTCCTCCTGCTGGTGACCCCTCTAGTAATATAAAGATCTATAGAGAGGAATCAGGACCTCCTTCCTCCTGCTGGTGACCCCTCTAGTGATATCAAGATCTATATAGAGGAATCGGGACCTCCTTCCTCCTACTGGTGACCCCTCTAGTGATATAAAGATCTATATAGAGGAATCAGGACTTCCTTCCTCCTGCTGGTGATCCCTCTAGTGATATAAAGATCTATATAGAGGAATCAGAACCTCCTTCCTCCTGCTGGTGATCCCTCTAGTGATATAAAGATCTATATAGAGGAATCAGGACCTCCTTCCTCCTGCTGGTGACCCCTCTAGTGATATAAAGATCTATATAGAGGAATCAGGACCTCCTTCCTCCTGCTGGTGACCCCTCTAGTAATATAAAGATCTATAGAGAGGAATCAGGACCTCCTTCCTCCTGCTGGTGACCCCTCTAGTGATATCAAGATCTATATAGAGGAATCGGGACCTCCTTCCTCCTACTGGTGACCCCTCTAGTGATATAAAGATCTATATAGAGGAATCAGGACCTCCTTCCTCCTGCTGGTGACCCCTCTAGTAATATAAAGATCTATAGAGAGGAATCAGGACCTCCTTCCTCCTGCTGGTGACCCCTCTAGTGATATCAAGATCTATATAGAGGAATCGGGACCTCCTTCCTCCTACTGGTGACCCCTCTAGTGATATAAAGATCTATATAGAGGAATCAGGACCTCCTTCCTCCTGCTGGTGACCCCTCTAGTAATATAAAGATCTATATAGAGGAATCAGGACCTCCTTCCTCCTGCTGGTGACCCCTCTAGTGATATCAAGATCTATATAGAGGAATCGGGACCTCCTTCCTCCTGCTGGTGATCCCTCTAGTGATATAAAGATCTATATAGCGGAATCAGGACCTCCTTCCTCCTGCTGGTGACCCTTCTAGTGATATAAAGATCTATATAGCGGAATCAGGACCTCCTTCCTCCTGCTGGTGACCCTTCTAGTGATATAAAGATCTATATAGAGGAATCAGGACCTCCTTCCCCCTGCTGGTGACCCCTCTAGTGATATAAAGATCTATATAGAGGAATCAGGACCTCCTTCCTCCTGCTGGTGATCCCTCTAGTGATATAAAGATCTATATAGAGGAATCAGGACCTCCTTCCTCCTGCTGGTGATCCCTCTAGTGATATAAAGATCTATATAGAGGAATCAGGACCTCCTTCCTCCTGCTGGTGACCCCTCTAGTGATATAAAGATCTATATAGAGGAATCAGGACCTCCTTCCTCCTGCTGGTGACCCCTCTAGTGATATAGAGATCTCTATAGAGGAATCAGGACCTCCTTCCTCCTGCTGGTGACCCCTCTAGTGATATAAAGATCTATATAGAGGAATCAGGACCTCCTTCCTCCTGCTGGTGATCCCTCTAGTGATATAAAGATCTATATAGAGGAATCAGGACCTCCTTCCTCCTGCTGGTGACCCCTCTAGTGATATAAAGATCTATATAGAGGAATCAGGACCTCCTTCCTCCTGCTGGTGACCCCTCTAGTAATATAAAGATCTATAGAGAGGAATCAGGACCTCCTTCCTCCTGCTGGTGACCCCTCTAGTGATATCAAGATCTATATAGAGGAATCGGGACCTCCTTCCTCCTACTGGTGACCCCTCTAGTGATATAAAGATCTATATAGAGGAATCAGGACCTCCTTCCTCCTGCTGGTGACCCCTCTAGTAATATAAAGATCTATATAGAGGAATCAGGACCTCCTTCCTCCTGCTGGTGACCCCTCTAGTGATATCAAGATCTATATAGAGGAATCGGGACCTCCTTCCTCCTGCTGGTGATCCCTCTAGTGATATAAAGATCTATATAGCGGAATCAGGACCTCCTTCCTCCTGCTGGTGACCCTTCTAGTGATATAAAGATCTATATAGCGGAATCAGGACCTCCTTCCTCCTGCTGGTGACCCTTCTAGTGATATAAAGATCTATATAGAGGAATCAGGACCTCCTTCCCCCTGCTGGTGACCCCTCTAGTGATATAAAGATCTATATAGAGGAATCAGGACCTCCTTCCTCCTGCTGGTGATCCCTCTAGTGATATAAAGATCTATATAGAGGAATCAGGACCTCCTTCCTCCTGCTGGTGATCCCTCTAGTGATATAAAGATCTATATAGAGGAATCAGGACCTCCTTCCTCCTGCTGGTGACCCCTCTAGTGATATAAAGATCTATATAGAGGAATCAGGACCTCCTTCCTCCTGCTGGTGACCCCTCTAGTGATATAGAGATCTCTATAGAGGAATCAGGACCTCCTTCCTCCTGCTGGTGACCCCTCTAGTGATATAAAGATCTATATAGAGGAATCAGGACCTCCTTCCTCCTGCTGGTGATCCCTCTAGTGATATAAAGATCTATATAGAGGAATCAGGACTTCCTTCCTCCTGCTGGTGACCCCTCTAGTGATATAAAGATCTATATAGAGGAATCAGGACTTCCTTCCTCCTGCTGGTGACCCTTCTAGTGATATAAAGATCTATATAGAGGAATCAGGACCTCCTTCCCCCTGCTGGTGACCCCTCTAGTGATATAAAGATCTATATAGAGGAATCAGGACCTCCTTCCTCCTGCTGGTGATCCCTCTAGTGATATAAAGATCTATATAGAGGAATCAGGACCTCCTTCCTCCTGCTGGTGATCCCTCTAGTGATATAAAGATCTATATAGAGGAATCAGGACCTCCTTCCTCCTGCTGGTGATCCCTCTAGTGATATAAAGATCTATATAGAGGAATCAGGACCTCCTTCCTCCTGCTGGTGACCCTTCTAGTGATATAAAGATCTATATAGAGGAATCAGGACCTCCTTCCTCCTGCTGGTGACCCCTCTAGTGATATAAAGATCTATATAGAGGAATCAGGACCTCCTTCCTCCTGCTGGTGACCCCTCTAGTGATATAGAGATCTCTATAGAGGAATCAGGACCTCCTTCCTCCTGCTGGTGACCCCTCTAGTGATATAAAGATCTATATAGAGGAATCAGGACCTCCTTCCTCCTGCTGGTGATCCCTCTAGTGATATAAAGATCTATATAGAGGAATCAGGACCTCCTTCCTCCTGCTGGTGACCCCTCTAGTGATATAAAGATCTATATAGAGGAATCAGGACCTCCTTCCTCCTGCTGGTGACCCCTCTAGTGATATAAAGATTTATATAGAGGAATCAGGACCTCCTTCCTCATGTTGGTGGCCCCTCTAGTGATATAAAGATCTATATAGAGGGATCAGGACCTCCTTCCTCCTACTGGTGATCCCTCTAGTGATATAAAGATCTATATAGAGGAATCAGGACCTCCTTCCTCCTGCTGGTGATCCCTCTAGTGATATAAAGATCTATATAGAGGAATCAGGACTTCCTTCCTCCTGCTGGTGACCCCTCTAGTGATATAAAGATCTATATAGAGGAATCAGGACTTCCTTCCTCCTGCTGGTGACCCCTCTAGTGATATAAAGATCTATATAGGGGAATCAGGACCTCCTTCCTCCTGCTGGTGATCCCTCTAGTGATATAAAGATCTATATAGGGGAATCAGGACCTCCTTCCTCCTGCTGGTGATCCCTCTAGTGATATAAAGATCTATATAGGGGAATCAGGACCTCCTTCCTCCTGCTGGTGATCCCTCTAGTGATATAAAGATCTATATAGAGGAATCAGGACTTCCTTCCTCCTGCTGGTGACCCCTCTAGTGATATAAAGATCTATATAGAGGAATCAGGACTTCCTTCCTCCTGCTGGTGACCCCTCTAGTGATATAAAGATCTATATAGGGGAATCAGGACCTCCTTCCTCCTACTGGTGACCCCTCTAGTGATATAAAGATCTATATAGAGCAGTGTTTCTCAAATCCAGTCCTCAGGCCCCCCCAACAGGTCATGTTTTCAGGATTTCCCTCAGATGAAACGGCTGTGGTAATTGCTAAGGCAGTGAAACTGATCAAATCACCTGTGAAAAATAATGGAAAACCTGAAAACATGACCTGTTGGGGGGGCCTGAGGACTGGATTTGAGAAACACTGATATAGAGGAATCAGGACCTCCTTCCTCCTGCTGGTGACCCCTCTAGTGATATGAAGATCTATATAGAGGAATCAGGACCTCCTTCCTCCTGCTGGTGGCCCCTCTAGTGATGTAAAAGATCTATATAGAGGAATCAGGACCTCCTTCCTCCTGCTGGTGGCCCCTCTAGTGATATGAAGATCTATATAGAGGAATCAGGACCTCCTTCCTCCTGCTGGTGACCCCTCTAGTGATATAAAGATCTATATAGAGGAATCAGGACCTCCTTCCTCCTGCTGGTGACCCCTCTAGTGATATAGAGATCTCTATAGAGGAATCAGGACCTCCTTCCTCCTGCTGGTGACCCCTCTAGTGATATAAAGATCTATATAGAGGAATCAGGACCTCCTTCCTCCTGCTGGTGATCCCTCTAGTGATATAAAGATCTATATAGAGGAATCAGGACTTCCTTCCTCCTGCTGGTGACCCCTCTAGTGATATAAAGATCTATATAGAGGAATCAGGACTTCCTTCCTCCTGCTGGTGACCCTTCTAGTGATATAAAGATCTATATAGAGGAATCAGGACCTCCTTCCCCCTGCTGGTGACCCCTCTAGTGATATAAAGATCTATATAGAGGAATCAGGACCTCCTTCCTCCTGCTGGTGATCCCTCTAGTGATATAAAGATCTATATAGAGGAATCAGGACCTCCTTCCTCCTGCTGGTGATCCCTCTAGTGATATAAAGATCTATATAGAGGAATCAGGACCTCCTTCCTCCTGCTGGTGATCCCTCTAGTGATATAAAGATCTATATAGAGGAATCAGGACCTCCTTCCTCCTGCTGGTGACCCTTCTAGTGATATAAAGATCTATATAGAGGAATCAGGACCTCCTTCCTCCTGCTGGTGACCCCTCTAGTGATATAAAGATCTATATAGAGGAATCAGGACCTCCTTCCTCCTGCTGGTGACCCCTCTAGTGATATAGAGATCTCTATAGAGGAATCAGGACCTCCTTCCTCCTGCTGGTGACCCCTCTAGTGATATAAAGATCTATATAGAGGAATCAGGACCTCCTTCCTCCTGCTGGTGATCCCTCTAGTGATATAAAGATCTATATAGAGGAATCAGGACCTCCTTCCTCCTGCTGGTGACCCCTCTAGTGATATAAAGATCTATATAGAGGAATCAGGACCTCCTTCCTCCTGCTGGTGACCCCTCTAGTGATATAGAGATCTCTATAGAGGAATCAGGACCTCCTTCCTCCTGCTGGTGACCCCTCTAGTGATATAAAGATCTATATAGAGGAATCAGGACCTCCTTCCTCCTGCTGGTGATCCCTCTAGTGATATAAAGATCTATATAGAGGAATCAGGACCTCCTTCCTCCTGCTGGTGACCCCTCTAGTGATATAAAGATCTATATAGAGGAATCAGGACCTCCTTCCTCCTGCTGGTGACCCCTCTAGTGATATAAAGATTTATATAGAGGAATCAGGACCTCCTTCCTCATGTTGGTGGCCCCTCTAGTGATATAAAGATCTATATAGAGGGATCAGGACCTCCTTCCTCCTACTGGTGATCCCTCTAGTGATATAAAGATCTATATAGAGGAATCAGGACCTCCTTCCTCCTGCTGGTGATCCCTCTAGTGATATAAAGATCTATATAGAGGAATCAGGACTTCCTTCCTCCTGCTGGTGACCCCTCTAGTGATATAAAGATCTATATAGAGGAATCAGGACTTCCTTCCTCCTGCTGGTGACCCCTCTAGTGATATAAAGATCTATATAGGGGAATCAGGACCTCCTTCCTCCTGCTGGTGATCCCTCTAGTGATATAAAGATCTATATAGGGGAATCAGGACCTCCTTCCTCCTGCTGGTGATCCCTCTAGTGATATAAAGATCTATATAGGGGAATCAGGACCTCCTTCCTCCTGCTGGTGATCCCTCTAGTGATATAAAGATCTATATAGAGGAATCAGGACTTCCTTCCTCCTGCTGGTGACCCCTCTAGTGATATAAAGATCTATATAGAGGAATCAGGACTTCCTTCCTCCTGCTGGTGACCCCTCTAGTGATATAAAGATCTATATAGGGGAATCAGGACCTCCTTCCTCCTACTGGTGACCCCTCTAGTGATATAAAGATCTATATAGAGCAGTGTTTCTCAAATCCAGTCCTCAGGCCCCCCCAACAGGTCATGTTTTCAGGATTTCCCTCAGATGAAACGGCTGTGGTAATTGCTAAGGCAGTGAAACTGATCAAATCACCTGTGAAAAATAATGGAAAACCTGAAAACATGACCTGTTGGGGGGGCCTGAGGACTGGATTTGAGAAACACTGATATAGAGGAATCAGGACCTCCTTCCTCCTGCTGGTGACCCCTCTAGTGATATGAAGATCTATATAGAGGAATCAGGACCTCCTTCCTCCTGCTGGTGGCCCCTCTAGTGATGTAAAAGATCTATATAGAGGAATCAGGACCTCCTTCCTCCTGCTGGTGGCCCCTCTAGTGATATGAAGATCTATATAGAGGAATCAGGACCTCCTTCCTCCTGCTGGTGACCCCTCTAGTGATATGAAGATCTATATAGAGGAATCAGGACCTCCTTCCTCCTGCTGGTGGCCCCTCTAGTGATATAAAGATCTATATAGAGGAATCAGGACCTCCTTCCTCCTGCTGGTGACCCCTCTAGTGATATAAAGATCTATATAGAGGAATCAGGACCTCCTTCCTCCTGCTGGTGACCCCTCTAGTGATATAAAGATTTATATAGAGGAATCAGGACCTCCTTCCTCATGTTGGTGGCCCCTCTAGTGATATAAAGATCTATATAGAGGGATCAGGACCTCCTTCCTCCTGCTGGTGACCCCTCTAGTGATATAAAGATCTATATAGAGGAATCAGGACCTCCTTCCTCCTGCTGGTGACCCCTCTAGTGATATAAAGATCTATATAGAGCAGCCTTTCTCAACCAAGGTTCTGTGGAACCCTAGGGTTCCTTCAGAGGTGGCTAGGGGTTCCTTGAGCTGTGGCTAATTTACCTCCTGTTTGATGGTGCCTTGATAGTTCTGAGCTAATGACACTTTACCAAAAAGCAAATCCCCTCAAAATGGCAGGACTTTTCAGGCATAGACTGTGAGACTTACAACATACATGTAAAATCATACAATCACGTTATTATAACAATTCATCAAAAATAAAAGAAGTACACAATTTGATATATATTTTTTCTAATGTACAGCCTAGTTACATACAACCAAACTTATTGCAAAAAAGATTCTTTTCAATGTATATATATATATATATATATATATATATATATATATATATATATATATATATATATATATATATATATATATATATATATGTGGCATATATGTTACATCACATATGCACGGACAACTGAATCAATGATCTGCATACGATATATCCAACGCGTTACGGAGTTTTCTGCTTCCTCAGGGATCCTTCGTTTATGCAGGTCTATGTTATTCATAAAATCTGATCTAAAGTAGTAAATAAAAAACACACATGTACATGTATATAAACATTATTGGTGTAAGAGAAAAAAAAAAAAAAAAAGGGGGGGTTGTATAGATAATCATACTCACATGCACAGAAGTATGTCCCAAATGAGGTCATGAAGTAACCAATTGATATCAAACTTCTAATCGGTATGGTTGTAAATGTAGCGGAGATAGAGAAGTAAAACGCACAGAAGGGCAGAATGAGAGATGGAAAAGACACTTTCTGCCCTCTCCCCTGACCCAATACACTGTGCGGAGCGATAAAAAATGTTTAAGGGTCTCCCAAGGACAGGGACCGGGACCGCATGGATAGACAGCTGGAATCTATAAGGGAGGGGGAAATATACAACAGAATAAAAGATTTTTTTGTCAGACATGTATACTAAAATAATCGCATGTGCGCTCATATATTTTCTTATGTATATAAATATATCTTTATCTACCTCTTGCGTACTCCCCATACAAAATTCCCCCAATCAGGGGGATATGTGTTATAGCGGAGCAGAGGGGAGGAGAAAGGGAGGGTTTCAAAGAATCGATCACTTTCACTTCTCCCAAAATAAAAAACAGACAACTAGTGCTGATAGCATTATATAGCACCCCAAGCAAGCCAACCTCAGGGATTATATTAACACTGAGGCATTTTTTCCCTAAAAGTAGAAAAGTGGCCAGAGCTGGAGATATAATGAGTAGTTTACCTCCAAAGAGCTGTCACCGAAGTCTTGCCAAAGAAGAGGTTCTATTCCCACCGCAATGCGTGTGGAGTGTTACATCCCCTCCTCACTGCCCGCCGAGTTATTAGGACTGATCAATCCTCTCTTATATAATCCAACCCTTTACGCTCCCACCACACCTCCCAGCAGGTGAAGGCAATGATCATTGCCCGCATCTGCTTACCCTGTCGCACACAGAGGCGGTCCCCCGAGTGCGTGGCGCACAACGTCACCCCCTACCCACACTGTCAATGGCAGTGCGGGAGGAGTGACGCCATGCCTCACACTCCCACCGGCATGCATGCGCAGCCTTCGCAGGACACATTGGATGTTACTATGGGGAGAGGAGTACGTCTCCGGACTACATCCCCCATAGTGCCTCGCGTTAGTCCAAGTGTTTAACGGCTGACATGTGCCGACTAGACATGTGCAAAAGGAAAAAATTTGTTTAGTTTTGTTTTGTTTTAATTCATTAATTCATTAATTTCGTTTAGTTATATTCGTTAACTTCCTTAAATTCGTTTTCGGATTTCGTTTAGTTTTCTACCGAATTCGAAAAATCGGCCACATTCGAAAATATTTTAACCAAATTCGAAAATATTTCTACCGGATATTTTCTACCGATTATTTTAGTATACATGTCTGAGAAAAAAATCTTTTATTCTGTTGTATATTTCCTCCTCCCTTATAGATTCCAGCTGTCTATCCATGCGGTCCTGTCCTTGGGAGACACTTAAACATTTTTCATCGCTCCGCACAGTGTATTGGGTCAGGGGAGAGGAGAGAAAGTTTATTTTCCGTCTCTCATTCTGCCCTTCTGTGCGTTTTACTTCTCTATCTCCGCTACATTTACAACCATACTAATATGAAGTTTGATATCAATTGGTTACTTCATGACCTCATTTGGGACATACTTCTGTGCATGTGAGTATGATTATCTATACAACCCCCCCTTTTTTTTTTTTTTTTTTTTCTCTTACACCAATAATGTTTATATACATGTACATGTGTGTTTTTTATTTACTACTTTAGATCAGATTTTTTTAATAACATAGACCTGCATAACCGAAGGATCCCTGAGGAAGGAGAAAACTCCGTAACGCGTAGGATATATCGTATACAGATCATTGATTCAGTTGTCCGTGCATATGTGATGTAGCATACAGTGGTGTGAAAAAGTGTTTGCCCCCTTCCTCATTTCCTGTTCCTTTGCATGTTTGTCACACTTAAGTGTTTCGGAACATCAAACCAATTTAAACAATAGTCAAGGACAACACAAGTAAACACAAAATGCAATTTGTAAATGAAGGTGTTTATTATTAAAGGTGAAAAAAAATCCAAACCATCATGGCCCTGTGTAAAAAAGTGATTGCCCCCTAAACCTAATAACTGGTTGGGCCACCCTTAGCAGCAACAACTGCAACCAAGCGTTTGCGATAACGTGCAATGAGGCTTTTACAGCGTCCTGGAGGAATTTTGGCCCACTCATCTTTGCAGAATTGTCCTAATTCAGTTACATTAGAGGGTTTTCGAGCATGAATGGCCTTTTTAAGGTCATACCACAACATCTCAATAGGATTCAGGTCAGGACTTTGGCTAGGCCACTCCAAAGTCTTCATTTTGTTTTTCTTCAGCCATTCGGTAGTGGACTTGCTGGTGTGTTTAGGATCATTGTCCTGCTGCAGAACCCAAGTTCGTTTCAGCTTGAGTACACGAACAGATGGTCGGACATTCTCCTTCAGGATCTCTTGGTAGACAGCAGAATTCATAGTTCCTTTTATCACGGCAAGTCTTCCAGGTCCTGAAGCAGCAAAACAGCCCCAGACCATCACACTACCACCACCATATTTTACTGTTGGTATAATGTTCTTTTTATGAAATGCAGTGTTCCTTCTACGCCAGATATAATTGGGCACACACCTTCCAAAGAGTTCCACTTTTGTCTCATCGGTCCACAGAATGTTGTCCCAAAAGTCTTGGGGATCATCAAGATGTGTTGTGGAGAAATTGAGACGAGCTTTGATGTTCTTTTTGCTCAGCAGTGGTTTTCTCCTTGGAACTCTGCCATGCAGGCCATTTTTGCCCAGTCTTTTCCTGATGGTGGAGGCATGAACGCTGACCTTAACTGAGGCAAGTGAGGCCTGCAGTTCCTTGGACGTTGTTGTGGGGTCTTTTGTGACCTCTTGGATGAGTCGTCGCTGCGCTCTTGGGGTAATTTTGGACGGCCGGCCACTCCTGGGAAGGTTCACCACTGTTCCATGTCTTCGCCATTTGTGGATAATGGCTCTCACTGTGGTTCGCTGGATTCCCAAAGCTTTGGAAATGGCTTTATAACCCTTTCCAGACTGATAGATCTCAATTACTTTCTTTCTCAATTGTTCCTGAATTTCTTTGGGTCTCGGCATGATGTGTAGCTTTTAAGGATCTTCTGGTGGACCTTACTGTGTCAAGCAGCTCCTATTTAAGTGATGCCTTGATTGTGAACAGGTGTGGCAATAATCAGGCCTGGGTGTGGCTAGAGAAATTGAACTCAGGTGTGGACAACCACAGTTATAGTATGTTTTAACAAGGGGGGCAATCACTTTTTCACACAGGGCCATGATGGTTTGGATTTTTTTTCACCTTTAATAATAAACACCTTCATTTACAAATTGCATTTTGTGTTTACTTGTGTTGTCCTTGACTATTGTTTAAATTGGTTTGATGTTCCGAAACACTTAAGTGTGACAAACATGCAAAGGAACAGGAAATGAGGAAGGGGGCAAACACTTTTTCACACCACTGTATATGCCACACACATATATATATATATATATATATATACATTGAAAAGAATCTTTTTTGCAATAAGTTTGGTTGTATGTAACTAGGCTGCACATTAGAAAAAAATATATATCAAATTGTGTACTTCTTTTATTTTTGATGAATTGTTATAATAAAGTGATTGTATGATTTTACATGTATGTTGTAAGGCTCGGTTCACACAGGGGCAACACGACTTTTGGAGGCAACTTGGACGTGACTTGATGTGACTTGATGTGACTTGATGTGACTTGACGTGATTTGACGTGACTTGGACGCGACTTACAACACTACTTTAAGTCGCCCCAGGCCAGGCGACTTGCCGTGGCCAATCAGAGAATGAGCTCTCAGGGGGGAACTCCTTTTGAGAGCTGATAATTCTCTGAGAGTCGCCTCTGTATAGACAAAGATCCAACTTGGAATCAATGGGTACCGGTCGCCTACAAGTCGGATTGAAGTAGTACATGAACCTTTTCTGAAGTCGGAGTGACTTCAGTAGTGTGCATTAAGACGGCTCTCATTCACTTACATTGATTTCTACATGTTGTGTGACCTGAGGTGACTTGGGGCGACTTGAAGTCGGATCTGAGTCGCCCCTGTGTGAACCGGCACTAAGTCTCACAGTCTATGCCTGAAAAGTCTTGCCATTTTGAGGGGATTTTCTTTTTGGTAGAACCTCTACGTTTTGGGATGTTGGCTAAAAAAAAAGTGAAGTACCTAAGATACCTCCACATTTTTTTGATTTTGAGCTAATGACACTTGGAGGAGCCACCAAGTATGGTATGGTATGACACCATAGATCTTTATAGCTCTCTGAAAGGGGGCCATTCTTACCACCACTGTAAAAAAAGGACATTCTTCTCACTGAACACCAAAGTAAGGGGCATTGTTCCCACTGACCCCCAATGAATGGGTTTTATCAGGGGTTCCCCCGAGACCTGAAAATTATTTGAAGGGTTCCCTTGGGGTAAAAAGGTTGAGAAAGGCTGATATAGAGGAATTAGGAATAATTCCTCCTGCTGGTGATCCCTCTAGAGATGAGCCCTAGAACTATATTTGCCTTCCCCATTGCCTGGCAACACATTAATTTTGCAGTCATCTAAATTGATCACCTCCCAGGTTATTTCTTCTGTAGATCTGACTTTATCCCCAATAGTTAAGGAGTAATATATCTCCAGTAGTATAGAGTAGTTTGACAAGTCTCTACCCCCAAAACTCCTTGGCCATGTGTGTGACAGTCGCAATGGTGGAGCAGGGAGCTCAGTGTTATGGAGCTCCACTGGGTATGGACTATCCGGTATGGGTACCCTGGCCTGAGGGCCAGCTGCTCCGAATGCCAATTTCATGGATCTGTTCCTGACAGGTACATAAACCAATTGAAAGCACCACCATTGGTGGTGTGGAGATGCGGCAGAATTTTAAACAGCATCTACAACAGTGGTCATCAACTCCTGTCCTCAAAGCCCACTAACAAGCCAGGTTTGCAAGATAACTGAATTACATCACAGGTGAGATCATTTGCTGCTCAGTGATTGCAGTATTCTGGTCTGCATCTCCCCCCCAAGGTAATACATAAAACCTGACCTGTTAGTGGCCCCCCGAGGACAGGGCTGATGACCACTGCTCTACAACACTCGCTATGAATTCCAGGCAATGCATATTCTATTGCTAACACTTACAGACTATTATTTTGAGTTGTTAAACATATTAACCCAAATCCACTTCACAAAGCTTCTCCCTTCCCCCGTTACCTTTAGTGATGGACGAACTTCCGACGGGACGTTTCGCGAACGCGAAACGCGAACGGACACAAACGTTCGCGAAAACGACCGTTCGCCGCGGGCTCCATTGACTTCAATGGGAGGCGAATTTCGCAAACCTTTAGGTCGAATTTGCGGCCACGGGGTAATTATTAGGGGGTAGCACGTAGTCCCACCACCTGGACAATAGCATAATACATGTATGAGGTGAATTTGGGATCGATAACTACAAGCATTTTTTTTTTATTTGGGAAATTGTTCTGACAATTCAGGACTATGGAGCTAATGAAGGCAATGGAGGAGAGGGAAGGTCAGGGACCAGGGTAGGCAAACAAGAGGGTGCAGGAGATACAGAGCACTGACAGCAGCACCGTAATACAGAGCACTGACATCAGCACCGTGACATACAGCGCTGACAGCAGCTCCGTGACATACAGCGCTGACAGCAGCTCCGTGACATACAGCGCTGACAGCAGCTCCGTGACATACAGCGCTGACAGCAGCTCCGTGACATACAGCGCTGACAGCAGCTCCGTGACATACAGCGCTGACAGCAGCACCGTGACATACAGCGCTGACAGCAGCTCCGTGACATACAGCGCTGACAGCAGCTCCGTGACATACAGCGCTGACAGCAGCTCCGTGACATACAGCACTGACAGCAGCTCCGTGACATACAGCGCTGACAGCAGCTCCGTGACATACAGCGCTGACAGCAGCACCGTGACATACAGCGCTGACAGCAGCTCCGTGACATACAGCGCTGACAGCAGCTCCGTGACATACAGCGCTGACAGCAGCTCCGTGACATACAGCGCTGACAGCAGCTCCGTGACATACAGCGCTGACAGCAGCTCCGTGACATACAGCGCTGACAGCAGCTCCGTGACATACAGCGCTGACAGCAGCTCCGTGACATACAGCGCTGACAGCAGCTCCGTGACATACAGCGCTGACAGCAGCTCCGTGACATACAGCGCTGACAGCAGCTCCGTGACATACAGCGCTGACAGCAGCTCCGTGACATACAGCGCTGACAGCAGCTCCGTGACATACAGCGCTGACAGCAGCACCGTGACATACAGCGCTGACAGCAGCTCCGTGACATACAGCGCTGACAGCAGCTCCGTGACATACAGCGCTGACAGCAGCTCCGTGACATACAGCACTGACAGCAGCTCCGTGACATACAGCGCTGACAGCAGCTCCGTGACATACAGCGCTGACAGCAGCACCGTGACATACAGCGCTGACAGCAGCTCCGTGACATACAGCGCTGACAGCAGCTCCGTGACATACAGCGCTGACAGCAGCTCCGTGACATACAGCGCTGACAGCAGCTCCGTGACATACAGCGCTGACAGCAGCTCCGTGACATACAGCGCTGACAGCAGCTCCGTGACATACAGCGCTGACAGCAGCTCCGTGACATACAGCGCTGACAGCAGCTCCGTGACATACAGCGCTGACAGCAGCTCCGTGACATACAGCGCTGACAGCAGCACCGTAAGCAGCCCCAGGAGGAAGTCAGCACAGCACAGGGATGGTGTGATCCCCTCATAATAAGAACCCCCAGGAGGAAGTCAGCACAGCACAGGGATGGTGGGAGCCCCTCATAATAAGAACACCCAGGAGGAAGTCAGCACAGCACAGGGATGGTGGGAACCCCTCATAATAAGCAGCCCCAGTAGAAATATGACACCGCTCAACCTCTTCAAAGAGGAGGGTAGGGGCATATAGTACGGTGTGCTTTTTTGGGTCAGGGAAGTGAGCCAAATGAATTAAGAAGGTCTGTGTGCTTGATTCCAAAAATTGTTTATAGACATATACATGGTCTACTGATCACATGTGTTGAATTCCTCCGAGATCCATGCCTCATTCATTTTTAGAAATGTGAGGTAGTTAACACTGTGGTGAGCTAGGCGAGTACGCTTATCGGTCACAATCCCCCCTGCTGCGCTGAACGTCCTTTCGGACAGGACACTGGATGAGGGGCAAGCCAACAGTTCGATTGCAAATTGGGCAAGCTCTGGCCAGAGGTCAAGCCTGCCCACCCAGTAGTCTAGGGGTTCATCACTCCTCAGAGCGTCCACATCGGCCGTTAACCCAATGTAGTCGGACACCTGACGGTCTAGGCGTTCCCTGATGCTGGATCCGGATGACACCTGTCGATGGGTCGGCTGAAAGAATGACCTCATATCCGAAGTCACCAACACATCTTCAAACCGGCCTCTTCTTGCAGGCGCTGTTGGATTGGTACCCGCAAATCCTTCTCTGGGAGTGGGAATTGCTCCTCTGCCAGCGCACGCAAAAGCAGAATGCAGCATTTCTCGAAGCAAGGCCTGGAAGTGCTGCATTCTGACAGCCCTCTGCGACGGCGGTAACATTTCCGCCATTTTGTGTTTGTACCGGGGGTCTAAGTACGTTGCCACCCAGTACTGGTCCTTGACCCTCATGCTTTTTATACGGGGGTCCCTATTAAAACACTGGAGCATGAAGGCCCCCATTTGCACTAAAGTGGAAGCGGTGTGGTGGCCTGGCTCCTGCTCATCATCCAGGATAATGTCGTCCTCTTCATTCTCCTCTCCCCATCCTCGCACAACAGGGATCCCAGAAAGGTTTAAAGCATGCTCTTCTTGCTCCTGCTCATCCGCCCCGGCACCATCCTCCTCTGACTCCTCATCAGACTCCTGTTGTTGACTTGTCTCAGATAGAGTAGCCCCCCCTGGGAATTCATCCAGCATTGCGACTTCCTCATCTTCCCGCTCCTGCTCCTCCACAGCCTGATCAATGACACGACGCAATGCACGCTCCAGAAAGAAGGCATAAGGTACCATGTCACTGATGGCGCCATGGCTGCGACTGACCAGTTTGGTGATCTCCTCAAATGGCCGCAGAAGTCTGCATGTGTCGCGCATGAGCAGCCACTGGCGCGGTGAAAAAAAACCCAGCTCCCCAGAACCGTTTCTTTCGCAGAGTTCATACAGGTAGACGTTAACTGCACGTTTCTGCTGGAGCAGCCTATCAAGCATATAGAAGGTTGAGTTCCATCGCGTCGGGCAATCGCAAATAAGACGTCTGACCGGCAGATGGTGTCGCCGCTGAATGTCAGCAAGGCGAGCCATGGCCGTGTAAGATCTTCTGAAATGGGCCGAGATTTTCCTTGCCTGCCGCAAGATGTCCTGGACCCCAGGGTATTTGACAAGGAATCGCTGCACGACCAAGTTTAAGACGTGTGCCATGCACGGCACGTGCGTGATTTTGCCCTGTTTCAATGCGCTAAGCAGATTGGCACCGTTGTCACACACCACTTTACCAACTGTCAAATTGAGCGGTGTTAGCCACTCATCTGCCTGTGAACGCAAAGCTGAAAGGAGTGCCGGGCCAGTGTGGCTCTTTGCTTCCAGGCACAACAGACGCAGCACGGCATGGCAACGTCTCACCTGGCATGTGGAATAGGTTCTGGGGAGCTTGGGCGGTGCAGTGGAAGAGACGCTAGCAGCGGAAAAGGAGGAGGCAGCTGAGGAGGAGAGGGAGGAGGATGGAGTAGGAGGAGGAGAAGAAGAGTCAGGCCTGCATGCAATCCGTGGCGGTAAAACCAAATCTACACGGGTGCCACGGGTTACATGCTTGACGGCCGTCAGAAGGTTCACCCAGTGGGCAGTAAAACTGATATACCTTCCCTGCCCGTGTTTGCTAGACCACGTGTCTGTGGTCAGATGTATCTTGGCACCGACACTGTGTGCCAGAGATACATTCACTTGCCGCTGAACATGGCCATATAGCTCTGGGATGCCCTTCTCTGAGAAATACTTCCTTCCTGGGACCTTCCATTGTGGTGTTCCAATGGCCACAAATTTGCGAAAGGCCTCCGAGTCCACCAGTTTATATGGCAGTAGTTGGCGGGCTATGAGTTCTGACAAGCCAGCCGCCAACCGTTGGGCAAGAGGGTTATCCGGCGTCATCATTTTTTTACGCTCAAACATTAGGCCCACGGAAGCCTGCCTTTTTGCAGAAAAATGTGAGCTTGGCGTGATGGAAGGTGGAGTGGAGGACAATTGTGAGGAGAGAGGAGAAGGAGAAGTAGAAGACGAGGCTGGACGGTGAGAGCCTGCAGTGTGGCTTTGTGTGTTCCGTTGCTCCCACTGGGCTCGGTGATGGCTGCTCATGTGCCTTCTTAAGGCGGTCGTCCCTAGGTGAGTATTGGGCTTACCGCGACTAACGCGTTGACTGCAAAGATTGCAGATGGCAACGCTATTGTCAGCAGCGGACACGTTAAAAAAAGCCCACACTGCGGAGCCATGTGCCGGTGTCCTGGGAGCGCCAGATGTGACCGTACATGGTCGATGACTCGCTCCTGATACATTTGCAGTCTGCTTTGTCCCTGCTGTGCAATGTAAGTCATTGCTGCTTCTCCTCCCTATCTGCTGGTCCATATCTCCCTCTGAACTCCCCTCCTCTTCCTCTCTTGTGGGCACCCACGTGACATCACTAGACACGTCATCATCAACGTCACCTTCCCCACCGCTATAAGTAGAGTAGGCAGCAACACCGGGGACCAACCTCCTCCTTGGGCTGATCTGGGTACTGGCGTCAGACTGCTGAGTAGCGCTTGTTGCTACCTCCTCTTCCTGATCCAATACCAAGAGTGGCTGCGCATCAGAAATGTCCTCTTGATATGGATCGGAAAATAATTCCAGTGACTCAAGCGGAAGGTATGTGGTGGTGGTGGTGGTGGTCGTGTTGTTGGTGGTAGTGTCTTTGGGGGTGCACATAGCAGAGAGTGAAGAAGAGGGTGCAGATCGAGAGGATGAGGAGGGTGCAGAAGAGTAAGGCTGAGCGAGCCACTCAACCAAGTCTGGTGCATCCTTTAAAGTAATTGAACGCACCTTCTGCAACTTCCCACTTTGGCTCAAGCCTGTTGCTCCTGCCCTACCCCTACCACCCCTGCGGAAGGGCCTGCCTCTTCCTCTGCATGTCATTTTTTAAATGACCCTGTGACAAAACTCTTAGTCCCTATACCGCTGAAGGACTGCTGCAGTATAGGTGAGCGGTCAGCAGTGGTGCACGTCAACCCTATCTATTGTGGACCTATAGCGGTCCTTACAGAACAGCAGACTGTACCGCACTCAAGCCTATGTACCGTAGCACCCTATACCAAGTTACCAGTCCTTATAAGAACTTTTGTGGACCAAGCAGGTTGTGTATTAGTGTTTAGCAGACTGTACGTCAGTCCCTATACCGCTGAAGGACTGCTGCAGTATAGGGCAGCGTCAGCAGTGGTGCACGTCAACCCTATCTATTGTGGACCGATAGCGGTCCTTACAGAACAGCAGACTGTACCGCACTCAAGCCTATGTACCGTAGCACCCTATACCAAGTTACCAGTCCTTATAAGAACTTTTGTGGACCAAGCAGGTTGTGTATTAGTGTTTTAGCAGACTGTACGTCAGTCCCTATACCGCTGAAGGACTGCTGCAGTATAGGGCAGCGGTCAGCAGGGTGCACGTCAACCCTATCTATTGTGGACCGATAGCGGTCCTTACAGAACAGCAGACTGTACCGCACTCAAGCCTATGTACCGTAGCACCCTATACCAAGTTACCAGTCCTTATAAGACTTTTGTGAACAAGCAGGTTGTGTGTTAGTGATTAGCAGACTGTACGTCAGTCCCTATACCAATGAAGGACTGCTGCAGTATAGGGCAGCGGTCAGCAGTAGTGCACGGCAACCCTATGTATTGTGGACCGATAGCGGTCTACAGAACAGCAGACTGTACTGCACTCAGGCCTATGTACCGTAGCACCCTATACCAAGTTACCAGTCCTTATAAGAACTTTTGTGGACCAAGCAGGTTGTGTGTTAGTGTTTAGCAGACTGTGCGTCAGTCCCTATACCGCTGAAGGACTGCTGCAGTATAGGGCAGCGGTCAGCAGTAGTGCACGGCAACCCTATGTATTGTGGACCGATAGCGGTCCTTACAGAACAGCAGACTGTAACGCACTCAGGCCTATGTACCGTAGCACCCTATACCAAGTTACCAGTCCTTATAAGAACTTTTGTGGACCAAGCAGGTTGTGTGTTAGTGATTAGCAGACTGTACGTCAGTCCCTATACCAATGAAGGACTGCTGCAGTATAGGCAGCGGTCAGCAGTAGTGCACGGCAACCCTATGTATTGTGGACCGATAGCGGTCCTTACAGAACAGCAGACTGTAACGCACTCAGGCCTATGTACCGTAGCACCCTATACCAAGTTACCAGTCCTTATAAAAACTTTTGTGGACCAAGCAGGTTGTGTGTTAGTGTTTAGCAGACTGTGCGTCAGTCCCTATACCGCTGAAGGACTGCTGCAGTATAGGGCAGCGGTCAGCAGTGGTGCACGTCAACCCTATCTATTGTGGACCGATAGCGGTCCTTACAGAACAGCAGACTGTACCGCACTCAAGCCTATGTACCGTAGCACCCTATACCAAGTTACCAGTCCTTATAAGAACTTTTGTGGACCAAGCAGGTTGTGTATTAGTGTTTAGCAGACTGTACGTCAGTCCTATACCGCTGAAGGACTGCTGCAGTATAGGGCAGCGGTCAGCAGTGGTGCACGTCAACCCTATGTATTGTGGACCGATAGCGGTCCTTACAGAACAGCAGACTGTAACGCACTCAGGCCTATGTACCGTAGCACCCTATACCAAGTTACCAGTCCTTATAAGAACTTTTGTGACCAAGCAGGTTGTGTGTTTAGTGATTAGCAGACTGTACGTCAGTCCCTATACCAATGAAGGACTGCTGCAGTATAGGGCAGCGGTCAGCAGTAGTGCACGGCAACCCTATGTATTGTGGACCGATAGCGGTCCTTACAGAACAGCAGACTGTACTGCACTCAGGCCTATGTACCGTAGCACCCTATACCAAGTTACCAGTCCTTATAAAAACTTTTGTGGACCAAGCAGGTTGTGTGTTAGTGTTTAGCAGACTGTGCGTCAGTCCCTATACCGCTGAAGGACTGCTGCAGTATAGGGCAGCGGTCAGCAGTAGTGCACGGCAACCCTATGTATTGTGGACCGATAGCGGTCCTTACAGAACAGCAGACTGTAACGCACTCAGGCCTATGTACCGTAGCACCCTATACCAAGTTACCAGTCCTTATAAGAACTTTTGTGGACCAAGCAGGTTGTGTGTTAGTGATTAGCAGACTGTACGTCAGTCCCTATACCAATGAAGGACTGCTGCAGTATAGGGCAGCGGTCAGCAGTAGTGCACGGCAACCCTATGTATTGTGGACCGATAGCGGTCCTTACAGAACAGCAGACTGTACCGCACCCAAGCCTATGTACCGTAGCACCCTAGACAGACCAAGTTACCAGTCCTGATAAAGAGCTTTGTGGAACAAGTGAGTTGTGAATGATTAGCAGACTGCAGCAGAAGGGCAGCAGTCAAGTATAATATTCTTTCTATATTTGGAAGAAAGAATATTATACGTGTACAAGCCTATTACCGTACCACTGATACCAGTCCTGAAAAGAACCTTTGTGGAACTAATAGTAACAGCAAGTCTTTAAAATTATCCTCACTGCCTGACACACTGCTTCCTGCCTGTCCCTATACAAATTGGCAAAAAAGAGTAGGCTGGAACGATTAGCTGGAACAGCTCTTTTGTGGACCTGATAGTAACAGCTAATGATGATGATGATGATGATGATGAAGAAAGACTAATCTGGCTGAGCTGTCCCTAAAATAGCAGCATACAGCGCTCTGTCCCTTTATCTAAACTGACAAAAGAAACTCAGGCTGCTGACCTAACACCTATACCAGTCCTGAAAAGAACTTTTGTGTACCAAATAGCTAGCGTTTTCTCTGTCCCTACTCCACACAGGATCCTTTCCCTACAGTGACAGAAGAAAGAATGTAAAATGGCCACCGGATCGGGTGTATTTATAGGTTAGGGGGAATGTCCAAGTGTCCATGAGCTGTCATGTCTCAATTGGTTGTCCTGTAACACATGATAAACGTGTCACGAAAGGTTAAAGTTCTTGTATACATTAAACACGTAA
The DNA here is from genome assembly GCF_037356315.1 of Lithobates pipiens. Taxonomy (NCBI): domain Eukaryota; kingdom Metazoa; phylum Chordata; class Amphibia; order Anura; family Ranidae; genus Lithobates; species Lithobates pipiens. Next base: position 261,499,586 of record NW_027507685.1, on the reverse strand, counting down.
GTCCGCCGGGGCGAACGACGGAAAAAGGCGTTCGAACCCGCGGACGGCGAAAGTCGGAAATTCGCCGCGAAACGACCGCCGGGCGAACCGTTCGGCCATCACTAGTTACCTTCCCTCCATCTGTACATTTTACCTCCATCCATAATAATAAGTCTTTGAAATGGTTACTTATGTATCAGAATTTGCAGCCGATAATAAATTTTATGAGCTACGGCTCTCAGCGTCAGCAAACACTAACTTCCCGTCAGAGCGCGTTCCGCTGAGATATTCTACACGGGAATTATGGATGTGCTGCCCGATTGTTTGTGATCAAACAATAGTTTTTATTTGCTCTTGCTCATCATTTGAAGTAGCACATAACTCATTATCCCCCCGTATTGTGGTTTAGGTACATTCTGTAACTTGCATTGGTATCATTTAAAAAACATCAAAAATACATTAGAGAAAATGATATGAATTTCTTTTATTGTAACATTAAGGCAATACTATTGAACGAGGCATAATGTATTGGTGCAATTTAAATCTAAGCGTTAACTTGTCTTGGGAAATTGTTCCCATCTTTTTTCAGAGATTTAAATCTCTGTCCTGCTGTATAATATTGGCAATATAATACAAAGACTATTAAAATCTCTGTAAGCCTGGCGGAGCATAAAAAATATGCGTCATACTTCATTACTTCAACTTAAGGTTTTCCTATATGAGCAGATAACAATCTAAAGGAAAGTTCTGGAAAAATGAACAGTCCCTTTCATAGCTTAGAGATGTCCACCACCGAGAGAAGCCTAGTCACTGAAATCCCTATTCTTCCTTCCTTCTCTCCTCCCTTCCCTCCTTCCTTCCCTCCTTCTTCCTTCCTTCCTTCCATCATTCCTTCCTTCCTCCCTTCCTTCCTTCCTTCCCTCCTTCCTCCCTTCCCTCCTTCCCTTCCCTCCTTCCTTCTTTCCTTCCCTCCTCCCTTCCCTCCTCCTTCCTCCCTTCCTTCCTTCCCTTCCTTCCCTCCTTCCTTCCTTCCTTCCCTCCTTCCTTCCCTCCTTCCCTCCTTCCTTCCCTCCTTCATTCTTTCCTTCCCTCCTTCCTTCCTTCCCCCCTCCTTCCTTCCCTCCTTCCTTCCTTTCTTCCCTCCTTCCTTCCCTCCTTCCTTCCCTCCTTCCCTCCTTCCTTCCTTCCTTCCCTCCTTCCTCCCTCCTTCCTTCCTTCCTTCCTTCCCTCCTTCCTTCCTTCCTTCCTTCCTTCCTTCCTTCCTTCTTCCTTCCTTCCTTCCCTCCTTCCTTCCTTCCCTCCTTCCTTCCTTCCTTCCTTCCTTCCTTCCCTCCTTCCTTCCCTCCTTCCTTCCTTCCTTCCTTCCTTCCTTCCCTCCTTCCCTCCTTCCTTCCTTCCTTCTTCCTTCCTTCCTTCCTTCCCTTCCCTCCTTCCTTCCCTCCCTTCCTTCCCTCCTTCCTTCCCTCCTTCCTTCCTTCCCTCCTTCCTTCCTTCCTTCCCTCCTTCCTTCCCTCCTTCCTTCCTTCCTTCCCTCGTTCCTTCTTCCCTCCTTCCTTCCCGCCCTCCTTCCTTCCCTCCTTCCTTCCTTCCTTCCTTCCTTCCCTCCTTCCCTCCTCTCACCCCTTTTCTTTCTTCTCACTTCAATCCTGTTCCTTTACTTTCAGTTTTTTCTTTCTGTTTCCTTATCAAATTTTTCCCTCCCCCCCCATCTCCTCTCCTCCCCTCTCCTCTCCCGTTCCCCTCATTTTTCTTTTTCCTCTGCCCCATCTCTTCTCCTCCCCTCCCTCTCCTGTTCCCCTCATTTCCCCCCCCCATCTCCTCTCCTCTCCTCTCCCGTTCCCCTGAATTTCCCTTTCCTCTCCTCCCCCCCATCTCCTCTTCTATTTTTGCTCTCCTCTCTCCTTCTCCCCCTTCCCTTTCCTTCCTCCTTCCCTCCTTTCCTTCCTTCCCTTCTTTCCTCCCCTCCCTTCCTTCCTCTCACACCCCTTTCCTGTCTTCTCACTTCTCACTTCTTGTTCCTTTACTTCCTTTTTTTTTCCTGTTTCCTTATTCCTCTACCCTTTCCCCTAATTTTTCCTTTTCTCTTCTCTCCCTCCCCATCTCCTCTCCTCTCCTCCCCTCTCCTCTTCTGTTCCCCTCATTTTTCCTTTTCTCTCTCCTCCCCTCCCCCCAATCTCCTCCCCTCTCCTCTCCTCTCCTGTTCCCCTGATTTTTTTTCCTTTCCTCTCCCCCAATCTCCTCTCCTCCCCCCTCCTCTCCCATTCCCCTCATTTTTCCTTACCTCTCCCCCCATCCCTCTCCTCCCCTCTCCAGTTCCCCTAATTTTCCTTTCCTCTCCTCCCCTCTCCTCTCCCGTTCCCCTAATTTTTCCTTTCCTCTCCTCTCTCCTCCTTCCCACCTCTCTACTTACTTTTCCCCACCTCTCATTATGTTTTCAGACCCCTCCCTTCTCCCCTTCCCTTTTCCTATGCCCCCCCACCCCCATTTTTCCTCTTCTCTAACCCTAATTTTTCCTCTTTTCTCCCCACCCCCACTTTGGCCAAGCATGCACTGTGACCCCGCATGCTTGGCCACTCACAGCGCCAGCAGCGAGAAGAGCCATGATGCTGCCTGTGGCCAATCATAGCTCAGACTGTGTAGTACACGCCCCACACTATATAAGGACGCCAGCGCAGCAGCCTTGTGTAGTGTGTTGGCGTCTGTAGGAGTTAGTGGGTGTTCTCTGTGTACCTTCAACACAGTACACACCGTTCGTTATCGGCCGATTTAGCGTTCTTGCTCTTCTGTAATTGAGCTTTTAGCAATCTGCAGGAGTTTGTGGGTGTTGCCTGCGTGCCCTGACCGCAGTATACACCATTATATCCACCTACAGTATATAGCTCTTCTCTAATTGAGCCATCTGCCATCTGCAAGAGTTAGCGGGTGTTTTGTGCCTCCAGCACAATATACACTACCCAATTGCTGGTTTTCCCATCTCCCTTCAGGCCATTACCATGTCTGGAAGGCCAACAAGGAGAGGCAGACAGGCACGAGCCGATAAAAGAGGGCAAGCAGGCTCTGTGTCTAGAGACAACAGTGCTGGTCATGGACGCGTTGCATCGTCATCAGCACGTGGCCATGGGACATGCTTGTCCTTATTTTCGGCAGCTGGACGTGTTGAGCCACATCATGCCGAAGACTTGGTAGAGTGGATGACCAAGCCCTCTTCATCCTCCTCATCCTCTCTCACCCAGGCTCAGGGAACTAGCAAAGCAGCTGCCAACGCATCGTCTTCCCTCGTCTCAAAGTCATCATCAGTGACTCCTTCCCTAGACCCACCACGTCCTCCTGAGGAGTCCCCTGAACTCTTTGAGCACAGTGTTGGGTACATGCTCCAGGAGGATGCCCAGTGTTTTGTAGGCTCTGATGATGATACTCAGCTAGAGGAAGACAGTAGCGTTAGCGCAGAGAGAGGGGATGCTCAAGAAGTACAGCAATCTGGCAATCATGTTCCACAAGCTGCAGCATACTGCCAGGTTTGCTCCAGTGATGAAGAGGGAGGGGATGATGAGGGAACTGACTCCACGTGGGTGCCTGGTAGGAGAGAGGAGGAGGAGGAGGAGGAGGCATATGTCCAACGAGGCAGGATGCCCTTCGGGGGCCAGCTTAGGGGCAGCACACCGACTGAATCACACTGCAGAGCTCCGCCTGTGCAGGGCACTGCCTCTGCGCGTTATTCTAAAAGTTCTTTGGTGTGGGCCTTTTTTGAGACGAGTGCATCAGATCGCACCGCTGCTATTTGCAACATATGTCTCAAGCGTATCTCGTGTGGCCAAAACATCAGCCGCTTGGGCACCACATGCATGACCAGACATATGTTGACCTGCCATGCAGCTCGTTGGCAAGCGTACCTCAAAGACCCACACCAAAGAACAAAGCGGACCTCTCCTTGCTCCTCATCAGCTGGGATCTCCAACCCCACTAGACCTTCAGTCCTCTCTGAAACCTGCTCTGAGAGATATGAAGGTGTAGAATTAGGTGTGTCACAGCCAAGTGCTTCCGGGCACTCTGCTAGCAGTACACCCACGTCCGATTATAGCAGGCAAATTTCCCTGCCCCAGCTGCTGGACCGTCAAAAGAAGTTCACTCCCAGCCATCCACATGCCCAGCGGTTGAATGCTAGCTTGGCTAAATTGCTAGCACTTCAACTGCTGCCTTTTCAGTTGGTAGACTCGGCCCCCTTCCGTGAGTTTGTACAATGTGCGGTTCCTCAGTGGCAGGTCCCCAAACGCCACTTTTTCTCACGGAAGGCGATTCCGGCTCTCTACTGGCATGTGGAAGGCAATGTCCTTGCCTTGCTGGACAGGGCGGTCAGCGGTAAGGTGCATATTACCGCTGACTCATGGTCCAGCAGGCATGGACAGGGAGGTTACCTGTCTTTCACGGCCCATTGGGTCACTCTTCTGGCAGCTGGGAAGGATGCAGGACAAGGTGCAGTAGTGTTGGAGGTTGTTCCACCACCACGCCTCCAAAATGCTACTACTGGTTGTGACACACCTCTCTCCTCCACCCCCTCCTCTTCTTCTTCCTCCATGGCCTCTTCCAGTGCTCTATCCTCAGAACCAGCGGTGCTCCGTAGGCGTTCAAGGGGCTACGCAAGTACGCAGGCAAAACGATGCCATGCCGTGCTTGCGCTGGTTTGTTTGGGGGACAGGAGCCACACTGGGGCAGATATTTTGTCAGCTCTGCAGGGGCAGGCCGAGAGGTGATTGACGCCATGCCAGCTTAAGCCAGGATTGGTGGTTTGCGACAATGGCACCAACCTCATCTCTGCCCTCTGACAGGGACAACTGACCCATGTGCCCTGTGTGGCTCACGTCCTTAACCTGGTGGTGCAGGTACCCGTGCTTACAGGATGTCCTGAAGCAGGCCAGGAAAGTCTGTGTGCATTTCTGCCGATCATTTAATGCCAGTGCTCGGCTGGCTGAGCTCCAAAAGGAGTTGAACCTGCCCAAGAACCGCCTTATATGTGACATGCCCACCAGGTGGAACTCAACGTTGGCCATGCTGCAGCGGCTGCACACGCAGCAGAGAGCCATCAATGAGTACCTGTGCGACTACGGCACCAGGACAGTGTCAGGGGAGCTCGATTTGAGGAGGCCACAAGGATGGTGAGCAGTGACAGTGCATGCATCAGTGACACTGTACCTCTTGTCCACCTCTTGGAGCATACGCTGCGTGGAATAATGGACAGGGCAATTGAGGCAGAACAGAGGCAGGAAGAGGAGGACTTCCTTGCCTCTCAAGGCCCCTTTTATCCAGACAGTGTTCCTGCTGTCCCACCCATCACACAGGAAGAGGACGAGGAGGAGGAGGAGGAGGATGATTGTGTCAGCATGGAGGTGGAGGCTGGCACTCAGCATCAGCAGCAGCAGCAGTCTTGTAGGGATGATTTACAGTCCCAAGAAACCCGTGGACTTGTACGTGGCTGGGAGGAGGTAGCTGCAGATCATGTTGTCCTTAGTGACCCATAGGACTCCGGACCGAATGCCTCAGCTAACCTACGCTGCATGGCCTCCCTGATCCTGCAAAGCCTGCGGAAGGATCCTCATATTCTTCGGATCAAGGAGAGGGACCATTACTGGCTGGCCACTCTCCTTGATCCACGGTACAAGGGTAAGGTTGTCGACCTTATCTTGCCATCGCAGAGGGAGCAGAGGATGAGACATCTCCGGGAGGCCTTGCAGAAAGGTCTGTGCAAAGCGTTCCCAGAGACTGGGAGGTTACAAACTCCTGGTCCTGTTGCTGAGGCATCAGTCAGAAGGAGCGGTGGAGAAGGTGGCCGTCTGACTGATGCCTTTAGACAATTTTTTAGTCCGCAGCCCCAAGGTATGATTGGTTCCAGCAACCATCGCCATCGTCTGATTTACATGGTTCAGGAATACCTAGGGGCAATGTCAGACTTGGACACCTTTCCCACCGAAAATCCTCTGGCTTACTGGGTCTTGAGGATGGATCACTGGCCAGAGCTTGCACAGTATGCAATTGAGCTACTGGCCTGTCCTGCATCCAGCGTTCTTTCGGAACGCAGCTTCAGTGCTGCTGGTGGCTTTGTTACCGATCACAGGGTGCGCCTGTCCACCGACTCGGTCGATCGACTGATCTTCATAAAGATGAATCAGTCTTAGATCACCCACAGCTACCAAGCACCTGAAGCTGATGTAACCGAATATTTTTTTTTTTAAATATCACATCCCTTCAAGACTGCCTATGCTGATGCTGAGTGACTGTCCTGTTATGTTGATTGTCTATCCTATTCCTCCTCCGCTGTTTTTTTGCTAGAACATTTTTGGTTCTGGGTGATGTCACCAGCCCAATTTTTCAGCCCCTGTTTAACAGGGGGCTTTAATTACAATTTTTGATGCAATGCTTTGCAGCAGGGCTAATTCCTGCACTACAACTAGAGTATATGGGAGAGGTTGCAGTGTTGTGGCACCAGCACCAGTGCCTAAGGCCCAATTTTTCAGCCCCTGTTTAACAGGGGCGTTTAATTACAATTCTTGATATAATATTTCACAGCAGGGCCCGTTCCTGTGCACACCCAGAGTAACTTTGAGGACTTTTTCTTAATATCCGTACAAGACCCAAAGGGGCTGGTAATGGGCAGGGGGGGCTACCCATGCCATTTTTCTCAATGATTTTCATCCATATTGCCGGAACCAGATATTACATTAAAGTTTTAAATTACGTTATTTCCGTTAAATGTCATTTTGTGCAGGGACTGTTCTAAACACGGAAAACACGTGGCACTTCACAAGCATACTATAGACACCCCCCAGGCACCATATTTAAAGGAATATTTCACTTTTTTTTTCACTATAATTGGCATTAAAATCAGTGCTCCCGCAAAAACTGCCATTTTTAAAAACATTTTAGGCATTGACCCATGTCCCCATGGTGCAGGAGCCAGGTCCCCAAACCCTTTTTAGAACAGTAACTTGCATATTAGCCATTAAAATTAGCACTTTTTATTTTGAACGTTTGAGTCCCATAGACTTCAATGGGGTTCTAAAGTTCGCACAAATTTTCAGTCTGTTCGAAAGTTCTGCTGCGAACCGAACCGGGGGGGGGGGGGCATTGGGGTTCAGCTCATCCCTATTTTTTACCTTCAGTTTTTATTTTTGGTTTCCTTATTCCTGTACCTTTTCTCCCCTCCCCTCACCCCCCCCCCCCCCATCTCCTCTTCTTATTTTTCCTCTCCTCTCTCCTTCTTCCCTCCTCTCTATTTACTCCCCCCCTTACTTTTTCTGCCCCCTCCCCTCATTTTTATTCTCCTCTCCTCTCCCCTCTCCCCTTGTCCTCACCCCCCCCCCCCATCTTCTTATTTTTCTCTCCTTTCTCCTCCTTCCATTCTCACTACTTACTTTTCCTGCCCCCCCTTCCCTTTTCCTATGCTCTCCTCTGCCCCCCCCCTACATTTTGTCCTCTCCTTATTTATTCTCTCCTCCTTCCCTTCCCTTCCCTCCCCTCTACTTACCTTTTCTCCCATGTCCTTACTTTTCCTGCCCACCTCTCCACTCGCCTCCCCTTCCCTTCCCCTCTGCTCTCTTCACCACTCCTCCCCTAATTTTTCCTCTCCTCTCCTCTTTTTATTTTACTCTCCTCTCCACCCATTTTTGATCTCCTCTTCTCATTCTTCCTATCCTCTCTTCCCTTCTTCTCTCCACCCATTTTTGATCTCCTCACCTCATTCTTCCTATCCCCTCTTCCCTTCTTCTCTCCACCCATTTTTTATCTCCTCACCTCATTCTTCCTATCCTCTCTTCCCTTCTCCTCTGCTCCTCCCCATTTTCCATTTGCTGTTCTTTTTTGTATGTTCTCCCCTCCCCTCCCCTCCACCCCCCCCCCCCCGCTTACATTTCCTTCCATCACTTTATTTCTCCCATCACTTTATTTCTTCGGCCCCTTCCCGTTTCCTCTGATCTCTTCACCTCTCCTCCCCTCACTTTTCCTCTCTTCCCCATTTTTAATTTCATCCTACCCCCCCCCCTTTCCTTTCTTCCCCCCTCTCTCCCCTCCCAATTTTGATCTCCTCTTCTTATTTTTCCTCTCTTCTCTCCCCATCTCCTCCCCTCTCCTCTCCTCTATTCTGTTCTCCTCTCTCGATCTTTTACCTCCGTTCCGTTCCATTCTCTCCCTTTCTTTTCTTTCCCCACCCCCCTTTTCTTTTCCTTGCCTTCCTTATTGTCCTCTCCTTTTCTTGGCCACGTTTCCTTTCCTCCTCCTGAAAAAAACATTTTATGATGCCAAAACGAAGCTTCTTTTTATTGGAAATGTCATCTTTTCACAGACATCAACTTTGTTTTTCTAATGTCCCAACATGTGTTCATGAATATTTTATTTAGAATACTTTTACACCGACGTGTCAATGAATAAAGTATTATACGGTGAGCAAGTCAGGTGATGTTTTACAGCCGAAAAAAGAAAAAAGAAAAGAAAAAAAAGAAAAAAGAAAAAGGAAAAGGCTCAATAGGAGCTTCGTGCATTTTTAACCACTTCAGCCCCCGACAATTTGGCTGCCCAAAGACCAGAGCGTTTTTTGCGATTCGGCCCTCGCGGCATTTTAACTGACAATTGCGCGGTCGCGCGACGTGGCTCCCAAACAAAATTGACGTCCTTTTTTCCCCACAAATAGAGCTTTCTTTTGGTGGTATTTGATCACCTCTGCGGTTTTTGTTTTAAACAAAAAAATAGTGACGATTTTGGGAAAAAAAAGCAAGATTTTTTTACTTTTTGCTATAATAAATATCCCCCTAAAAATATATTGAAAAAAAAAACATTTTTTTCCCTCAGTTTAGGCCGATACATATTCTTCTACTTATTTGTTTGGTAAAAAAAAAAAATCGCAATATAAAGCAATCGCAATAAGCGTATATTAATTGCTTTGTGCAAAAGTTACAGTGTCTACAAAATAGGGGATAGTTTTATGGCATTTTTATTATTATTATTAATTACAATAATATAATTATAATTAATTATATTTTAAATATAAAATATTATATTATATTATATTAAATATTATTAATATATATATATATATATATATATATATATATATATATATATATATATATATATATATATATATATATATATATATATATATATATATATATATATTATATAGATTTTTTTACTTTTTGCTATAATAAATATCCCCCTAAAAATATATTTAAAAACATTTTTTTCCCTCAGTTTAGGTCGATACATATTCTTCTACATATTTTTTTGGTAAAAAAAAAAAATCGCAATATAAAACAATCACAAGAAGCGTATATTAATTGCTTTGTGCAAAAGTTACAGTGTCTACAAAATAGGGGATAGTTTTATGGCATTTTTATTATTATTATTAATTACAATAATATAATTATAATTAATTATATTTTAAATATAAAATATTATATTATATTATATTAAATATTATTAATATATATATATATATATATATATATATATATATATATATATATATATATATATATATATATATATATATATATATATATATAGATTTTTTTACTTTTTGCTATAATAAATATCCCCCTAAAAATATATTTAAAAACATTTTTTTTCCCTCAGTTTAGGTCGATACATATTCTTCTACATATTTTTTTGGTAAAAAAAAAAAAAATCACAATATAAAACAATCACAAGAAGCGTATATTAATTGCTTTGTGCAAAAGTTACAGTGTCTACAAAATAGGGGATAGTTTTATGGCATTTTTATTATTATTATTAATTACAATAATATAATTATAATTAATTATATTTTAAATATAAAATATTATATTATATTAAATATTATTAATATATATATTTTTTTTACTGGTAATGGCGGCGATCAGTGATTTTTATCATGACTGCGACATTATGGCGGACAGATCGGACACTTTTGGTGCTATTTTGGGACCATTCACATTTATACAGCGATCAGTGCGAATAAAAATGCATTGATTACTGTCTAAATGTGACTGGCAGTGAAAGGGTTAACCACTAGGTGGCAGTGTAGGGGTTAACTGTGTCCTAGGGAGTGATTCTAACTGTGAGGGGGGAGGGGCTGTGTGTGACACATCACTGATCACCGCTCCTGATCACAGGGAGCTGTGATCAGTGATACTGTCACTAGGCAGAACGGGGGGATGCTTGTTTACTTTAGCATCTCCCTATTCTTCCTCCCCATGAGACAATCGTGGATATCCCCATGGCAATGGAATCCGCGGGACATTCGATCGCTCTTATGGAGGTTGCGGCGGGCAGGCGTGCCTGCAAACCGCTTCTTAAAGGGCAACGTACAGGTACGTTAATCTGCCTGTATGTGCCCTTCTGCCGACGTATATTGGCGTGAGCCGGTCAGCAAGTTAAAAACTGAACTTTAGGCACAGAAAGTGTCATTTAAATATTTTCCTTAAAAGCCACAAAGGATAAAAATCCCCTTCGTGAGCACTGAATGCCTTTACAAACCCTCATATTTCCTTGTAACTATAACAGTGACCGTGTCCATCGGGGTGGCCCGTCCATTCCGGTGATACCCATCACCCAAATGGCTGAAAGGACAGGTGATCCTATTGGATGCCTAGGAGGAGGGGAGGGGACACAAGGCAGGAAGCGAGGAGGAGAAGAACCACTGGCCGATGCCTGAACCCCGCCGCTCCACGGATGCCTGATCCCTGTTGCTGCTGGGTGCCTGATCCCCGCCACTCCTCAGATGGTCTATCCCCACCGCTTGCCTGGCACCTATATGGGGTAAGTGCCGGTGGACTGACCGTCAGACACCGGTGGGGTTGGGGGGTGCTTTTAGTTTCACAGAAGGTGGGAAGTGGCACAGGAAGGGAGCAGGGGGACAGGTGGCGGGCAGTGGGTTAGAAGGGGGAGTGTCACAGGAGAAGAGCAGTGTGACAGGAGGGGGCAGCGGGACAGGCGGGGGGGGCAGCGAAACTGCAGGAGGGGGGAGTGTCACAGGAGAAGAGAAGCATGACACGTGGGAGGGAGTGGGACAGGGGGGGGCAACGGGACAGGTGGGGGGGCAGCAGGACAGGTGGAAGGGAGTGTCACAGGTGGGGGGCAGTGGGACAGGTTGGAGGCAGCTAGATAGGTGGGAGACAGCTGGACAGGTGGGAGGGAGTGTGACAGGTGGAGGCAGCGGGACAGGTGGGAGGGAGTGGGACAAGTGGGAGGGAGTGTGACAGGTGGAGGCAGCAGGACAGGTGGGAGGGAGTGGGACAGGTGGGAGGGAGTGTGACAGGTGGGAGGCAGCGGGACAGGTGGGAGGGAGTGTGACAGGTGGGAGGGAGTGGGACAAGTGGGAAGGAGTGGGACAGGTGGAGGCAGCGGGACAGGTGGGAGGGAGTGTGACAAGTGGGAGGGAGTGGGACAGGTGGGAGGGAGTGGGACAAGTGGGAAGGAGTGGGACAGGTGGGAGGGAGTGTGACAGGTGGGAGGGAGTGTGACAGGTGGAGGCAGCGGGACAGGTGGGAGGGAGTGTGACAGGTGGGAGGGAGCGGGACAAGTGGGAGGGAGTGGGACATGTGGGAGGGAGCGGGACAGGTGGGAGGAAGTGGGACAGGTGGGAGGGAGTGGGACAGGTGGGAGGGAGCGGGACAAGTGGAAGGGAGTGGGACAGGTTGGAGGGAGTGGGACAGGAGGGAGGCAGCGGGACAGGTGGGAGGGAGCGGGACAGGTGGGAGGGAGTGGTACAGGAGGGAGGCAGCGGGACAGGTGGGGGGGAGTGGGACAGGTGGGAGGGAGCGGGACAAGTGGGAGGGAACGGGACAGGTGGGAGGGAGTGGGACAGGTGGGAGGGAGTGGGACAGGAGGGAGGCAGCGGGACAGGTGGGAGGGAGTGGGACAGGTGGAGGCAGCGGGACAGGAGGAAGGGAGTGGGATAAGTGGGAGGGAGTGTCATACACACCTAAGAAAGCACCATTCTTCCCAGCTCTCACCTGTCAGCAGTGCCAGGAGGTGTAGCTGAGCCTGTGTCCCATCTCCACCAGGATCTCCAGTGGCAGCTGCAAGAAAGAGTGGGGGGACTTCTCCACCCTGACCTCCTCCTCCATGGGGCCCCCCGCTGGCACCAACTGACCTCACCCACCGCGCACGGCCCTGCGCACACTAGTACCTGACCATAGCAGAGCCTGTCTGACTGACAGTGGGCCCCAACCTGCATGTACAGAAGAGGGACTCCTTTCCCCTGACATCCTCCTCCGTGGGGCCCACCTCGCACAGTGCCAGATAGCAGGCCCCCCCGACCTGCACACATGGGATCCGCCCACCTCTCCACCCTCTTCTGCATCCTGGAAACTGGTCTGCTGTGACGGCA
>NW_027507685.1:261449752-261482252 GCF_037356315.1 Lithobates pipiens | reverse complement strand
CGAAAATTGGATGAAAAATAACACTTTTGAAGTGTTCATATATATAAGCGTATCATTTTATTTTTTTGGGTGGGGGGGGAGTGGATCTCGGGTGGGAGTTCCCACATTTTTTTTTCCCCAGGACTCGACCCCTGGAGAGTACCTCTTTATACATTTACAGCATGTGAATTAACTTTACACATCTTTTCCCACCTATAACATCCTGCACTGTATCATTCGCTCTATGATTGTACATTTCGCCATCTGGCCAATGACGCCCTTTACATTTTTTGCTCTTGCCTAATCTAAAAAGACACAAAAACCCTTTTTTTTGTTACATTGGCAATTAAATGGCTGTTGATGGTTTTAATGGCACTTTTTTTTTTTTTTTTTTTCGGTTCACGAGATGTGTGAGCGTATTTCACGGCGCGTTGGTTTTTTTTTTTTTTTTGTTTTTTTTTTTTTAAGTCTGAAAAGCGAGCTAAAACTTTCGGTCGATTCCCCGCAATGCCATCATGTTCACATTCAAACAAATTCAAAGGATCATTAGAACCTTAATAGTCTTACTCGAAAAACTGTCCAAATCGTTTTCCCGCGCCGCAGTAATGCAGGGGAAAAAAAAAAAAAAAGAAAGAGAAACAGCTCCTAAATATGAAATAACCCGGCCTATTACAATAATTAGCCGATCTTCTGCTGTATGAGACAATAATAATATTACTGGCGCACAATTTGTCATCAAGTAAATAGACAGGCAGACAGGATTCATCAAGGCTTTTGATTTGATGCCTTCTGTGCTTATGAGATCTGGCAAGCGAGCGCGGTGTAATGCGATGATAGCGATGTCTGCCGCATGACGGGAAGTAGATAGGAACTAAAAGTAATGAGAAGATACATTTCGCTTTTTTTTTTTTTTTTTAAAGAATATTAAAGGGGCAATCCATCTTCAAACAACTTCCAGGATAATTGGACTTCCAGAGCAGATCCTTCATCTGCCCTTTTTTTCCCTGCAGCCTGCTGGCGGAGTAAACGTAAAAAAAAAAAAAAAAATAATAATAATAATTTGCTTTGCTGGAAAGGCACAATGCTGAGGAAGTTCATCCTGGTCACCACCGCGAGGCGCTCTTAGGAGAGGGGGGGGGGCTTCAGTTAGACCTTCACCCCCTCCCCGCGCGGGACAGTTTTCAGCTTTCAGCGCTGTCGCACTTTGAATGACAATTGCGCGGTCATGTGACGCTGCACCCAAATTACATTTTTATCATTTTTTGAGACAGAGATTTCTTTTGGTGATATTTAATCATCACTGGATTTTTTATTTATTTTTTTTGCTAAATAAATGCAAAAAAAGACTGAACGTTTTGAAAAAAAATAATAAAATTTTTGTTTTTGTTATAGAATTTTGCAAATAAGTAATTTTTATTCTTCACTGATGTACACTGATGAGGTTGCACTGATGTACACTGATGAGGTTGCACGGATGTACACTGATGGACAGACATGAGGTTGCACTGATGTACACTGATGGGGCTGCACCAATGCATACTGATAAAAAGACATGAGGCGACACTGATAGACATTGATGAGACTGCACTGATGTGCACTGATGGACAGACATGAGGCTGCACTGATGTGCACTAATGCAGCTGCACTGATGTGCACTAATGAGGCTGCACTGATGTACACTGATGGACAGACATGAAGCTGCACTGATGGACATTGATGAGACTGCACCCATGTGCACTGATGGAAAGACATGAGGCTGAACTGATGTGCACTAATGCGGCTGCACTGATGGGCACAGATGAGGCTGCACTGACGGACATTAATTTGGCTGCACTGATGGTCACAGATGATGCTGCACTGATGAGCACTGATGCAGCTGCACTGATGTGCACTGAGTAGGCTGCACTGATGAAGTAGACCTGATGGGCACTGTTGAGGCTGCAGTGATGAGGTGACACTGAACAGGCACTGATAAGATGCACTGATACAGCTGCACTGATGTGCACTGATGGACAGACATGAGGCTGCACTGAAGTGCGCTGATTTGGCTGCACTGACAGGCATTGATGAGGCAGGACTGATGGGCACTGATGAGGCTGCAGTGATGAGCAATAAAGAGGTGGCACTGATGGGGCTGCACTGATAATCGGGGCACTAATGAGGCTACGCTGTCTAACATTGTAAACATTGTACTTGGTGCTCCTCTCACAGATCTGGCTCTCCTTCTCTCAGATCCGGTCTTGGTGTGAGGAAAGGAGAGTTTTTTAGAGGTGAAGATCTGTTATGTTTACATCTCTGATCGCTTGTGATTGGACACAGCCAATGCTGTATTTTTGCCTAGGGTGACAAGGCCCAGGCCTAGGGTGGCACTTTGCGGGGGAGGCACCCCCCGCATGAAAAAAGCCCCCCCCCCTCCTCCTTTGGAGTCAGTCCATTCACTGCTGAGGTTGCTGGCTGCAGCGTCTCTGATAGAGAAGAGAGTGTGGTGACAGTTCCCCTCCTCCCCCTCCCCTCCACACAGGCAGGAGAGGAGAGAGAACTGGTCAGTCTCCTGTGTTGTGATTCCGGCAGGTGCAGGTGGATTACTCAGGTTGTGGCTTCAGCTGCCAGACCCAACTACATTCTGCATGTCCAGGAGGGGGTGAGAGTACCTAAGATATCAATCCTGGAGGGGGTGAGAGTACCTAAGATACCGATCCTGGAGGGGGTGAGAGTACCCAAGATACCGATCCTGGAGGGGGTGAGAGTACCCAAGATACCGATCCTGGAAGAGTTGAGAGTATCCAAGATACCGATCCTGGAAGGGGTGAGAGTACCTAAGATACCGATCCTGGAGGGGGTGAGAGTACCTAAGATATCGATCCTGGAGGGGGTGTGAGTACCTAAGATACCGATCCTGGAGGGGGTGAGAGTACCTAAGATATCGATCCTGGAGGGGGTGTGAGTACCTAAGATATTGATCCTGGAGGGGGTGAGAGTACCTAAGATACCGATCCTGGAGGGGGTGAGAATACCTAAGATACCGATCCTGGGAGGGGTGAGAGTACCTAAGATATCGATCCTGGAGGGGGTGAGAGTACCCAAGATACCGATCCTGGAGGGGGTGAGAGTACCTAAGATACCGATCCTGGAGGGGGTGAGAATACCTAAGATACCCATCCTGGAGGGGGTGAGAATACCTAAGATACCGATCCTGGGAGGGGTGAGAGTACCTAAGATATCGATCCTGGAGGGGGTGAGAGTACCCAAGATACCGATCCTGGAGGGGGTGAGAGTACCTAAGATACCGATCCTGGAGGGGGTGAGAATACCTAAGATACTGATCCTGGAGGGGGTGAGAGTACCTAAGATACCGATCCTGGAGGGGGTGAGAGTACCCAAGATACCGATCCTGGAGGGGGTGAGAGTACCTAAGATATCGATCCTGGAGGGGGTGAGAGTACCTAAGATACCGATCCTGGAGGGGGTGAGAGTACCCAAGATACCGATCCTGGAAGGGGTGAGAATACCTAAGATACCGATCCTGGAAGGGGGTGAGAGTACCTAAGATACAGATCCTGGAGGGGGTGAGAGTACCTAAGATATCGATCCTGGAGGGGGTGAGAGTACCTAAGATACCGATCCTGGAGGGGGTGAGAATACCTAAGATACCGATCCTGGGGGGGGTGAGAGTACCTAAGATATCGATCCTGGAGGGGGTGAGAGTACCCAAGATACCGATCCTGGAGGGGGTGAGAATACCTAAGATACCGATCCTGGGAGGGGTGAGAGTACCTAAGATATCGATCCTGGAGGGGGTGAGAGTACCCAAGATACCGATCCTGGAGGGGGTGAGAGTACCTAAGATACCGATCCTGGAGGGGGTGAGAATACCTAAGATACCGATCCTGGAGGGGGTGAGAGTACCTAAGATACCGATCCTGGAGGGGGTGAGAGTACCCAAGATACCGATCCTGGAAGGGGTGAGAGTACCCAAGATACCGATCCTGGAAGGGGTGAGAATACCCAAGATACCGATCCTGGAGGGGGTGAGAGTACCTAAGATATCGATCCTGGAGGGGGTGAGAGTACCTAAGATACCGATCCTGGAGGGGGTGAGAGTACCCAAGATACCGATCCTGGAAGGGGTGAGAATACCTAAGATACCGATCCTGGAAGGGGGTGAGAGTACCTAAGATACAGATCCTGGAGGGGGTGAGAGTACCTAAGATACCGATCCTGGAGGGGGTGAGAGTACCTAAGATACCGATCCTGGAGGGGGTGAGAATACCTAAGATACCGATCCTGGAGGGGGTGAGAGTACCCAAGATACCGATCCTGGAAGGGGTGAGAGTACCTAAGATACCGATCCTGGAGGGGGTGAGAGTACCCAAGATACCGATCCTGGAAGGGGTGAGAGTACCTAAGATACCGATCCTGGAGGGGGTGAGAGTACCCAAGATACCGATCCTGGAAGGGGTGAGAATACCTAAGATACCGATCCTGGAAGGGGGTGAGAGTACCTAAGATACAGATCCTGGAGGGGGTGAGAGTACCTAAGATATCGATCCTGGAGGGGGTGAGAGTACCTAAGATACCGATCCTGGAGGGGGTGAGAATACCTAAGATACCGATCCTGGGGGGGGGGTGAGAGTACCTAAGATATCGATCCTGGAGGGGGTGAGAGTACCCAAGATACCGATCCTGGAGGGGGTGAGAGTACCTAAGATACCGATCCTGGAGGGGGTGAGAATACCTAAGATACCGATCCTGAAGGGGTGAGAGTACCTAAGATACAGATCCTGGAAAGGGTGAGAGTACCTAAGATACCGATCCTGGAGGGGGTGAGAGTACCTAAGATACCGATCCTGGAGGGGGTGAGAGTACCTAAGATACCGATCCTGGAGGGGGTGAGAATACCTAAGATACCGATCCTGGAGGGGGTGAGAGTACCTAAGATACCGATCCTGGAGGGGGTGAGAGTACCCAAGATACCGATCCTGAAAGGGGTGAGAATACCTAAGATACCAATCCTGGAGGGGGTGAGCACAGTGGTGTAGTGGTTAGCACTCTCGCCTAGCAGTAAGAAGGGTCACTGGTTCGAATCCCAACCACGACACTACCTGCCTGGAGCCTGCATGCTCTCCCTGTGACCGCATGGGCCCCCCCCAGGCACCCCAGCCTCCCCCCTGGAAGGGGGTGAGAGTACCTAAGATACAGATCCTGGAGGGGGTGAGAGTACCTAAGATACCGATCCTGGAGGGGGTGAGAGTACCTAAGATACCGATCCTGGAGGGGGTGAGAATACCTAAGATACCGATCCTGGGGGGGGGTGAGAGTACCTAAGATACCGATCCTGGAGGGGGTGAGAATACCTAAGATACCGATCCTGGGGGGGGGGTGAGAGTACCTAAGATATCGATCCTGGAGGGGGTGAGAGTACCCAAGATACCGATCCTGGAGGGGGTGAGAGTACCTAAGATACCGATCCTGGAAAGGGTGAGAGTACCTAAGATACCGATCCTGGAGGGGGTGAGAGTACCTAAGATACCGATCCTGGAGGGGGTGAGAGTACCTAAGATACCGATCCTGGAGGGGGTGAGAATACCTAAGATACCGATCCTGGAGGGGGTGAGAGTACCTAAGATACCGATCCTGGAGGGGGTGAGAGTACCCAAGATACCGATCCTGAAAGGGGTGAGAATACCTAAGATACCAATCCTGGAGGGGGTGAGCACAGTGGTGTAGTGGTTAGCACTCTCGCCTAGCAGTAAGAAGGGTCACTGGTTCGAATCCCAACCACTCCCAATCCCAAACACCGCTGGTGATGCTGCATTAATGGGCACTGATGAGGCTACATTGATGGGCACTGGTGAGGCTGCGTTGATGGGCGTTGGTGAGTCTGCATTGATGGGCACTGGTGCGATGAGGCTGCATTGATGGGCACTGGTGATGCTGCATTGATGGGCACTGATGAGGCTACATTGATGGGTGCTGGTGAGGCTGTATTGATGGGCACTGGTGAAGTTGCATTCATGGGTGCTGGTGAGGCTGCATTGATGGGCGCTGGTGAGGCTGTATTGATGGGCGTTGGTGAGTCTGAATTGATGGGCACTGGTGCGATGAGGCTACATTGATGGGCACTGGTGATGCTGAATTGATGGGCACCGATGAGGCTACATTCATAGGCGCTGGTGAGGCTACATTGATGGGCGCTGGTGAGGCTGCATTGATAGGCACTGGTGAACTTGCATTGGTGGGCACTGGTGAGGCTGTATTTATGGGCGCTGGTGAAGCTGCATTGATGGGAGCTGGTGAAGCTGCATTGATGGGCGCTGGTGAGGCTGCACTGATGGGTAAAATTTTTTAAAGCATCGCCTATGGGGATTTTTAAGTACCGAAGTTTGGCGCCATTCCACGAGTGTGCGCAATTTTGAAGCGTAACGGGTTAGATATCTATTTACTCGGCGTAATATCATATTTAACATTATGCAAAAAAATTGCAAAAAAAGAGTTTGAAAAATACCGTGTTTGGCATCTATTATGACATTTTGTGTATCTATTTACTTTACTATCATCTTTCATATCATGCAAAAAAAATCAAATATTAATTAGGCTAACTTTACTTTTTTTTTTTATGCACGTTAGAAAAATTGCTGTGCAAATACCGTGTGAGATTAAAAAGTTGCAACGACCGCCATTTTATTCTTTAGGGTCTCTGCCAAATATATATATATATATATATATATATATATTTGGCAGAGACCCTAGAGAATAAAATGGCAGTCGTTGCAACTTTTTAATCTCACACGGCATTTGCACAGCAATTTTTCAAACGCCAATTCTGACATTTCTCTCTTACATGTAAAAATTCATAATCTTTTTGCTAGAAAATGACACAGAACCCCCCCCCCCCCCAAAAACATTATATATGTTTTAGCAGAGACCCAATAAAATGGCAGTCGTGGCAACTTTTTATCTCACACGGTATTTGCGCAGCAATTTTTCTGACGTGCATTAAAAAAAAAAAAAAAAAAAGTAAAGTTAGCCTAAGTTTTTTTTTTTTTTTTTGCATAATATGAAAGATGATAGTAAAGTAAATAGATACACAAAATGTCATAATAGATACCAAACACGGTATTTTTCAAACGCTTTTTTTTTGCAATTTTTTTTTGCATAATGCTAAATATGATATTACGCCGAGTAAATAGATATCTAACCCGTTACGCTTCAAAATTGCGCACACTCGTGGAATGGCGCCAAACTTCGGTACTTAAAAATCCCCATAGGCGATGCTTTAAAAAAAATGTACCCATCAGTGCAGCCTCACCAGCGCCCATCAATGTAGCTTCACCAGTGCCCATCAATACAGCCTCACCAGTGCCCATCAATACAGCCTCACCAGTGCCCATCAATACAGCCTCACCAGTGCCCATCAATGCAGCCTCACCAGCGCCCATCAATGCACCTTCACCAGTGCCCATCAATACAGCCTCACCAGTGCCCATCAATGCAGCCTCACCAGCGCCCATCAATGCACCTTCACCAGAGCCCATCAATACAGCCTCACCAGCGCCCATCAATGTAGCTTCACCAGTGCCCATCAATACAGCCTCACCAGCGCCCATCAATGCAGCCTCACCAGCGCCCATCAATGCACCTTCACCAGAGCCCATCAATACAGCCTCACCAGCGCCCATCAATGTAGCCTCACCAGTGCCCATCAATGCAGCCTCACCAGCGCCCATCAATGCAGCCTCACCAGCGCCCATCAATGCACCTTCACCAGAGCCCATCAATACAGCCTCACCAGTGCCCATCAATGCAGCCTCACCAGCGCCCATCAATGCACCTTCACCAGAGCCCATCAATACAGCCTCACCAGCGCCCATCAATGTAGCTTCACCAGTGCCCATCAATACAGCCTCACCAGCGCCCATCAATGCAGCCTCACCAGCGCCCATCAATGCACCTTCACCAGAGCCCATCAATACAGCCTCACCAGCGCCCATCAATGTAGCCTCACCAGTGCCCATCAATGCAGCTTCACCAGTGCCCATAAATACAGCTTTTATATATATATATATATATATATATATATATATATATATATATATATATAATATAATATAATATAATATAATATAAGGTTTTGTGTAATTTTCTAGCAAAAAAAAAAATATGATTTTTTTTTACATGTCGGAGAGAAATGTCAGAATTGGCGTGGTAGGCAAGTGGTAGGCACAGTGTCGTATCGCAAAAAAAAAAAAAAAAAATGGCCTGGTCATGAAGGGGAGGGGGGTAAAACTTTACTGCACTGAAGTGGGTGACCTTTCCTACCTACCTGTAAGTCTAATGCCGGCATACAAAGAAAAGTGTCATTTCCGATCACAGATCAGTCTGGACTATATTGCCCATCCTGCTGACTACATTATGCCCGGGTTCACACGGATGCGGGTTAGAAATCGCCTGGGTTCTGACATCTGTGCGGGTTCCTGCGGGTTCCTGCACAGATGTCAATACAAAATCGCACCACAAAGTCACCAAAAGTAGTGCAGGAACTACTTTAGGGAATCGGTGCACAAACTCGGCATCGCACCAATTCGGACGGTGCCATTCAGTTCGCATTCAGTTCGCATTGTGCGCTATACAAGTATTTCATTCATTCATTCATTGCTGGCCAAATCGGCCCTAGGTCAATGGGTGATGAGGAACTTCAGTCTGCTCACATAATTTGGTATGATTAGAATGCAATTGGAGACCCTTATTGAGCACTGGTGAGGCTGCATTGATGGGCACTGGTAAAGCTACATTGATGGGTGCTGATCAGGCTGCATTGATGGGCACTGATGAGGCTGCATTGACAGGCACTGGTGAAGCCGCATTGATGGGCACCGGTGAGGCTGTATTGATGGGCGCTGATCAAGCTGCATTGATGGGCACTGGTGAGGCTGTATTGATGGGCGCTGATCAAGCTGCATTGATGGGCACTGGTGAGGCTACATTGATGGGCACTGGTGATGCTGAATTGATGGGCACTGATGAGGCTACATTGTTGGGCACTGGTGATGCTGAATTGATGGGCACTGATGAGGCTACATTGTTTGGCACTGGTGAGGCTGCATTTATGGGTGTTGGTGAGGCTGTATTGATGGGCACTGGTGATGCTTCATTGATGGGCTATGATGAGGCTACATTGATGGGCACTGGTGATGCTGAATTGATGGGCACTGATGAGGCTACATTGTTGGGCACTGGTGATGCTGAATTGATGGGCACTGATGAGGCTACATTGATGGGCACTGGTGAGGCTGCATTTATGGGCGTTGGTGAGTCTGCATTGGTGCGATGAGGCTGCATTGATGGGCACTGGTGATTCTGCATTGATGGGCACTGATGAGGCTACATTGATGGGCGCTGGTGAGGCTTTATTGATGGGCACTGGTGAAGTTGCATCGATGGGAGCTGGTGAGGCTGCATTGATGGGCGCTGGTGAGGCTGCATTGATGGGCGCTGGTGAGGCTGTATTGATGGGAGTTAGTGAGTCTGAATTGATGGGCACTGGTGCGATGAGGCTGCATTGATGGGCACTGGTGATGCTGCATTGTTGGGTACTGATGAGGCTACATTGATGGGCGCTGGTGAGGCTGTATTGATGGGCACTGGTGAAGGTGCATTGATGGGCGCTGGTGAGGCTGCATTGATGGGCACTGGTGAAGTTGCATAGGTGGGCACTGGTGAGGCTGTGTTTATGGGCACTGGTGAAGCTGCATTGATGGGCGCTGGTGAGGCTGCATTGGTGGGTAAAATTTTTTTAAAGCATCGCCTATGGGGATTTTTAAGTACCGAAGTTTGGCGCCATTCCACGAGTGTGCGCAATTTTGAAGGGTGACGGGTTAGATATCTATTTACTGGGCGTAATATCATATTTAGCATTATGCAAAAAAAAATTGCAAAAAAAGCGTTTGAAAAATACCGTGTTTGGTATCTATTATGACATTTTGTGTATCTATTTACTTTACTATCATCTTTCATATTATGCAAAAAAAAAATGTTACGCCGAGTAAATATACATCTAACATGTCACGCTTCAAAATTGCGCCCGCTTGTGGAATGGCGCCAAACTTCGGTACTTAAGTTACAGAATAAAATGGCGGTCGTTGCAACTTTTTTTATCTCACACGGTATTTGCGCAGCAATTTTTCTAACGTGCATTAAAAAAAAAAAATGGCCTGGTCATGAAAGGGAGGGGGTAAAACCTTCCGGTACTGAAGTGGTTAAAGAAAATACATAAATAAATAAATTAGTAAGGGGCCCATAGAGGTCGAATCCCCCTTTATTTTTTTCCATCTCTGGATATACGCAGGCTGACCTTCCAGGGACCCAGAAAATAAAGCGTACATCAGGATGCAAAATCAAACATTTAATTTGGACTCAGACACCTATTGTGCAATGGCAGCGTTGTGCAATGCTATTTAAACAAATGGAGATTTATTTCTCACGTCGTTCAGATAAATCATGGATGAAAATCAAAACAAAAAATAAGAAAATCATGATTGAAAAGCAAAACAAACAAAAAAAAAATCATGGATGAAAAGCAAAAAAAATTATGAAATAAAATCACGGATGAAAAGCAAAACAAAAAAAAAAAAAAAAAATCATGGATGAAAAGCAAAAAAAATAATGAAATAAAATCACAGATGAAAAGCAAAACAAAAAAAAAAAATCATGGATGAAAAGCAAAACAAAATAAAAATACAAAATAAAATAAAATCATGGATGAAAAAAAAAATAAAAAATCACGGATGAAAATCAAAAAATAAAACAAAAACTAAAATAAAATCATGGATGAAAATCAAAACAAAAAAATTAAATAAAAAATAATATCATGGATGAAAAGCAAAAAAAAACAAAAAAACTAAAATAAAATCATGAATGAAAAGCAAAACAAAAAATAAAATAAAATCATGGATGAAAAGCAAAATAAAAAATAAATAAAAATCATGGATGAAAAGTAAAAAAATAAATAAATAAATAAATAAAATAAAATCATGGATGAAAATCAAAACAAAAAAATGATAAACTCATGGATGAAAAGCAAAAAAATAAAAATAAAATAAAATCATGGATGAAAAGCAAAACAAATAATAAAATAAAATCATGGATGAAAAGCAAAGCAAAAAATAAAATAAAATCATGGATGAAAAGCAAAAAAAAAATTAAAAATTAAATCATGGATGAAAAGCAAAAAAAAAACAAAAAAACTAAAATAAAATCATGAATGAAAAGCAAAACAAAAAATAAAATAAAATCATGGATGAAAAGCAAAATAAAAAATTAATAAAAATCATGGATGAAAAGCAAAAAAAAAAATAAATAAATAAAATAAAATCATGGATGAAAATCAAAACAAAAAAATGATAAACTCATGGATGAAAAGCAAAAAAATAAAAATAAAATAAAATCATGGATGAAAAGCAAAAAAAAATTAAAAATAAAATCATGGATGAAAATCAAAACAAAAAATAATAAAATCATGGATGAAAAGTAAAAATAATTACATAAATAAAATAAAATCATGGATGAAAAGCAAAACAAAAAATAAAATAAAAAAATAATATCATGGATGAAAAGCAAAAAAAAAAAAAGCAAAAAATAAAATAAAAACCTCTTTGACAGGTCGGAGAAATTTGTTTCAGGCTTCGATGTGCCAAAAATCACGTCCCAAAACGCAGCAGCGGCCCCCGGCGCAATCATCAAGCCTAATCAAATATGAGCATTTATTTGGGATGATACCCGGCAATCCTGCATTTATTGCGATGGAAACAAATGCAAATCTCAGGTAATTGAGGCGAATGAACATCTATGAACGTTACTGTTGTGAAAACATAAAAAGGCAAAGCGACCCGAGAGGACGAGCTTCCAATATTTTCAAAAGCTAAAGCCAAACTCCGGGAAGGTATAGAAAAAAAAAAAAAAAAGCAGACATGAATGCAACTGCCTATTCATTAACCTCTCGCCGCCCATGTAAACACATACGTGTGACGGCAAGGGGAGCGGGGCTTTAACGCTTTCTTTGCAATGGATTGTCAAAAGTATTGGGACACCTGCCCAGGACTGTGTTTAAAGGGGAGTTACACCCAAAAAATGGAAATTCTGCTGTCCGGATCTAGCTGCTGGTTTTTATTTCTTTTCTTTTTTTTTGCAGGCGGAACTCGGCTTTAATACGGGGCAAAAGGGGCAGCTGCCCCAGGCCCAGTCATTGTTGAAGGGCCCAAAACAGCTGCCTCTTGGGCCCTGCACTGCCCCCCCTAAGTTGATGAGGGGATTTGGGAGGGCCTAAGAATACAATATTCAAGATGGCCCATATGACCGCTCTGATTGGCTGTCACATGATCATTACTAGAGACCCCCCCCCCCCCCCCCAAGCTCGGTCACTGTCCAGAGAGCACAGAAACCTTGGCCACCCATGGATATCTATACTATATTGTCCAAAAGTATTGGGACACCTGCCTTTACACACACACATGAACTTTAATGGTATCCCAGTCTTAGTCCGTAGGGTTCAATATTGAGTTGGCTCCGCCCTTTGCAGCTATAAGAGCTTCAACTCTTCTGGGAAGGCCGTCCACAAGGTTTAGGGTGTCTATGGGGAAGTTTGACCATGGAGAGCATTTGTGAGGTCAGGCACTGATGTTGGACGAGAAGGCCTGGCTCGCAGTCTCCATTCTAATTTATCCCAAAGGTGTTCTATCGGATAAAGGGGCATTTGTCCTTCCGGTGACACTACATAAGCAGGGGCATTTGTCCTTCCGGTGACACTACATAGGCAGGGGCATTTGTTCAGTGACACTACATAGGCAGGGGCATTTGTCCTTCCAGTGACACTACATAGGCAGGGGCATTTGTCCTTCCAGTGACACTACATAGGCAGGGGCATTTGTCCTTCCAGTGACACCACATAGGCAGGGGCATTTATCCTTCCATTGATACTACTTATACAGGGGCATTTTTCCTTCCGGTGACACTTCATAAGCAGGGGCATTTGTTCTTCCAGTGACACTACATAGTCAGGGGCATTTGTCCTTGCGGTGACACTTCATAAGCAGGGGCATTTGTCCTTGCGGTGACACTTCATAAGCAGGGGCATTTGTCCTTGCGGTGACACTACATAAGCAGGGGCATTTGTCCTTCCGATGACACTACATAGTCAGGGGCATTTGTCCTTGCGGTGACACTTCATAAGCAGGGGCATTTGTCCTTGCGGTGACACTTCATAAGCAGGGGCATTTGTCCTTCCGGTGACACTTCATAAGCAGGGGCATTTGACACTTCATAAGCAGGGGCATTTGTCCTTGCGGTGACACTTCATAAGCAGGGGCATTTGTTCTTCCGGTGACACTTCATAAGCAGGGGCATTTGTCCTTCCGGTGACACTACATAGGCAGGGGCATTTGTCCTTCCAGTGACACTACATAGGCAGGGGCATTTATCCTTCCAGTGACACTACATAGTCAGGGGCATTTGTCCTTCCGGTGACACTACATAGTCAGGGGCATTTGTGCTTCCAGTGACACTACATATACAGGGGCATTTGTCCTTTTATTGACACCACATATAGAGGGGCATTTGTTTATTCCAGTGACATCACTGACGGTTTGGGGCGAGCTCAGATCTTATTCATCCAACCCAGGAATCTTGCCGGCAGCCCTCAGGTCATGCTGGGAATTGTAGTGCCACACCAGCCCGCAGAATCAGAGCTTCATCTCACTATCCATCACATCCCCGCCCCCGCCACGCTCATCATGTAGCCTGCGTTGTAAAAAGATAATGAAAGACAGACATCGATGCTGAGGGCCATTCTTCCCGGAAAGCGAATCTTTAATCTTCATATTGTGGAGGGCGGGGGGGGGGGGGGCTGGGAAAATAATTACCCCCGCGCGCGTCTCCGTGAGAGGCAATTTATAAAAAAGACGATGTTATCCCGCCCACCGCGTGTCTCGGGGCTGATATTCTAATTAACGGTTGTAAATATGAGCTTGATTTACACCCAATAATAAAAGGGAAAAGTTGTTTAGGCAGAAAAGACGGTGACAAGTATCGATCTGCCGGAATCAATCGTACGATGTGCCTGCGCTCGCTGAGGTTTAATGAAGCACACCCCCGGACATCCAGCTGCGGTTGGCGCGTTTTCTCCGGCGTGTTTTGCAGAGAATTTTGTGCTTTTGAGGTGTTTTTTGCCAGCGGTTTTCACGTGTTTGTCATTTTTTTTTCCCTTTAACAAACTATGAATAGCTGGTTGTTAAGGAGGGGGCTGGGAAGCCGTCCGCCACGTCCTTAACAACCGAGGAGTCGTCAGCTGTCAGCGGGGTTCCCCACTGATAATATATATATTATTTAATTTCTTAATTTTCCCCAAAATCTCTATCTATCTATCTATCTATCTATCTATCTATCTATCTATCTATCTATCTATCTATCTATCTATCTATATATATATCATTTATTTAATTTCTTCATTTTCCAAAAAATTGTGACAAAAAAAAGACAGTTTCATAAAAAATTGCCGTGCCTCTTACTAAATACCTTGGGCTGTCTACTTTTCAAAAAGGGTCACTTTTTTTTTGGGGGGGGGGGGTATTTGTACTGTCCTGGCATGTTAGGGCCTCATAAAATGAAATAGGCTGTCAGTATATCAGGATTAATTATATTATATTATATATTATTATATTATATGATATTATATTATATTATATTATATTTTATATTATTATATATTTTATATTTAAAAATGATATTTTTTGGTCACAAATTTTTGAAAAATTAAGAAATTAAATAAAACATTTTTTTCCATATTTTTATTTTTTTTATTTTTTACACACTGTACAGTACAGCGTCATCATATAATATTTTCCAAAAAATTGTGACAAAAAAAAAGACAATTTCATAAAAAATTGCCGTGCCTCTTACTAAATACCTTGGGCTGTCTACTTTTCAAAAAGGGGTAATTTTTTTTTTTTTTGGGGGGGGAGGGTATTTGTACTGTCCTGGCATGTTAGGGCCTCATAAAATGAAATAGGCTGTCATTATATCAGGATTATTTATATTATTATATTATGTTATATATTATTATATATATTATTATATATATTATATTTTAAAATTATATTTTTTTGGTCACAATTTTTTGAAAATGTAAAAATTAAATAAAACATTTTTTCCATATTTTTTATTTTTTACACACTGTACAGAAAAAAGGGTCATTTTTTTTTGAGGGGGGGGGGGGGGATTTGTACTGTCCTGGCATGTTAGGGCCTCATAAAATGAAAAATAGGCTGACAGTATATCAGGATTAATTATATTATTATATTATATTATATATTATTATATATATCATTATATATATTATATTTTAAAATTATATTTTTTGGTCACAATTTTTTTAAAAATTAAGAAATTAAATAAAACATTTTTTTCCATATTTTTATTTTTTTTATTTTGTACACACTGTACAGTACAGCGTCATCATATAATATTTTCCAAAAAATTGTGACAAAAAAAAAATACACTTTCATAAAAAAATTGCTGTGCCTCTTACTAAATACCTTGGGCTGTCTACTTTTCAAAAAGAGGTTTGGGGGGGGGGGGTATTTGTACTGTCCTGCCATGTTAGGGCCTCATAAAATGAAATAGGCTGTCAGTATATCAGGATTAATTATATTATTATATATTATATATTATATTATATTTTATATTATATATATTATTATATATATATATTATATTTAAAAAAAATTTTGGTCACAATTTTTTGAAAATTAAGAAATTAAATAAAACATTTTTTTCCATATTTAAATTTTTTTTCTTTTTTACACACTGTACAGCACAGAGTCATCATATAATATTTTCCAAAAAATTGTGACAAAATTATATTATATTATATATTATTATATATATTCTTATATATATTATATTTTAGAATTATATTTTTTGGTCACAATTTTTAGAAAATTAAGAAATTAAATAAAACATTTTTTTTCCATATTTTTTTTATTTTTTACACACTGTACAGTACAGCGTCATCATATAACTGGTGTGGCATTGACCAGGGATACTAACTAATGATAGTATGCAAAAAAAAAAAAGATGTAAACTTTTTTTTTTATTATTACATTTTTTAAACAATGTTTTCTTTTGTTTCTTTTTTTTTTTTTTTTTTTTCATTTTTTTTTTTTTTTTTTACTTTCATCAGAGTAGTTAAGTGTCACCATAGTGATGGTGGGGTTTTATTTTCCACTGTTATTGCGTTTGCAGTGATGATCACTGTATAAGCAATAGTTGTAGCTGTCCTGATTGGGTGAACATTCATGAACCACTTGCTTATGGTTGTGATTGGCTCCAGCTAATCACATGGTACAGGTAGCCGGGTACCATGGGATTGCTGTGGGCCAATCGCAATCGTAAGCAAGCTGTGCGTATATATGGAAATCCATTCACGACAGTTTGTTTGCATCGTTACCATATGATTGGTCACAGCGATCACATGATACCCCTCCTGCTCACAGCGGGCCAGGTATTTTGAGCACCGTGGTCACGGATGTTCTGGTGGCAACTCAAAATTTAGGATTTTTCCATCACTTTTAATCATCAGGAGAAATAGGAAGAGATAAAACTCCCCAGCAAGGACACAGACAGCAATGACAACCTGTCAGAGGTTCTAACCCCCCTCTCATCACTCTTTGAAAACTAAGGAAAAAAAAAAAAAAGTTTAAATTTTAACGATCGGTCCACTTTAAATGAAAATTCAAGTCGCTGTTTTTTTTTTTTTTTTGCAGCTCCAAACTATATGAATTAATAAACAGCACTCGTTTGGGAGGTTCATTAATGGACAATGTTCTCACTTATCTGGTTTATCTCTTAGTTTAACGCTGAAGTGTAATTTGGTGTCTTTTCAAAGAAGCTTTTTCCGGGCTTCATCTATAAGTTTTGTGATATGAAAGAAGAACAAATGTGTCGTTTTCAAAATAGACACACACAAAAATTTTTTTTAATGAGGCCTCTGTATACACAGATTAGAAGCATCTATTAATAACCTTTCTATGATAATGACACCACATTTCATTAATTACGGGACAGATTCTTTTGGCTACAGAACATGAAAAGGACAAATCAGCATTTTGATGGGTTATGGTGCATGTTGGGTGATTATCTCACACTCTTCTTGATTTTATGTGTAATCTGTGTTTTAAATATACGCCAAATTAATATTCAGTCGCAGATTACACCTTTATTCGTAATGAACATGAATTTTATGAGTCCTTTGTCAAGGTTTTAAAAATATCCAGAGAATAACTGCCGGCGGCGCACCATAATGCCCAGCAACATTTTTAAACTTTATTATTCCAGGACAAACTACAAGAAACGCCACCTGGAACTTTCTCCTGTACGATTAAGCCCACTGGTCTTCTGTATGATTAAACCCAGTGGTCTTCTCTATGATTAAGCCCAGTAGACTTCTCTATGATTAAGCCCAGTGGTCTTCTCTACGATTAAGCTCACTGGCCTTCTCTATGATTAAACCCAGTGGTCTTCTCTATGATTAAGCCCAGTAGACTTCTCTATGATTAAGCCCAGTGGTCTTCTCTACGATTAAGTCCAGTGGTCTTCTCTACGATTAAGCTCACTGGCCTTCTCTATGATTAAACCCAGTGGTCTTCTCTATGATTAAGCCCAGTAGACTTCTCTATGATTAAGCCCAGTGGTCTTCTCTACGATTAAGTCCAGTGGTCTTCTCTACGATTAAGCTCACTGGCCTTCTCTATGATTAAACCCAGTGGTCTTCTCTATGATTAAGCCCAGTAGACTTCTCTATGATTAAGCCCAGTGGTCTTCTCTACGATTAAGCTCACTGGCCTTCTCTATGATTAAACCCAGTGGTCTTCTCTATGATTAAGCCCAGTAGACTTCTCTATGATTAAGCCCAGTGGTCTTCTCTACGATTAAGTCCAGTGGTCTTCTCTACGATTAAGCTCACTGGCCTTCTCTATGATTAAACCCAGTGGTCTTCTCTATGATTAAGCCCAGTAGACTTCTCTATGATTAAGCCCAGTGGTCTTCTCTACGATTAAGTCCAGTGGTCTTCTCTACGATTAAGCTCACTGGCCTTCTCTATGATTAAACCCAGTGGTCTTCTCTATGATTAAGCCCAGTAGACTTCTCTATGATTAAGCCCAGTGGTCTTCTCTACGATTAAGTCCAGTGGTCTTCTCTACGATTAAGCTCACTGGCCTTCTCTATGATTAAACCAGGGGCGTAACTATAGGGGGTGCAGCAGTCGCGACCACAACCGGGCCCTGTGATGCAAGGGGCCCATGCAGCCCCCTCTACATATGGCCGGCAGCAGCATAGGCAGCTAGGGGTACCAGTGCACCATGCACACAGGTGGCTGGAGGGTGACTAGCAGAGCTCCATGCTCGACTATCACACTGGCTGCTCTTCAGTTGTGCGTTCCCCGCATGACCTGTGTCCTCTACAGCTTGGTCATGGTGAGTGAGAGGACCCCATCCCCCACACACCATTACATACCCCCTCCACCTCCCCTTGGGGACAGGGACCCCTTCTTAAGTGGGGACAGGAACCCCTTCCCACCTGGGGAAGTAACTTCATCTGCCCTGGAGAAAAGGACCTCATCTCTTCTGGGGATGGGGACCCCATCCTGCCTAAGGACAGCCCCCCAATGGGGCACCTAAAAATAAAAAAAAAATAATAAAAAAAAACTACTGATACCAGTGGTGGAACTACAAGGCTCACAAAGGTCATACCTGTGACCACACCCTGGAGTTCCACCGCCGAACTCGGAGGGAAGGGCCCTGGCTGGGGTTCAGGGGGGCCCTTCATGGTTTCTTGCATCGGGGCCCTGAAGGTTCTAGTTACGCCACTGGATTAAACCCAGTAGACTTCTCGACGATTAAGCCCACTGGTCTTCTCTACGATTAAGCCCAGTGATCTTCTCTATGATTAAGCCCAATGGTCTTCTCTACGATTAAGCCCAGTGATCTTCTCTATGATTAAGCCCAATGGTCTTCTCTACGATTAAGCTCACTGGCCTTCTCTATGATTAAACCCAGTAGACTTCTCGACGATTAAGCCCAGTGGTCTTCTCTACGATTAAGCTCAGTGTTCTTCTCTGATGATTAAGCCCAGTGGTCTTCTCTATGATTAAACCCAGTGGTCGTTTCTACAATTAAAGAGAAAGTAAACCCTGATGAGTTTACTTCCTCTTTCATTCCCTGCAAAGGCAAAGCATAATGGACTACTATGCATCACATAGTAGTCCATTATGTGTCACTTACCTGACACAGGAGCCAGCGAAGTCACCGCTGTCCCCCGCATCCATCTTCTTGGTGGGGTCTCGCAGCTCCGCCGCTGTCATTCGGCGAAGCTGCGATGACGTCACTCCCGCGCATGCGCACGGGAGCCGACGCGCGCGGCAGCTCCGTCGTTGAGAATGCCGCGCTCAGTGTGCCTGTGCGCCGCTGTCTACGGCACATGCGCCGTAGACAGCGGTGCCTGTTTTCGGGCAAATATCTCCTAAACCATATAGGTTTAGGAGATATTTCTTGGACCTACAGGTAAGCCTTAAAGTGGGGTACCACCTAAAAAAAAAAAAATTAAAAGTCAGCAGCTACAAATACTGCAGCTGCTGGCTTTTAATAATCGGACACTTACCTGCCCCAGGGTCCAGCGATGCGGGGGAACGAAGCCCCCCCCTCGCTCCCCGCTCCGCTCGCGGTGCCGTCATGCATACTGTGGGCACCCGGCTGTGGCTTCACAGCCGGGCACCCACTGCGCATGCGCGAGCGGCGCAGGGCGCCGTGATACGCCGTACAGTCACCTGGGACACATGACAGGTCCCAGGTGAATGTGCAGCGCGAGGGGAAGTGATGTCACCAGCCCGGGCAATGAAGAAGACAGACTACGAGGGACCCCCTAGCAACCGGTATTTAGAGGTGAGTAAAAAATTTTTTTTTTGCCAATTCTTTTTTTTTGATTTTTTTTACGAATTTTAAGTAGTTTTATTTTTTTGGTGGCAACACCACTTTAATCTAGGCTTACCTGTAGGTCAAAGTGGTTTGTAAGGGTTTACAACCACTTTAAGCCCAGTAGACTTCTCTACGATTAAGCCCAGTGGTCTTCTCTATGATTAAGTCCACTGCTCTTCTCTATGATTAAGCCCAGTGATCTTCTCTACGATTAAGCTCAGTGGTCTTCTCTACAATTAAACCCAGTAGACTTCTCGACGATTATGCCCAGTGGTCTTCTCTATGATTAAGCCCATTGATCTTCTCTACGATTAAGCCCAGTGGTCTTCCCTTTGATTAAGCCAAGTGGTCTTCTCTATAATTAAGCCCAGTGGTCTTCTCTATGATTAAGCTCAGTGGTCTTCTCAACGATTAAGTCCAGTGATCTTCTCAACGATTAAGTCCAGTGGTCTTCTCAACGATTAAGTCCAGTGGTCTTCTCTATGATTAAGCCCAGTGGTCTTCTCTACGATTAGGCTCAGTGGTCTTCTCTAGGGATGAGCCGAACACCCCCCAGTTCGGTTCGCACCAGAACTTTCGAAGCAAATTAGTACGAACTTTAGAACCCCATTGAAGTCTATGGGACTCGAACGTTCAATATGAAAAGTGCTAATTTTAACGGCTAATATGCAAGATACTGTCCTAAAAAGGGTTT
The DNA here is from genome assembly GCF_037356315.1 of Lithobates pipiens. Taxonomy (NCBI): domain Eukaryota; kingdom Metazoa; phylum Chordata; class Amphibia; order Anura; family Ranidae; genus Lithobates; species Lithobates pipiens. The sequence goes on along the minus strand of NW_027507685.1, from coordinate 261,461,558 downwards.
GGGGACCTGGCTCCTGCCCCAGGGGACATGGGTCAATGCCTAAAATGTTTTTAAAAACGGCCGTTTTGGCGGGAGCACTGATTTTAATGACGATTAAAGTGAAAAAAAAGTGAAATATTCCTTTAAATATCGTGCCTGGGGGGTGTCTGTAGTATGCCTGTGAAGTGCCACGTGTTTTCCGTGTTTAGAACAGTCCCTGCACAAAATTACATTTAATGGAAAAAAATAATTTAAAACTGCTTGCGGTTTTAATGTAATATCTGGTTCCGGCAATGTGGATGAAAATCATTGAGAAAAATGGCATGGGTAGCCCCCCTGCCCATTACCAGCCCCTTTGGGTCTTGTACGGACATTAAGGGGAACCCCATACCCATATTGAAAAAAGGAAAGGCGTGGGGCCCCCAGGCCCTATATACTCAGAACAGCAGTATACATACGGTGCAAACAAGACAGGGACTGTGTAGGTTTGTTGTGTTAAGTTGAATCTGTTTGTAATTTTCAACTGGTACATTTTTAAAGTGTAGCTCCAGTCAAAAAATCTATTTTTAATCTTTTTGGAAAACATAGGGAAGGGTTATCACCCCTGTATAATTTGTTTTGCCATCCGTCTTTTTTCATCTCACTTCCTGTTGTCTCCTTCCGTTTGCAAGTAGGAGATATTTGTAAGTTGGATGTTTGAAAGTAGGGGCCTGCCCTATATGCTCTGCAGAAATGGCGGAACAAGGTGTTGGTGTTGCCACAGCATTGTAAGCCCTCAAAGTGACTCTTGGTGGGCGCTGGAGTGCCCTGCTGTGAACGATTATATCAAGAATTGTAATTACATGCCATTGTTGAACAGTGGTAGAAAAATTGGGCCTTTGGTGGTTGTGGTGCTGGTGCTGGTGCCACAACACTATAAGTCCTCACAGTTACTCTCGGTGGGCACAGGAACGGGCCCTGCTGTGAAATATTATATCAAGAAATGTAATTAAATGCCCCTGTTAAACAGGGGCTGAAAAATTGGGCCTTAGGCACTGGTGCTGGTGCAACAACACTGCAACCTCTCCCATATACTCTAGTTGTAGTGCAGGAATGAGCCCTGCTGCAAAGCATTGCATCAAAAATTGTAATTAAACGCCCCTGTTAAACAGGGGCTGAAAAATTGGGCCTTAGGCACTGGTGCTGGTGCAACAACACTGCAACCTCTCCCATATACTCTAGTTGTAGTGCAGGAATTAGCCCTGCTGCAAAGCATTGCATCAAAAATTGTAATTAAACGCCTCTGTTAAATAGGGCCAGAAAAATTGGGCTGGTGACTTCACTCAGAACCAAAAATGTTCTTCCAAGATATCAGCGGAGGAGGAAGAGGATAGACAATCAACATAACAGGACAGTCACTCAGCATCAGCATAGGCAGTCTTGAAGGGATGTGATATTTAAAAAAAAAATATTCGGTTACATCAGCTTCAGGTGCTTGGTAGCTGTGGGTGATCCAAGACTGATTCATCTTTATGCACACTCTATGATTGGTAACAAAGCCACCAGCAGCACTGAAGGTGCGTTCCGAAAGAACGCTGGATGCAGGACAGGCCAGTAGCTCAAAAGCATACTGTGCAAGCTCTGGCCAGTGATCCATCCTCAAGACCAAGTAAGCCAGAGGATTTTTGGTGGGAAAGGTGTCCAAGTCTGACCTTGCCCCTAGGTATTCCTGCACCATGTAAATCAGACGCTGGCGATGGTTGCTGGAACCGATCATACCTTGGGGCTGCGGACTAAAAAATTGTCTGAACGCATCGGTCAGACGGCCACCTTCTCCACCGCTCCTTCTGACCGATGCCTCAGCAACACGTTGTCCAGGACCAGGAGTTTGTAACCTCCCAGTCTCTGGGAACGCGTTGCACAGACCTTTCTGCAAGGCCTCCCGGAGATGTCTCATCCTCTGCTCCCTCTGCAATGGTAAGATAAGGTCGGCAACCTTACCCTTGTACCGTGGATCAAGGAGAGTGGCCAGCCAGTAATGGTCCCTCTCCTTGATCCGAAGAATACGAGGATCCTTTCGCAGGCTTTGCAGGATCAGGGAGTCCATGCAGCGTAGGTTAGCTGAGGCATTCGGTCCGGAGTCCTCTGGGTCACTAAGGACAACATGATCCGCAGCTACCTCCTCCCAGCCACGTACTAGTCCATGGGTTTCTTGGGACTGTAAATCATCCCTACAAGACTGCTGCTGATGCTGAGTGCCAGCCTCCACCTCCATGCTGACACAATCATCTTCCTCCTCCTCCTTCTCCTCCTCGTCCTGTGTGATGGGTGGGACAGCAGGAACACTGTCTGGATAAAGGGGGCCTTGAGAGGCAAGGAAGTTCTCCTCTTCCTGCCTCTGTTCTGCCTCAAGGTCCCTGTCTATTATTCCATGCAGCGTATGCTCCAACAGGTGGACAAGAAGTACAGTGTCACTGATGCATGCACTGTCACTGCTCACCATCCTTGTGGCCTCCTCAAACGGTGACAGGACAGTGCATGCATCCCTGATTATGCCCCACTGGTGTGGTGAGAACAAAACGAGCTCCACTGACCCTGTCCTGGTGCCGTAGTTGCACAGGTACTCATTGATGGCCCTCTGCTGCGTATGCAGCCGCTGCAGCATGGCCAACGTTGCGTTCCACCTGGTGGGCATGTCACATATAAGGCGGTTCTTTGGCAGGTTCAACTCCTTTTGGAGCTCAGCCAGCCAAGCACAGGCATTAAATGATCGGCGGAAATGCACACAGACTTTCCTGGCCTGCTTCAGGACATCCTGTAAGCCCGGGTACCTGCCCAAGAACCGCTGCACCACCAGGTTAAGGACGTGAGCCACACAGGGCACATGGGTCAGTTGTCCCTGTCGGAGGGTGGAGAGGAGGTTGGTGCCATTGTCACCAACCACCAATCCTGGCTTAAGCTGGCGTGGCATCAACCACCTCTCGGCCTGCCCCTTGCCGAGCTGACAAAATATCTGCCCCAGTGTGGCTCCTGTCCCCCCAAAAAAACAGCACAAGCACAGCATGGCATTGTTTTGCCTGCGTACTTGCGTAGTCCCTTGAACGCCTACGGAGCACCGCTGGTTCTGAGGACAGAGCACTGGAAGAGGCCATGAACGAAGAAGAAGAGGAGGGGTGAAGGAGAGAGGTGTGTCACAACCAGTAGTAGCATTTTGGAGGCGTGGTGGTGGAACAACCTCCAACACTACTGCACATTGTCCTGCATCCTTCCCAGCTGCCAGAAGAGTGACTCAATGGGCCGTGAAAGACAGGTAACGTCCCTGTCCATGCCTGCTGGACCATGAGTCAGCAGTAATATGCACCTTACCGCTGACTGCCCTGTCCAGCGAGGCAAGGACATTGCCTTCCACATGTAGAGAGCTGGAATCGCCTTCCTTGAGAAAAAGTGGCGTTTGGGGACCTGCCACTGAGGAACCGCACATTGTACAAACTCACGGAAGGGGGCCGAGTCTACCAACTGAAAAGGCAGCAGTTGAAGTGCTAGCAATTTAGCCAAGCTAGCATTCAACCGCTGGGCATGTGGATGGCTGGGAGTGAACTTCTTTTGACGGTCCAGCAGCTGGGGCAGGTGCATTTGCCTGCTATAATCGGATGTGGGTGTACTGCTAGCAGAGTTCCCGTAAGCACTTGGCTGTGACACACCTAATTCTACACCTTCATTCCTCTCAGAGCAGGTTTCAGAGAGGACTGAAGGTCTAGTGGGGTTGGAGATGCCAGCTGATGAGGAGCAAGGAGAGGTCCGCTTTGTTCTTTGGTGTGGGTCTTTGAGGTACGCTTGCCAACGAGCTGCATGGCAGGTCAACATATGTCTGGTCAAGCATGTGGTGCCCAAGCGGCTGATGTTTTGGCCACGTGAGATACGCTTGAGACATATGTTGGAAATAGCAGCGGTGCGTAGACATGTGCAAAAGGAAAAAATTTGTTTAGTTTCGTTTTGTTTTAATTTGTTAATTCATTAATTTCGTTTAGTTATATTCGTTAACTTCCTTAAATTCGCTTTTGGATTTCGTTTAGTTTTCTACCGAATTCAAAAAATCGGCCACATTCTAAAATATTTCAACCAAATTCGAAAATATTTCTACTGGATTCGAAATGAGTTCAACATGATTCGAAATTATTTCAACCGCATTCGAAATTATTTCAACATGATTCGACATTATTTCAACCACATTCAAAAATATGTTGTAGTGCTAGTATATTGTGTTTGCATACCAAATTTGGGGTTTCTAGCTACACGTGACCCCGAGATATGTGGCCCCAAAATCGGGTCGCAAAATGTCATTCTCTGCTCTAATAACTAATAACATTTTGCGACCCGATTTTGGGGCCACATATCTCAGGGTCACTTATAGCTAGAAACACCAACTTTGGTATGCAAACACAATAATACTAGCACTACAACATATCCAAATTTGAAGTGTCTAGCACCAAGTGACCCCGAGATACATGGCTCTAAATTCGGGTCACAAAATATTTTTGAATGCAGTTGAAATCATTTCGAATGCAGTTGAAATAATGTAGAATCATGTTGAAATAATTTCGAATGCGGTTGAAATAATTTTGAATCATGTCGAATTCATTTGAATTCATTCGTTATATTTCTTTCGTATTCGTTGTAATTTGTTATTTTTTTATTCGGATGCAAAATTCGGCCGAATTTCGATTCGTTACAAAACGAATTGCACAAGCCTAGCGGTGCGATCTGATGCACTCATCTCAAAAAAGGCCCACACCAAAGAACTTTTAGAATAACACGCAGAGGCAGCGCCCTGCACAGGTGGAGCTCTGCGGTGTGATTCAGTCGGTGTGCTGCCCCTAAGCTGGCCCCCGGAGGGCATCCTGCCTCGTTGGAGATGTGCCTCCTCCTCCTTCTCCTCTCTCCTACCAGGCACCCACGTGGAATCAGTGCCCTCATCATCCCCTCCCTCTTCATCGCTGGAGCAAACCTGGCAGTATGCTGCAGCTTGTGGAACATGAATTTCGAATGCATTCGAAATTATTTCAACATGATTCGATATTATTTCAACCGCATTCGAAAATATTTTGTGACCCAACTTTAGGGCCATGTATCTCGGGGTCACTTAGTGTTAGAAACTCCAAAATTGGATATGTTGTAGTGCTAGTACCAAATTTGGGGTTTCTAGCTATAAGTGACCCCGAGATATGTGGCTCCAAAATAGGGTCGCAAAATGTCATTCTCTTACTCATAACTAATAACATTTTGCGACCCGATTTTGGGGCCACATATCTCAGGGTCACTTATAGCTAGAAACACCAAGTTTGGTATGCAAACACAATAATACTAGCACTACAACATATCCAAATTTGAAGTGTCTAGCACCAAGTGACCCCGAGATACATGGCCCTAAATTCGGTTGACAAAATATTTTCGAATGCGGTTGAAATAATGTCGAATCATGTTGAAATAATTTTGAATGCGGTTGAAATAATTTTGAATCATGTCGAATTCATTTGAATTCATTCGTTATATTTATTTCGTATTCGTTGTAATTTGTTATTTTTTTATTCGGACATTCGAAACGAATTGCACAAGCCTAGCGGTGCGATCTGATGCACTCATCTCAAAAAAGGCCCACACCAAAGAACTTTTAGAATAACGCACAGAGGCAGCGCCCTGCACAGGCGGAGCTCTGCGGTGTGATTCAGTCGGTGTGCTGCCCCTAAGCTGGCCCCCGGAGGGCATCCTGCCTCGTTGGAGATGTGCCTCCTCCTCCTCCTCCTCTCTCCTACCAGGCACCCACGTGGAATCAGTGCCCTCATCATCCCCTCCCTCTTCATCGCTGGAGCAAATCTGGCAGTATGCTGCAGCTTGTGGAACATGACTGCCAGATTGCTGTCCTTCTTGAGCATCCCCTCTCTCTGTACTAATGCTACTGCCTTCCTCTAGCTGAGTGTCATCATCAGAGCCTACAAAACACTGGGCATCCTCCTGAAGCATGTACCCAACACTGTGCTCAAAGAGTTCAGGAGACTCCTCAGGAGGACGTGGTGGGTCTAGGGAAGGAGTCACTGATGATGACATTGAGAGGAGGGAAGACGATGCGTTGGCAGCTGCTTGGCTAATACCCTGAGCCTTGGTGAGAGAGGATGAGGAGGAAGAAGAGGGCTTGGTCATCCACTCTACCAAGTCTTCAGCATGATGTGGCTCAACACGTCCAGCTGCTGAAAATAAGGACAAGCATGTCCCATGGCCACGTGCTGATGATGACGATGCACCGCGTCCATGACCAGCACTGTTGTCTCTAGACACAGAGCCTGCTTGCTCTCTTTTATAGGCTCGTGCCTGTCTGCCTCTCCTTGTTGGCCTTCCAGACATGGTAATGGCCTGAAGGGAGATGGGAAAACCAGCAATTGGGTAGTGTATATTGTGCTGGAGGCACACAACACCCACTAACTCCTGCAGATGCCTTTATTATAGAACAACAGGAATTAAAGGGTAGATACCGGTGTATATTGTGCTGTGCTGGAGGCACAAAACACCAACTAACTTCTGCAGATGGCAGATGGCTCAATTAGAGAAGAGCTATATAGGTGGATAATGGTGTATACTGCGGTCAGGGCACACAGACAACACCCACAAACTCCTACAGCTGACTGAAAGCTCAATTACAGAAGAGCAATATAGCTAGCTATAGAGGTGGATATAATGGTGTATACTGTGGTCAGGACACATAGACAACACCCACAAACTCCTGCAGATAGCTGAAAGCTCAATTACAGAAGAGCGAGAACGCTAAATCGGTCGATTACGAACGGTGTATACTGTGTTGAAGGTACACAGAGAACACCCACTAACTCCTAAAGACTGGCTGGCGGCCTTATATAGTGTGGGGCGTGTACTACACAGCCTGAGCTATGATTGGCCACATCCTGCCTGTGGCCAATCATGGCTCTCTTCGCTGCCGGCGATATGATTGGCCAAGCATGCGGGGTCACAGTGCATGCTTGGCCAATCATGAGCCAGCAATGCACTGCAATGGCGCAGTGCATTGTGGGCCGTGAGCGCCACACGAATTTGGCGCAACCGGCCCATAACGTACATTATTCGCCAAACATTCGAACAGCCAATGTTCGAGTCGAACGTATGTTCGACTCGAACACCAAGCTCATCCCTAGTCTTCTCTACAATTAAAGTGGTTCTAAAGACATCATTTTTTTTTTTTTACCTTAATGTATTCTAAGCATTAAGATAAAAAAAAAACAACAGTGTGCAGCAGCCCCCCTCAGCCCCACTAATAATTACCTGAGCCCCATCTGGATCCAGCAATGTGCACAAATGCCTTGGCCATCCGGGACTCTCCCTTCCTGATTAGCTGAGACACAGCAGCTGTGCTAATTGACTCCTGCTGCTGCCAATCAAAGTCAGTTAGCCAATGAGGAGAGAGAGGGGGCCGCTCAGCTCGGGTGCCCCATCGCAAACTACTTGCTGTGGGGGCACTCAACAGGAGGGAGTTGCCAGTAGTGCCAGTGAGGGACCCAAAAAGAGGAGGATCTAGGCTGCTATGTGCAAAACCACTGCAAGGATCGGGTAAGTAAAACATGTTCATAATTTTAAAAGGAAAAAAAAAACAAGACTTTAGTGTCACTTTAAGTCCAGTGATCTCCTCTTCTATTAAGTCCAGTGGTCCCCTCTACTGTTAAGTCCAGTGGTCTCCTCTATGATTAAGTCCAGTGGTCTTCTCTACTATTAAGTCCAGTGATCTCCTCTACAATTAAGTCCAGTGGTCTCCTCTACGATTAAGTCCAGTGGTCTCCTCTACTATTAAGTCCAGTGGTCTCTTCTTTTATTAAGTCCAATGGTCTCCTCTACTGTTAAGTCCAGTGGTCTCCTCTACGGTTAAGTCCAGTGGCCTCCTCTACGGTTAAGTCCAGTGGCCTCCTCTACGGTTAAGTCCAGTGTTCTCCTCTATGGTTAAGTCCAGTTGTCTCCTCTATGGTTAAGTCCAGTTGTCTCCTCTACGGTTAAGTCCAGTGTTCTCCTCTATGGTTAAGTCCAGTGGCCTCCTCTACGGTTAAGTCCAGTGGCCTCCTCTATGGTTAAGTCCAGTGTTCTCCTCTATGGTTAAGTCCAGTTGTCTCCTCTATGGTTAAGTCCACTCTCCTCTATGGTTAAACCCAGTGGTCTCTTCTAAGGTTTAGTCAAATGGTCTCCTCTACAATTAAGTCCAGGGGAAGGGGATGAGAAGGACGGAGGCCGTCTGCTCCACACCAGAGTAGGGCATTATCCAGGCGTTGAGGCAGGTTTAGATTTTCCTTTTTTTTTTTTTGTAGAAAATGCATCAGAGAAAAAATTGATTGTATTTGGCCTTTTCTTTGTAGTTATGTTTTTTTATTTTTTTTCTGCGTATTTGATTGCTATTCGTATACTGTTCCTTTGTTGATTTTTTTTTTTACTTTGTATAAATTGGTTTATGAAGGGATTATTTTTCTGCCACAAGAACATATTCCAGATAATTGAAAGCTGGCTATATGCCAGTAGATTGGTATGAACATTTAAATGAAAATTCCTGTCAGTACATTCCATAACGCCATTGGAATCTTGACAAGTGTTGTTAAAATGTTGTTCCCTTTTAAAATGTTTGAAGCGAATGGAATTTCCCAAAGAAAAATCACATTCATTGTAAGAATTTCATTTGTTCAAGAAACATTTTCCATCCTGCTTCTAACCGTCATTTTTTTTTCAAGCTAAATTCTACCTCGGTATGGCCAGCTTAAGGCGGTAGTAAATCCTGCTTTGTGATTTTTACCTACAGGTAAGCCTATAATAAGGCCTATAATAAGGCTTACCTGTAGGTAAAATGAATATCTCCTAAACCTGCACTGTTTAGGAGATATTCACCCTGGATTCAGCCGGTGACATCCCCGACGCTTGAGCTGTGAAGGTGTGGCATACCTTGCCAGACCTTCAGAGCTTTGTGTTGGAATCAAGGGCTCCCACGCACAAGCGCGGGAGTGTCTTAATCGTGGCTCAAACCAATCACACAGCCGGAGCATGTGAACCCGGAAAAAAGACAATAAGAAGACATCAGCCCTTAGGGTGGTCTTCTCTACTGTTAAGTCCAGTGGTCTCCTCTGTGGTTAAGTCCAGTGGTCTCCTCCACGGTTAAACCCAGTGGTCTCTTCTACTGTTAAGTCCAGTGGTCTCTATGGTTAAGTCCAGTGGTCTCCTCTATGGTTAAGCCCAGTGGTCTCCTCTATGGTTAAATTCATTGGCCTCCTCTACGGTTAAGTCCAGTGGCCTCCTCTACGGTTAAGTCCAGTGGCCTCCTCTACAGTTAAGTCCAGTGGCCTCCTCTACTGTTAAGTCCAGTGGCCTCATCTACGGTTAAGTCCAATGGTCTCATCTATGGTTAAGTCCAATGGTCTCATCTATGGTTAAGTCCAATGGTCTCATCTATGGTTAAGTCCAATGGTCTCATCTATGGTTAAGTCCAGTGGTCTCATCTATGGTTAAGTCCAGTTCTCTCCTCTATGGTTAAGTCCAGTTCTCTCCTCTATGGTTAAGTCCAGTGGTCTCCTCTATGGTTAAGTCCAGTGCTCTCATCTATGGTTAAGTCCAGTGGTCTCATCTATGGTTAAGTCCAGTTCTCTCCTCTATGGTTAAGTCCAGTGGTCTCCTCTATGGTTAAGTCCAGTGCTCTCCTCTATGGTTAAGTCCAGCGCTCTCCTCTATGGTTAAGTCCAGTGGTCTCCTCTATGGTTAAGTCCAGTGGTCTCCTCTATGGTTAAGTCCAGTGCTCTCCTCTATGGTTAAGTCCAGTGCTCTCCTCTATGGTTAAGTCCAGTGCTCTCCTCTATGGTTAAGTCCAGTGGTCACCTCTACGGTTAAGTCCAATGGTCTCCTCTACGGTTAAGTCCAATGGTCTCATCTATGGTTAAGTCAAATGGTCTCATCTATGGTTAAGTCCAGTGGTCTCATCTATGGTTAAGTCCAGTTCTCTCCTCTATGGTTAAGTCCAGTGCTCTCCTCTATGGTTAAGTCCAGTGCTCTCCTCTATGGTTAAGTCCAGTGGTCTCCTCTATGGTTAAGTCCAGTGGTCTCCTCTATGGTTAAGTCCAGTGCTCTCCTCTATGGTTAAGTCCAGTGCTCTCCTCTATGGTTAAGTCCAGTGGTCTCCTCTATGGTTAAGTCCAGTGGTCTCCTCTATGGTTAAGTCCAGTGGTCTCCTCTATGGTTAAGTCCAGTGGTCTCCTCTATGGTTAAGTCCAGTGGTCTCCTCTATGGTTATGTCCAGTGGTCTCCTCTATGGTTATGTCCAGTGGTCTCCTCTACGGTAAAGTTCAGTGGTCTCCTCTATGGTTAGGTCCACTGGAAGCAGTGACTGGGCACCACTGGAAGGCTTCGTTCCAAGGTAAGTTTTTTGTAATGTGCTAGGATGCGATGCAATTGCCTTACAGGTGTTTTTTTAAAACAGTCGCGGTTTACTACTGCTTTAACTCTCAGGAACCATTTAAAGCCCACTGCACCCTCAAATCCACCTAACATCTGCCTTTCCCATTGTCTCCAATGCATATCACCCATTCAACTATCCTAGACCCATTCTTGTGCTAAAAAAACAGCCCCTCGATATTTTAGGTGTTTATCACAGAAAGTACTTTTTAGACATTGAAGAAAGGAGCACACCCCGAAATCTTGTCCTGAAAAACTGTATATTTGGCAAGTCCCACCTGTCTCAGATAAAAATCCCCCCCCCCCCTCCTGAAAAATTGTATGTTAAAGCAAATAAAAAAAGTATCATGGATAGTACTCAATTGTTTCTGTAACATAAAGATAAAAAGAAAAGATAAAAAAAATAAAATAAAGGGATGGTATACAAATAACAATAAAATACATTAAAAAAAATGGAAAAACACATAAATACAGAGAAGGCTAAATTAAATTAAAATGTTTTATTTTATTGGGATTTTATGTGATAGACCAACACAAAGTGGCACATCATTGTGAAGTGGAAGGAAAATGATAAATGATATGTAGCGCCGGCTCCTGAAGAGGACGCTCTATGTGTTTTTGTCATTTAATATTCCTGGAACCGCAGTTTGGTTTTGGGTTCGATTACGCTAAATTTTGGCCTCAGTACCAGTCTAACTGGATTGCATGGTGTTCTGCCAGATCATAGGTGGCGCTCTCATCCCTGGCAGGGTCTAGAACGTAGTCCAGTTAGGTGCATTAGGTGTTTATTCTCTCCCGGAACTTAAGGAACTTAAGGGGCTGACGTCATGTGCTTCGGGGTTCCGGTCCAGAAGAGCTTTCTGTCTGTTTGGTCCTGGTCTTCCTGACCAGCCCCCAGAGGTGGTCAGGAAGACCAGGACCAAACAGACAGAAAGCTCTTCTGGACCGGACCAGCTTGGGGTGCGGATCCACCCGATTTCAAGTCTCGGGGCTGGCTGGCCCGAGGTAAAGTAACTGAAGGAAGGATTCAAAGGTGGCCCGGTGCCGTCTCGGGTTTGTGGAGAGGACCAACAACTGGAGAAACATCCAGGGGAGGACTCGTTGGGGGAAGGCCACGAAAAGGTTGGCTTCTCGGAAAGAGCCTACAGGCTTAGTTGAAAGACCCCAAGTGAATCCGATCTCGTATGGTATCGCCGGATCGGCTGCAAGATACTGGTGCTGTACGAGGGTTTATTTAAGCTGCTATAACTTTCAGTTACTCAAGTGTTCTACAACAAGTCTGTGGCAGAGACTTCGCTTTGTTTGAACACTATCGGCTGCTAGGCCTAGTGAGAGAAGGACTATCCGATAAGGGTGAGCATCCAGTTGTGAATGGCTA
>NW_027507685.1:261404752-261447252 GCF_037356315.1 Lithobates pipiens | reverse complement strand
AAGAATGACGCGCAGAACTATGGCGAGGACATTTTTCCGAACTCCCCTAGTTACACTAGTAAGAACCCCGGCAGATGACTCGCCCCACTAGCCTCCATTTACAATAATATTTATTTAATACATATAATAATAAGATTTATTAAATAAGATTTTGGATTGGCTGAACTTGTAAATCACTAAACCCAACCCCCCATCCCCCCCCCACCCCCCCTCGTCTCATTCTTGTCGGTTGTTTTCTACCTCTAAATAACTTTGTTCGGCATCTTTCCAGCTCAGTACTGCTAACTAAACTTTAATGTGCGTCTTTTGTTGAAATCCGTTCCTCTGATTTATACATCATATCTGAAGGAAATGTCCACTTTATAGAGTTTTTATTTTTATTGTGCCGTAAATCATTCTTTCATTCCGAGGCGGATAACTCGGCTTATTTTGGGCTTCGCCTTTCTCATCATCGTAACCGTATATCTGCCCGCATTATACCAGTGATGGATTTATAGAGGAGAGTATTAAAGGAAAATCGCAGCAGTCTTCCGCTAGGTATACATGTAGGGAATTTGGGGGATAATTATTGTGCTTTTCGGGCTACGCGTTTCATGGGTCCTCTGCAGCCTGCTTTTATTTTATGCTGTTTTATCATTGCCTAATGGGATAGAAGTAGAGAGATTTATGTAGGATGTTAAAGGTTCCCCTTAGACAGTGCTTGTATCTCAACAGTCCCTGTGACCCGAATCCTTTATTAACCGGTTCCCCGACCAGCCGCCGCAGTTATACTGCGGCAGGATGGCTCCCCTGGGCGAGCTGTCGTAGCTATACGTTGGCTCTTAAAGACACTGTAGCAGGTGCATGCGCGCCCACAGCGTGTCCCCAGAGCCAATGCGAGTGCCCGGAGGGAGCGATGACCGGCGAGAACCGGGATCTGTAAACACACAAATCCCGGTTCTGTCAGGGGAGAGGAGACAGATCGTGTGTTCCTACTAAGCGAGAACACCAATCGGTATCCTCCCCTTGTCAGTCACATCACCCCACAGTTAGAATCACTCCCTAGGACACAGTTAACCCCATGATCGCCCCCTAGTGTTAACCCCTTCCCTGCCAGTGACAGTTATACCGTAATCAATGCATTTTTATAGCACTGATCGCTGTATATATGTCACTGGTCCCAAAAATGTGTCAAAAGTGTCCAATTTGTCCTTCGCAATATCGCAGTCCCGTTGATCGCCGCCATTACTAGTAAGAATAATAAAAATGCCATAAATCTATCCCCTATTTTGTAGACGCTATAACTTTTGAGCAACCCAATCAATATAGGCTTATTGGGATTTTTTTTATTACCAAAAATATGTAGAAGAATACATATCGGCCTAAACGGAGGAAAAAAATAAATATATTTTTTAATGTGGGATATTTATTATAGCAAAAAATAAAAGATATTGTGTTTTTTTTTTTTTTCAAAATTGTCGCTCTTCTTTTTTTTTATAGCGCAAAAAAATTAAAACGCAGGGGTGATCAAATACCACCAAAAGAAAGCTATTTTGATGGGGACACCTGATGTAAGGGGGGACTCTGATGGGGACACCTGATGTAGGGGGGGGCACTCTGATGGGGACACCTGATGTAAGGGGGGACTCTGATGGAGATGCCTAATGTAGGGGGGCACTCTGATGGGGACACCTGATGTAAGGGGGGACACTGATGGGGACACCTAATGTAAGGGCGCATTCTTGATGGGCACATCTGATGTAGGGGGCTCTCTGATGGGGACACCAGATGTAAGGGGGCACTCTGGGGACATTCAATGTAAGGGCACACTCTGATGGGGACATCTGATGTAAGGGGGCACTCTGATGGGGACACCTGATGTAAGGGTCCACCTTTGATGGGGACACCTGATGTAGGGGGAACTGTTACGGGAACACCTGATGTAAGTGGGAACTCTTGATGGGGACACCTTAAGTAAGGGGGAACTCTTGATGGGGACACCTGATGTAAGGGGGTACTCTTGATGGTGACACCTGATGTAGGGGGAAAATGTGATGGGGACACCTAGTGTAGGGGATACTCTGATGGGGACAACTGATGTTAGGGGCACTGTGATAGAGAAAAGATATGTAAGAGGGCACACTGATTGGGATACCTGATGTAAGGGGGAACTCTGACAGGGACACCTGATGTAAGGGGGGACTCTGATGGGGACACCTAATGTAAGGGTGCATTCTTGATGGGGACACCTGATGTACGGGGGAAATGTGATAGGGACACTCTGATGAGGACACCTGATGTAGGGGGGGCACTCTGATGGGGATACCTGATGTAAGGGGGGACTCTGATGGAGACACCTAATGTAGGGGGGCACTCTGATGGGGACACCTGATGTAAGGGGGAACTCTTGATGGGGACACCTGATGTAGGGGGGAACTGTTACAGGAACACCTGATGTAAGGGGGAACTCTTGATGGGGACACCTTAAGTAAGGGGGAACTCTTGATGGAGACACCTGATGTAAGGGGGTACTCTTGATGGTGACACCTGATGTAGGGGGAAAATGTGATGGGGACACCTAGTGTAGGGGATACTCTGATGGGGACAACTGATGTTAGGGGCACTGTGATAGAGAAAAGATATGTAAGAGGGCACTCTGATTTAGACACCTGATGTAAGGGGGAACTCTGACAGGGACACCTGATGTAAGGGGGGACTCTGATGGGGACACCTAATGTAAGGGTGCATTCTTGATGGGGACACCTGATGTACGGGGGAAATGTGATAGGGACACTCTGATGAGGACACCTGATGTAGGGGGGGCACTCTGATGGGGATACCTGATGTAAGGGGGGACTCTGATGGAGACACCTAATGTAGGGGGGCTCTCTGATGGGGACATCTGATGTAAGGGGGCACTCTGATGGGGACATCTGATGTAAGGGGGCACTCTGATGGGGACACCTGATGTAAGGGTCCACCTTTGATGGGGACACCTGATGTAGGGGGGAACTGTTACGGGAACACCTGATGTAAGGGGGAACTCTTGATGGGGACACCTTAAGTAAGGGGGAACTCTTGATGGGGACACCTGATGTAAGGGGGTACTCTTGATGGTGACACCTGATGTAGGGGGAAAATGTGATGGGGACACCTAGTGTAGGGGATACTCTGATGGGGACAACTGATGTTAGGGGCACTGTGATAGAGAAAAGATATGTAAGAGGGCACACTGATTTGGACACCTGATGTAAGGGGGAACTCTGACAGGGACACCTGATGTAAGGGGGGACTCTGATGGGGACACCTAATGTAAGGGTGCATTCTTGATGGGGACACCTGATGTACGGGGGAAATGTGATAGGGACACTCTGATGAGGACACCTGATGTGGGGGGGGACTCTGATGGAGACACCTAATGTAGGGGGGCACTCTGATGGGGACACCTGATGTAAGGGGGAACTCTTGATGGGGACACCTGATGTAAGGGGGGACACTGATGGGGACACCTAATGTAAGGGTGCATTCTTGATGAGAACACCTGATGTAAGGGACCACGCTTGATTAGGACAGCTGATGTACGAGGCACTTTGATGGGCACATCTGATGTAGGGGGCACTCTAATGGGGACACCTGATATAAGGGGGCTCTCTGATTGAGACCCCTGATGTAAGGGTCCACCTTTGATGGGGACACTTGATGTAGGGGGAACTGTTACGGGAACACCTGATGTAAGGGGGAACTTTTGATGGGGACACCTGATGTAAGGGGGAAATTTTGATGGGGACACCTGATGTAAGGGGGAACTTTTGATGGGGACACCTGATGTAACGGGGTACTCTTGATGGTGACACCTGATGTAGGGGGAAAATGTGATGGGGACACCTAGTGTAGGGGATACTCTGATGGGGACACTTGATGTTAGGGGGCACTGTGATAGAGAAAAGATATGTAAGAGGGCACTCTGATTTGGACACCTGATGTAAGCGGGAACTCTGACAGGGACACCTGAAGAAGAGGGCACTCTGATGGGGACACCTGATGTAAAGGGGCACTCTGATAGTGACATCTGATGTAAAGGGGCACAGATTCTCTTTAATAATGGTTCCCAGATCATGACACTGTCTGATAGACTGTAAGTAACTCACACAGTGTTGACATTACGC
This sequence comes from Lithobates pipiens, assembly GCF_037356315.1. Taxonomy (NCBI): domain Eukaryota; kingdom Metazoa; phylum Chordata; class Amphibia; order Anura; family Ranidae; genus Lithobates; species Lithobates pipiens. The sequence goes on along the minus strand of NW_027507685.1, from coordinate 261,443,107 downwards.
CCCCTGACTTTTTTTTTGTTGCACCCCCAGACCAGGTAGGCTAGATCCGGCCCCGCTTGTCATGCAATTTAACAATTCCAAATTGCATGACAAGTCGCACCCCATTGCCGGTAATGGAATTGTTTTTTATTACCACGACTCATGTCACAGCGATAATGAAAAAGGTCCCTGCACTACTTTTTATCTATTTCATAGCGACTTGCATAGACTTCTGTTAAATGAAATCACAAGCCGCAATGAAAACGGCAGTGCAAATGTGCGGCTTTGAAATTGCGCAGGAGCAGCGAGATTTCAAAACCGCACCGGTATAAACGGGGGGCTTAGAGTGCAGCCCTGCTGTATCTGGTGTGAATGGGCCCTAAGAAGTTTCTAGTACATAGTTACATAGTTGACCGTTAAAAATAAATGTTTTAGACCCCTTTGACACTGAGGGCGTTTTAGCAGGCGCCTGCAATCCGTCCTCAAACTGCTGCTCCATTGTCTCCAGTGTGAAAACCCGAGGGCTCTCGCACTGGAGCGGTGCGCTGGCAGGACGCCAGGAAAAGTCCTGCCAGCAGCTTCTTTGGAGCGGTGTGTTTACCGCTCCTCCACCGCTGCTCCACATTGAAATCAATGGGGCAGTGCTGCAATACCGCCGGCAAAACGCTGCAATATTGCGTATTGCGGGCGGTTTTAACCCTTTCTCAGCCTTATAACGTGTTGGACCAATTTGCTTCAATAGCAAAACCAATCCTTCCTGACCCCCAAAGACAGCCGGATACTTATCGGTGACAAGGGTTAGGCCAATGGTTAAGGTCTTCATATGCCGCGTACACACGAGCGAATTGTCCGGCGTACTTAGTCCGCCAAAACGCATTTCGATCGTGTGTGGGCTTCAGCGGACTTTTCCAGCATAAAGTCCGGAGGACTTAGAAAGTAGTTTTGCACTCCACTCTTTCCGCCGGACTTGGGTTTCAGCGGACAATACGTTCGTCAGTATGCTAGTCCAGCGGACTAAGAATGACGCATGCTCAGAAGCAAGTACGAAAAAAGGAAGCTATTGGCTACTGGCTATTGAACTTCCTTTTTCTAGTCCCGTCGTACGTGCTGTACGTCATCGCGCTAGCAAACGCCGGACTTTCTGTGTGTCCGTGTGTGGCCAAGTCCGTTCGGTAGAAAGTCAGCCGGATTGTTTGCCGGACTAAGTACGCTGGACAATTCGCTCGTGTGTACGCGGCATAAGGGCTCCCCAGTTGGCTCCTACAAGTTTATGAGATTTCAACATCTGAGAAGCTTTTTTTTATATTTGGACTTCGTCTACCGGGTTTGCTAAAGAAGATCTGGAAACGCCGCAACTTCTCATATTAAAATTCCAATTCCAGCCTTTTAATCAGATGAGAATTGTTCGTTAAGGAAGTTTCCATGGCTGGGTGAGACTCCATTATTGCCTCTAGTCTTTCCTATACAGTTGCGAAATTTCCGTAATAGTAATTAGACCTCTGTGTATAATTTTGCCGTGAATACAGCATTAGGTTTCCTCGCGAGCATATGTTTCCCCGTGAAATGGTTTTGGCATGTGGCACTTTGCGGAGAAGCTGTGCCATCTTTGGTTTATGAGGTTTTTTTGCAACTTACATTAAGGTAATTCATTTTCTCCAAATGAGGATCAATGCGGCTCGTTAGAGGAACCGGCTTCTTGCGCGACGAGGAAATTTGCATCAACCGCGATAATCTGTTTCACAAGTGGCTGGAGCCAGGAGCCTGAACTGTGCAGTTCTGATTATTTTAATTTTTTTTGGGGGGGATTAGTAGCCGGATCTGTCATCGTAACAAGTTGGGTGAATGAACCGCGTTCGCTTTAGAAGCCTTTCACATTTTAGTTTCTTGGTTGGCCGAGGAAAGTGGAGGTCCTCTACTTTTGTAATCCAAAGGGGAACAAAAAAAAAAAAAAACAGATAGGGAGTTCAAGGCCCAAAAAAATAGTGACAGGCAGGGGTGGACTGACCATTGGGGCACTCGGGGCACTGCCCGAGGGCCCCATGTTACTAGGGGGCCCCATCAGGGTTGCCAGCCTTAATAAAACCAGGGACAGTATGTAAAAATCTGTGTTTTTTTTAAAAAATCCCAAGATGCCCCGCCTCTCCAGTACCTTTTCAATGTGTGTATGTGTATTCTGTGTGTGTCTGTGTGTGTATACTGTATGTGTGTGTATACTGTGTGGCCCGATAATCTCCTATTGTCTGGGGGCCCCATAATCCTCTATTGCCTGGAGGCCCCATAATCTTCTATTGCCTGGGGGCCCCATAATCTTCTATTGCCCGGGGGCCCCATAATCTCCTATTGTCTGGGGGCCCCATAATCTCCTATTGCCCGGGGGCCCCATAATCTCCTATTGCCCGGGGGCCCCATAATCTCCTATTGCCTGGGGGCCCCATAATCTTCTATTGCTCGGGGGCCCCATAATCTCCTATTGCCTGGGGGCCCCATAATCTTCTATTGCCGGGGGGCCCCATAATCTCCTATTGCCTGGGGGCCCCATAATCTTCTATTGCTCGGGGGCCCCATAATCTCCTATTGCCTGGGGGCCCCATAATCTTCTATTGCCCAGGGGCCTCATAATCTTCTATTGCCCGGGGGCCCCATAATCTCCTATTGCCCGGGGGCCCCATGAGTTGTCAGTCTGCCCCTAGTGATAGGTAATCTCCGCCATGGCCAGTCCCAAGCCCGTGCTACGAAAAAGTAGGAGAATTGGGTGTTGGGACAGCAAAACAGCCCCGTAAAAAAAAAAAAAAAAAAAGTGACAATGGTTTATGACACAAAATCAAAACCTAAAATGAACAATCTGATTTATGGACCCAACCACCCAATTATGTTATATATTAATGAGCCAAATCTGAAACGTACATGAGCTAAATATGAACCTCAATCCTCAAATTTCATGCATAATAATAATAAGACAACAAAATCACGTATATCCCTAAGCCCCTTGTACATACGGTCGGAGAATCCGTCGGAATGTGTCCTATCGGACCATGTTGTCGGATAATCCGACTGTGTGTGGTATGCATCGGGCTGATTCCATCTGAATATCCGTCCGACTCAATTTTCCAACATGTTGGAAATATTTCCTGACCAACTGGTTCGATCGGACATACTCCGATCATGTGTAGAGAATTTTGATCGGACCAAGTGCCACGCATGCTCAGATCAAATTCCTACATCAAAGCTATTGGCTACTAGCCTGAATGTAGTCCCATCGTAACGAAATTACGTCATCACGTTCTGAACGATCGGATTTTTCGCCAACTTTGTCCGACCGTGTGTATGCAACAGTTTCGGACAAGATCCAAAGGACAAAATCCGACGGGCAAAATCCGACGGATTTGGTTGTCGAAATCTCCGACCGTGTGTACAGGGGCTAAGAGAGGTGGACTGAACACATCCCAGGCACAATTGCAAACCTACCAAGACATGGCCGTCCATCTAAACTGACCGGGCCGGGCAAGGAGAGCATTCATCAGAGAAGAGCCTAGAGGTCCATGGTAACTCTGGAGGAGCTGCAGAGATCCACAGCTCAGGGGGGAGAATCTGTCCACAGGACAACTATTAGTCGTCTCTCCACAAATCTGCCCTTTATGGAAGAGTGACAAGAAGAAAGACATTGGAGAAAGAAAGTCATAAGAAGTCCTGTTTGTAGTTTGTGAGAAGCCATGTGGGGGAGGGGGCAGCAAACATGTGGAAGAAGGTGATCTGGTCAGAGGAGACCAAAATTCTACTTTATGGCCTAAAAGCAAAACGCTATGTGTGGGGGAAACTAACACCGCCCATCCCCCTGAACACACCATCCCCACCGTGAGACATGGTGGTGGCAGCTTCATGTGGTGGGGATGGTTTTCTTCAGCAGGGACAGGGAAGCTGGTCAGAGTTGATGGGAAGATGGATGGAGACAAATACAGGACAATCTTAGAAGAAAACTTGTTAGAGTCGGCAGAAGACTTGAGACCGGGGCGGAGGTTCCTCTTCCAGCAGGACAACGACCCGAAACATCCAGCCAGAGCTACAATGGAATGGTTTACATCAAAGCATATTCATGTGTTAGAATGACCCAGTCACAGTCCAGACCTAAATCCCATTGAGAATCTGTGGCAAGACTTGAAAATTGCTGATCACAGACGCTCTCCATCCAATCTGACAGAGCTTGAGATATTTTACAAGGAAGAAGAATGGGCAGAAATGTCCCTCTCTAGATGTGCAAAGCTGGTAGAGACACCCCCAAAAAGACTTGTAGAGAAAGGGGGTTCTACAAAGTATTGACTCCGGGGGGCGCCATATAAATGCCCCTCCCCCACACTTTTCACATATTTATTTGTATCATTTATCATTTTCCTTCCACAATCATGTGAGACTTTGTGTTGGTCCATCACATAAAATCCCAATTAAATACATTTATGTTTTTGGTTGTAACATGAGAACATGTGGGGAATCTCAAGGGGTATGAATACTTTTTCAAGGCGCTTTATTTAGCAATCAGGAAGTGCTTTGTAACCCGATGTCCAGTAACTTTTTTTTTTTTTTTTGTGCAGTGGATTTTTTTTATTTTTTTCAACCTGATAATTGGGTTATGTTACCATTTTTACATATCGGTGCATCTCGGTGTTCTTTGGAGATTTTCGGACACTGCACTGCATGATCCTTTATTTTCTTTTATTTTTTTTTGCGTTTTTTCTTTTTTTTTTTTTCTTTTTCTTTTTACTTAATTTTGTACATTAACAATAAAATAATTGTAAGTTCTGAAAACTCTTTTCACTTTTAAGAGCCGGTACAGCGAGCGGTAGAAAAAAAAAAAAAAGAGCTGGCATGGAGCAAGTTTAATTGCCTGGCAGACGGCACGGGTAAGTTTCGCTCTTCTCCACAAGTTAAATCGTCTTTAAAAAAGCAGCAAAGCAGTAATCAAAAGAAAAAAAATCGGGATCAAAATGACCCTCGGGTTATTCACCTTGGTAGCGGCGAATTTAATATCCTGATCAAAAGCGATCTGGCGTGGAAAAAAAAATATTCGGGAGACGGCGGCGGGTGCGTGCAACAACCCCCGTGACCTTACGTGGCGTGGCTTATCTCCCACCACGAGCCGAACACACTCATCAGGAAAAGAAGAAGAAGAAAAAAAAATAAAAAAAAAACAGCCAACCGGCCAAGACTATCAATATTTCAAATAAATAGCGCTCACACCGCACTGGATGCCAGGCCAATAATCTGACATTTGGTTGTTTCTTGATATCTCTGTGAAAGTAATAAAACAATAATCAAAAGACGGAGAGGCATCAAGGCCGACCTCAAAGCCAGCGGCATGCTCCAGCCGCCGGAAGAAAAGCATTTGTAAAGCAACGGGAGGCCCCCGAATACTCTCTGTTCCCTTAAAATTGGGTCTGCAAAAGCCCAGAATCTCACTCAAAGGGAAAACTAATCTTTTCACATTTTTAAGCCCTAGATTTATATAAAAAAAAAATGAGATTAATAGTAATATATCTTTTTTTTTCCCCAGAGAATAGGTGCAGGAACTCCCCCCTTTATGAGTTACCAGTGGCGTCGGTGGGGGGGGCTGACGAGGGCGGAAGCCCAGAGTGTGTCCCCAAAAAAAAGCCCCGGATCTTGGGCATGCACAGTTCTGTTATTAGCCCCCCCCCCCCGAGCCCGGGAGCTGCCGCCGCCGCCGCCGAGTGGGGACCGATCTGACCCAAGCGCGGCCGAGTGACACGGCACTGGAGACTGCAGGGCCTATGATGGACGTCCCGCTGGTCCAATGCGGGGATCGCGGGGGGGCGTGTGACGTCCGTCATAGGCGCTGCAGGCTCCAGGAAGTCAGGAAATTACAATGCAGCCGCCGCACCGATGTGAGAAGATCCCCACTCGGCGCTCGGGTGGGGCGGCTCTCCTCTCCTTTCGTGTGTCATGGCTCTGGCTGCCTGGAGTGCCTGGCCCTGCCGTCTACTCTATGGGCCTGCCGCACACTATGGCTGAGCTGCAGGAGGAGGAGGTCACGTCACCTGAATCAGGTAGGTCAGCGTATCATGCCAATGTGGGTCAGTGTATGTCAGGTAGGTCAGTGTGGGCCAGGTAGGTCAGTGAATGTCAGGTAGATCAGTGTGGGTCAGGTAGGTCAGTGAATGTCAGGTAGGTCAGTGAATGTCAGGTAGGTCAGTGTGGGTCAGGTAGGTCAGTGAATGACAGGTAGGTCAGTGTGGGTCAGGTAGGTCAGTGTATGTCAGATAGGTCAGTGTGGGTCAGGTAGGTCAGTTTAGGTCAGTGTATGTCAGGTAGGTCAGTGTGGGTCAAGTAAGTCAGTGTATGTCAGGTAGGTCAGTGGGGGTCAGGTAGGACAGTGTATGTCAGGTGGGTCAGGTAGGTCAGTGTGGGTAAGTTTGGGTCAGGTAGGTCAGTGTATGTCAGGTAGGTCAATGTGGGTCAGGTAGGTCAGTGTATGTCAGGTACGTCAGTGTGGGTCAGGTAGGTCAGTGTATGTCAGTGTTTTGGCAGCTAATGAAACACATATTTAGAGCCTGATGCTCTAATTGGCTTCAAAAAAGGGTGCGCCCCTGGGCTCACCCACTTATGTGACAATAGTGAATTAATATTCGCTATTGTCTTCCTGATTCTCCTCCCGGCCAATAAGGAAGCAGTCCCTGAGACCCAATTGGCCAGGGGGTCTTAGGACTCCCAGTTAAATCACGTCCCTGTCAGGACCCACTTCCATCTCGGCCTGGAGGAGAAGCACCGGGGCAGGGAGCTGCAGCCCGGATCCATGTCTGCCTGATCTGCCTCCTTCCAAAGGTAAAAAGTCACATAGTTATGTAGAAAGAATGATCCGCATTCCAGTTGTTGCTCTTAAAATGTCTTCATTTTATTGAATAGCCACAGTGAACAAACACTGATTAAATCAGTTGACGTGTTTCAGCCTATAAGGCCTTAGTCATAACCTTATGACTAAGGCCTTATAGGCTGAAACGCGTCATGAAACCACATTCCATCTCCTGCAGGGAGGTTTGGCATTGGTATGCCACCCCCACAAACAATGAGCACCAGCCACCACTGCCCCGCCCCCCAGCAACAATAGGCCCTCCAACAAAAGTAGATCCCCACACAATAGACCCCCCCAGCAACAATGGATCCTCCACAACAAAATACCACCCCAGAAACAATAGTCCCCCATCAGCAACAACAGATGTTCCAGCAGCCATAAGGGCTGCCATCTGCTTGGGATTCACCCAGACAGTCCGAGTTTTGAATCATCAGTTTGCCTGAAACCCGGACACTTTCAGACCGGACTGTGGCTTCCCTCTATGCAGGCTTCCTGCCTATGACAGGAAGTGGCCAGTGTACAGGGCTGCTCACAATGCAGGGCATGGCAAATTTAAGCATCTTTTATGGGCACAGGAATGCTTTTGTTTTATGTAACCATGCCCCTTTAAGACCCTCCCGCTGTTAATGCAATTTGGTCACACCTATTGTTCACCATAGTGTGCGCAGAAACAACAGACCTCTCCTCCCTGACTTGTTCATTCTCCGACTTAGTTGGGGTAGGCTGAACACTTTGGTGGGGGTGGGTCAACCACGCCTCTTGACCTTTGACCTCTGGGGACACGCCTCCTGACCTTTGGAGCAGGTCCCTATTCCAATCCCTGAGTCCTAACCTTGTTCTTCTAGGGAAAACCCTAACCCTCTAACCCTAGCCAATTTTTGCTGGGAAAGATCTACTGTTAGGGTTAGGGGCTTAGGGTTGGCGCATTGGGGTTAGAGGGTTAGGGGGTTAGGGTTGGCGCATTAGGGTTAGGGTTAGAGGGATAGGGTTAGAGGGTTAGGGGGTTAAGGTTGGCGCGTTAGGGTTAGAGGGTTAGGGTTAGAGGGTTAGGGTTAGGGGGTTAGGGTTGGCATGTTAGGGTTAGGGTTCGAGGGTTAGGGTTAGGGGGTTAGGGTTGGGGTGTTACGGTTAGGGTTAGGGTTAGAGGGTTAGGATTAGGGGGTTAGGGTTAGAGGGTTAGGGTTGGGGCGTTAGGGTTAGAGGGTTAGGGTTAGGGGGTTAGGGTTGGGGCGTTAGGGTTAGGGGGTTAGGGTTATAGGGTTAGGGGGTTAGGGTTGGCGCATTAGGGTTAGGGTTAGAGGGTTAGGGGGTTAGGGTTGGGGCATTAGGGTTAGGATTGGGGGTTAGGGTTGGGGTTAGAGGGTTAGGGTTGGGGCGTTAGGATTAGGGTTAGAGGGTTAGGGTTAGGGGGTTAGGGTTGGGGCATTAGGGTTAGAGGGGTAGGGTTAGAGGGTTAGGGTTAGGGGGTTAGATCTCTCCCAGAAAAACTTTACCCCCAACCAGCAACATAAGACCCCCATCCAGCAACAATAGATCCCCACCAGCGACAATAGACCCTCCAGCATTCAGCACTCCTTGCCATTACATACATCAATTACTGAATTCCCGAAACTGCGTTTCCCCCGCATTCCCGCTGAACAAAAAAAGCCCTGGGTTTACTACTTGAAGACCGAGCCTTTTCTGATACTTTTTGTTTACATGTAACAATCAGTATTTTTTTTTGCTAGACAATTTCTTAGAACCCGCCAAACATGACACATTCTCTTTCAAGCAGAGGCCCTAGAGAATAAAATGGTGGGTTTTGTCACTTGCCACTCTGTATGTCTCCCCAATAGAGTCCTCTTTTACATCAGGTGTCCCCAGTAGAGACCCCTTTTACATAAGGTGTTTCCAGTAGAGTCCCTCCTTACATCAGGTGTCGCCAGTAGAGTCCTCCTTTACATCAGGTCTCCCCAGTAGAGTCCTCCTTTACATCAGTTGTCCCCAGTAGAGTCACCCTGTAGATTAAATGCCCCCAATAGAGTCCCCTTTTGCATCAGGGGTCCGCAACAGAGTCCCCCTTTACATCAGCTGTCCCCAGTAGAGTCCTCCTTTACATCAGTTGTCCTCAGTAGAGGCCCTCATTTACATCAGATGACCCCCCAGTAGAGTCCTCCTTTACATCAGCTGTCCCCAGTAGAGTCCTCCTTTACATCAGTTGTCCCCAGTAGAGTCACCCTGTAGATTAGATGGCCCCAATAGAGTCCCCTTTTGCATCAGGGGTCCCCAATAGAGTCCCCCTTAACATAAGTTGTCCTCAGTAGAGGCCCCCTTTACATCAGATGACCCCCCAGTAGAGTCCCCCTTTAAATCAGATGTCCCCAGTAGAGTCTGTCTTTATATCAGGTCCCCCCAGCAGAGTCCCCTTTTAAATCAGGTGTCCCCAATAGTCCCCTTTTACATAAGGGGTTCCCAATAGAGTCCCCTTTTACATCAGTTGTCCCCAGTAGAGTCCCTGTTTACATCAGATGTCCCCCCTTTTTGATGTACCGTGTAAACTCTGATTAAAAAAAATGTACAAAAAAAAAGCCACATCCAAAATGCATCATAATTTAGCCACATCCACTGTGGTCACCATCTTCTTGGTAGGGGCCCCAGTGCATTACTTTGCCCAGGGGCCCATGATGCTATGAAGGTGGTACTTCCCATAAGAGGCTCCTGGTACCTTTATTGGGTTGCCAGTTTTAAGCTTCCTGACACTCTGCATGTCTCCTCAATATAGTGTCCTTTTACATCAGGTGTTTCCAGTAGAGTCCCCCTTTACATCAGGTGTTTCCAGTAGAGTCCCTCTTTACATCAGGTGTCGCCAGTAGAGTCCTCCTTTACATCAGGTCTCCCCAGTAGAGTCCTCCTTTACATCAGGTCTCCCCAGTAGAGTCACCCTGTAGTTTAGATGCCCCCAATAGAGTCCCCTTTTGCATCAGGGGTCCCCAACAGAGTCCCCCTTTACATCAGTTGTCCTCAGTAGAGGCCCCCTTTACATCAGATGACCCCCCAGTAGAGTCCTCCTTTACATCAGCTGTCCCCAGTAGAATCCTCCTTTACATTAGTTGTCCTCAGTAGAGGCCCCCATTTACATCAGATGACCCCCCAGTAGAGTCCTTCTTTACATCAGCTGTTCCCAGTAGAGTCCTCCTTTACATCAGTTGTCCCCAGTAGAGTCACCCCATAGATTAGATGGCCCCAATAGAGTCCCATTTTGCATCAGGGGTCCCCAATAGAGTCCCCCTTTACATAAGTTGTCCTCAGTAGAGGCCCCCTTTACATCAGATGACCCCCCCAGTAGAGTCCCCCTTTAAATCAGATGTCCCCAGTAGAGTCTGTCTTTATATCAGGTCCCCCCAGCAGAGTCCCCTTTTAAATCAGGTGTCCCCAATAGTCCCCTTTTACATAAGGGGTTCCCAATAGAGTCCCCCTTTACATCAGTTGTCCTCAGTAGAGTCCCCCTTTTAATCAGATGTCCCCAGTAGAGTCTGTCTTTATATCAGGTCCCCCCAGCAGAGTCCCCTTTTAAATCAGGTGTCCCCAATAGTCCCCTTTTACATAAGGGGTTCCAAAAAGAAGTCCCCTTTTACATCAGTTGTCCCCAGTAGAGTCCCTGTTTACATCAGATATCCCCCCTTTTTGATGCACCGTGTAAACTCTGATTTTAAAAAAAATGTACAAAAAAAAAGCCACATCCAAAATGCATCATAATTTAGCCACATCCACTGTGTGCCATGGCACACTATGCACACCACAGGTCACCATCTTCTTGGTAGGGGCCCCAGTGCATTACTTTGCCCAGGGGCCCATGATGCTATTAAGGTGGTACTTCCCATAAGAGGCTCCTGGTACCTTTATTGGGTTGCCAGTTTTAAGCTTCCTGACACTCTGCATGTCTCCTCAATAGAGTCCCCTTTTACATCAGGTGTCACCAATAGAGTCCCCCTTTACATCAGGTGTCCCCAGTAGAGTCCCCTTTTACATCAGGTGTCCCCATTAAAGTTCCCCTTTACATCAGGTATCCCCAGTAGAATCCCCCTTTACATCAGATGTCCCCAGTAGAGTCCTCCTTGACATCAGGTGTCCCCAGTAGAGTCCTCCTTGACATCAGGTGTCCCCAGTAGAGTCCCTCTTTACATCAGGTGTCCCCAGTAGAGTCCCTCTTTACATCAGGTGTCCCCAGTAGAGTCCCTCTTTACATCAGGTGTCCCCAATAGAGTCCCCCTTTACATTTGGTGTCCCTAGTAGGGTCCTCCTTGACATCAGGTGTCTCCAGTAGAGTAGAAAAAAAGAGTGGGTTGCGCTAAAGAAATAAAATAAACTGAAATAAAATAATATAAATGCTATATCACCAAAATTAAATAAGTGAATATTGACATCAATCCTATGCGGAAGTATGTGCAAAAATTACAATGAGAATATCAGTATACTTATATAAATAAAATAGAAAAATCTCTCCTATGTATTAAAGAAAATACAAAGAATAATAATTAACCGGTCATGTGACAAAAAAAAAAAACACAATTGTTAAACTGTGTATGTGTTAAGGGAAATACAAAAAATATTAATTGACTGGTCATGTGACAAAAAGAAGACACTATTATTAAACAATGTGAAAGGAACACTTTGAAAAATAGTAACTTTAAAAAGTCCATATAAAAAAGTCCCAAATTGAAAAATAGTAATAGTAACTCCGCAGTGATAAAGTGATGACAGACTCCCCCAGTCCAGGGTATTTCAGGATGGATAAAAAGATAAGGGGACTTCTCACAGCTCCAACCAATCCCTCACATCAGCGACCATAAAAAAGATATAAGGCTCGCAATAGTGTAAAACTAAACACTTTAATAAAGCAAATTAAAAAAAAGCCGATTGCGCACTTACATAGCATCAGTGAACAAATCGCATATAAAACTCGAGCCGGTCGGTCTCGATACACAACGCCCGATACTTCCATGACAAACACGCGAATCGGTGACGTCAGGGCGTCGCTCCCCCCATACGTGTTTCGTCACTAGGGGACGTGGTCACGGGGTACGGGCGGCGTCCTGACGCACCGCTTAAATAGTAAACAATAACCAAGCCTCGGTCTGACCTCCGGAAAATGAAACGGAAAATGCCATCTTGGTCTGGGGAAAAACACTATCTAATACTATGGAAAAAAACAGCCCAAATAGCTAACAATAGGATAAAAACAAAATATAGGTTATTAGACATCTAAGCCCGATCTGTGCACATTAAGTGCCGATGGCAACACAAATCAGGTAAAAGGTAGAAAAAAAACTTATCCGAAAAGGACTCCTATAAAGATTCATTTAAACAATCAAAATTGACAGATACAGTTAAATTAAAACTAAAATTAAAAGAATTAAAAATAAAAATCCATCATTAAAGGGAGATCAAATCTACCCAATTAATTTTAATGGGACATATGTACAATAAGCACTAAACTGACCCACACAGGATAATATACCACATGGGTGGTCCGCAACAAACCGGAAGTCAGACCATTAGGCAATATCATGCATAAAAAACATTGATTTTATATGCACAAACACCCAAAATATAATAAAAATACACAAAAAACAGAAAAAACTCTTGAAATTATATAAACATTGGAAGTTAAAAAGTAAAAATAAAAATAAAAATAATCTCCAGTAGAGTCCTTCTTTACATCAGGTGTCCCCAGTAGAGTTCCCATGTACATTAGGGGTCCCAAGTAGAGTCTTCTTTTACATCAGGGGTCCCCAATAGAGTCCCCCTTTACATCAGTTGTCCTCAGTAGAGTCCCCCTTTACATCAGCTGTGCCCAATAGAGTCCCCTTTTACATCAGGGGCCCCCAATAGAGTCCCCCTTTACATTAGTTGTCCTCAGTAGAGTTCCCCTTTACATCAGCTGTGCCCAATAGAGTCCCCTTTTACATCAGGGGTCCCCAATAGAGTCCCCCTTTACATCAGTTGTCCTCAGTAGAGTCCCCCTTTACATCAGCTGTGCCCAATAGAGTCCCCTTTTACATCAGGGGCCCCCAATAGAGTCCCCCTTTACATTAGTTGTCCCCAGTAGAGTCCCCCCTTTACATCAGATGTCCACAGTAGAGTCCCCTTTTAAACTAGGTGTTCCCAATAGTCCCCTTTTACGTAAGGCATCTATTGGGGACCCCTTATGTAAAAGGGGACTATTGGAAAGACCTGATTTAAAAGGGGACTCTGCTGTGGACATCTGATGTAAAGGGGGGACTCTACTGGGGACACCTAACGTTGTCCCCATTTTCACTTAGGGGTGTGACTTTTGTTGCCAGCGGTTTAGACATTAATGGCTGTGTGTTGAGTTATTTTGAGGGGACAGGAAATTTACACTGTTATACAAGCTGTACACTCACTACTTTACATTGTAGACAAGTGTTATTTCTTCAGTGTTGTCACATGAGAAGAGAGAAGAAAAGATTTACGCAAACGTGACTGAGGGGTGTACTTACTTTTGTTAGATACTGTGTATATATATATATATATATATATATATATATATATATTTTTCCATTATATATTTATTATATTTCTAGACATATATTATATATATATATATATATATATATATATATATATATATATATTGTAAATCCCATTGAGAATCTGTGGCCAGACTTGAAAATTGCTGATCACAGACGCTCTCCATCCAATCTGACAGAGCTTGAGATATTTTGGCAAAGAAGAAGAATGGGCAGAAATGCCGTCTCTAGATGGGCAAAGCTGGTAGAGACACCCCCAAAAAAGACTTGCAGCTGTAATTGCAGAGAAAGGCGGTTCTACAAAGTATTGACTCCGGGGGGCGCTGCCCCCCACACTTTTCACATATTTGTAAAAATAAAAATAAAAAATGAAAAACAATTTACTTTTGTGAGATACTTGTACTTGTAACAAACCGTTCCATACAAATACAACTCACTCTTTGTAGATTGCAGTATATAGATATGTGTAGGTGTCAATTCTTATCTGGATATTGTTTTTAATTTTATATGCCATAAACGTTTGTATGTTTTATTATAACCTTTGTTTTGTACTGGCGCCTCTACAAAAGTTCCGCCCATAGTTCCAGTTTTGTAGTCTGTTTTGGGATGTGGCACCATTACGATTAGGCATTCTGGGCATTCCGATAGACTTTCAAAGGTGTGAATGCAGTCTCAGAGATAAACGAAAGCCTCGCACACACGATCGGATTTTGCGCAGACAAAACCTCAAACTTTTGTCCGAACGGGTGTGTGCCTGGTTTTTGCCTTGCGTACAAATGGCAAGGAATTGTCGGCCAACAAACACGAACGTAGTGACGTGCTGCGTGGCTTTTCAGCTCTTTAGCGCCACCCTTTGGGCTCCTTCTGCTAATTTCATGTTCAGTAGAAGTTTGGTGAGTGTTGATTTGTGCTTTTCATTTTGTGCTTTTCAGTTTGTTTCTGAACGGGCCGTTCGTCAACCAGCCTTGTTCCGGAATCGGAGGAGATAACGTGTTATTTATTATTGGCCTTGGAGTTCTTGCTTTGACCCAAGTCCGGTCCAGGAACAGGGGGAGGAGGAGGAGTTACGGCGGAGTTACGCTTACCACGTCAGTTCCGGGTTGCCTACGGTGTTTGGAACGCAGTTGGAGCGCACGCTGCGTATCCACCGAACGAGACCCGCTGTTGAAGTGGAATTCGCACAAAAAGGGCTCTATCCTAAGGGGACTTAAAAATACTAGAGCCATCTATTTAAACAAGAAAAAACCCGGTACATTGCCTAGGGCGATTGTCATACTCGAGACGGGTGTTTTTTGTGTTTTGTTTTTCCTGGGACAGAGAGCCATCAGCGTTTTTTTTTTTTTCCACAGTTGTATTTTACTGTATACTTTTTAGTTTGTTTTTTCTGGTTTAATACCGGAGTTTGGATCAATAACATATGGAATCTATGTAAAGTAGATCCCGTGGTGGATTGTATTTCCAAATTTTTTAATTATTTTTTATTTCTTATTATATGAAATTTGTTTCTTATTGTTTTTTACTATTTTTGTGGAAATAAACTGTTTTTGATACGGATTACACTATGGAGACTATAATTTCTTTCCTATGAGGGTACAAATGGAATCTCTTTTTGGATACGAATGATCATAAAACACACGGGTCAAGGAGTTGGATATCGTCAGATTGGATCTAAAGGCGAATTACCCCTGCAGGGGTGAATTCTTTTGGTGAGTGGGGTACCTTGCGGGGGAGCACGGAAGTCACTTTGAGGATTGCACAAGAAGCACCAAAGTCAATTTATGAACATTCATTGTTGGATTTGCACTACTGAAGACTTTTTGGATAGTCGGACACTAATTTTTTATTTTTATTTTTATTTTTATTTTTATTTTTTATTTTCTATTTGTATATGTATTTTTATTTTTTATATTTTTTTATATATATATTTTTTTTTTGAGGGCCATCATAACACATTTTTTATTTACATATATATATATATACTTTTTTCACAGGTGTATTTTTTAGCACATATGGTTGAAAGTTTTCGATTTTGGATATGAATTGTGTCATATAATTTGCTGTTTTCATATAGTTCCTGTTTTTTCCACTTGCACTTTTTAATGCACTTTCACTTATATATATATTCATTAGAGTTTGTATTTTCATATTCATTTCCCACATTCAGTAATTGGAGTATATTTTCACAGTCTTTTCTCACTTGACTTGGGATAACCCCATCTTAGCACCAATGCGATTTTAAGGATAAATCGCACCTAGTACGATTTTTCTTATTCGGTGTTTTCTCTTCACAGGATTTATTTATGATCTATTCGGGATTATATTGAGGTTTCAAAATAAGGTCCCAAATAATCACACTTTTTATTGTCGCATCTGAGTAGCATTAGGGAATCTGTGCGATTGTATGCGACTTTGGTAGAAGCCACTTGTATGTTCTTTCTTGGTTTGGACTGAAATAAGTGGGTTTTAAAGGATCTATTGCCCTCCGTAAGGAGGATTTATCTTCATTTGGGTGTGATTGGATATATGAAAACTATTAGTGGTGAAATAGATTATTCTTATTTGACTTTTTGGCATTTTTCAATTTTTTTCTTCTAAAAATACATCTGTTTCATTAATGAGAATTAATATCTGTTCATGTTAAATAGGTAGCGCCAGTTACCCCGGTTGTTAGATTGTTTTTATTCTTGGACCAAAAATTGGTTGCTTTATTAATGGTGACCAATTATGTCATATGCCTTTGCTGCGGGAGCTCCAGGAGAATAATCCGGATGATTTTCAGAATTATCTCTGGAAGACGGACCCCTGCTTTCCCCAACTTTTGGCATTGTTGACCCCCCCTATATTAACCACTTGCTAACTGGGCACTTAAACCCCCCTCATGCCCAGACCAATTTTTAGCTTTCAGCGCTGTCACACTTTGAATGACCATTGTGAGGTCATACAACACTGTACCCAAATGAAATTTTTATCATTTTTTTTCACACAAATCCAGCTTTCTTTAGGTGGTATTTAATCACCACTTGGGTTTTTTATTTTTTGCTATACAAACAAAAAAAGACAGACATTTTTGAAAAAAAATCCATGTTTCATAGTTTGTTATCAATTTTTGAAAACGGGTAATGTTTCTTCTTCTTTGATTTACGCCGATGCGTCTGCACTGATGGGCACAGATGGGCTACACTGATAGGCACTGATAAGACAGCACTTATGGGCACTAATAAGACGGCACTGATGGGTCCTGATGGGTGGCACTGATGGTAGGTGCTGCTGGTGGGCACAGAAGCCTCTGCAGAGGCTCTCCACGATCGGAACTCATATCCTCCTCACGCTACCAGCGACACTGATAGTCACAGATAAGGTGACACTGGTAGGCACTGATCAGGATGGGTGGCACTGATGGATGTCACTAATGGGCACTGATAGGTGGCACTGGTGGGCACTGATAGGTGGTATTGATAGACAGTACTGATGATGAGGCACTGATTGGTGGCACTGTGGGCACTGATTGGTGGCACTGTGGGCACTGATTGGTGGCACTGTGGGCACTGATAGGTGAAACTGTGGGCACTGATAGTTGACATTGTGGGCACTGGTAGGTGACACTGTGGGCACTGATAGGTGACACTGTGGGCACTGGTAGGTGACACTGATAGATGGCACTGGTGGGCACAGAAGCCTCTGCAGAGGCTCTCCTTGATCGGGACTGATGTCCCTCTCAGAGCCGCCGGTGATCCTTTTTTTTTTCTCCTTGCGCTACCAGTGTGAGGAGAAAAAATAGCCGATTACTGGCTCTGTTTACGTCACATGATCAGCTGTCATTGGCTGAGAGCTGATTACATGGTAAGGGGTCGGGATCAACCCCTTACTCCGATCTGTGATCAGCCGAGTCTCATAGACTCACTGATCACAGGGCACGCCGTGCGCCCACCCTGCAGAGGGTGCGCAGGCCGCTCAAGCATGGGAAGATGTCCATGGACGCCCTCCTGGCAAATTAGGTCGACGCTGCAGCCGTCTTTCGGCTATATCGCGGATGGGAAGTGGTTAAGATGCAGGACACATGCATGAGGCTTTTCCCCTATATTAAAGTGGTTGTAAACCCTTACAAACCACTTTGACCTACAGGTAAACCTAGATTAAGGCTTACCTGTAGGTCCAAGAAATATCTCCTAAACCTATACCGTTTAGGAGATATTGGCCCGAAGACAGGCACCGCTGTCTACGGCGCATGCGCCGTAGACAGCGGCGCGCAGGCGCACTGAGCGCGGCATTTCCAACAATGGAGCTGCCGCGCGTGTTGGCTCCCGTGCGCATGCGCGGGAGTGACGTCATTGCGGCTCCGCCGAATGACAGCGGCGGAGCTGCGAGACCCCACCGAAAAGATGGATGCGCCGGACTACAGGGGACAGCGGTGACTTCGCTGGCTCCTGTGTCAGGTAAGTGACACATAATGGACTACTATGCGATGCGATGCGATGCATAGTAGTCCATTATGCTTTGCCTTTGCAGGGAATGAAAGAGGAAGTAATACTCATCAGGGTTTACTTCCTCTTTAAGAAGCAGGGCACATGCATGAGGCTTTTATTTTACTTTTTGGCTGAATAATAATGATATGATTTGGTATATTTTCTATATTTTTGGATGCATAAAATGCACTTTATGGTTAATTTCTTTTGGCAGATAGCATGTCTAATTTTATTTGTTTTCTTTTTTTTAATGTACAATAAAAAAAAAATTGTGTAGAATAATACTTGGCTGTGCGTTTTACTTCAAATGACAGTTTGGGAGTCGGCAGTTACATTTAAAAAAATACAATGTTATAAATACAATAAAAATAAATACAATGTTAAATTGACAAGAGACACCAACATAGTTGTATCTTTGATCTTAAAAACTCCAGGATAATGTGGTGTTGTGGTAACTTGTCGAAAAAAAAAAAGAAAAAAAAAAAAGAAAAGCATAATATTATTCTTGATATCACTAGAAAAAAAAAAAAAGCCTTTGAAAATGACTTTTCAATAACTCCATCAGTATCACCAGCAAAGCAGCTTCATTATTATCTGGTTATAGAAGAAGAGAATTGTTGCGCTTCATTTCCAGATTTCAGAATTTTACGCGTCACCAATGTTAATTCTCCATTACGAACGCTCGTTTACAAGACCGACCGCTTCCGGCTCGTCCTTGCTTCCCTATCATGCGCGTTTTGTACTTTGGACTTTTCTCCGACGGACTTGTGTACGCGTGCTCGGGAAAAATCCGACAACAGACATTTTCCCCGCGGGAAAATGTTAAAACCTGCCATCCGACATTTGTCTGCGGAAAATCCGACAACAATTGTCTGATGGAGCGTACACACGGTGGGATTTTCCTCCAACAGCCCGTCGTCACACAATTCCCGTCGGAAAATCCGATCGCGCGTACGAGGCTTTAGAATGAATTCAACCTGATTCAATACGGACACTCCCAGAAGACCGCATTACCTTCCTATGAAGGTGCTTCAGCCTCCCTCTCTCTCTTTGCATTGCGGTGGCAAGGATTGTAGCAGATGATCTTTTTGCCGATTCCGCAAAATGAAACATTCGTTCTGTTAATATTTTTTTTTTTTTTTGTTACATTGTATCTGTCTAGTACGAGTCTTAAAATATCATCAGATAAATATTCTCTGTCTCAGGGCTGTCAAGGATTGAAGAGAGAGAATATCTTCCAACGGTCTCAAGGTTGTGGAAGAATTTTGCAGGTCTTTGTTTTTTTTTTTTTTTTTTAAAGTCGACTTCTGAATTTCTTTCTTTTTTTTTTTTCCCCCTTTTCAAAGTTTTATCAATGCAGAAGAAAAAAAAAAAAAAAAGTTTGAAAAAAAAGGATTCTCTGGGAATTGCGGTCTTCTCTCGCCCGTGTTCCCGTTGTTTAATTGTCTTTAGGTCGGTGTTGGTCTGGAGGTATCTTTCACGGTTCTGTATGTCGGCGCCTGTGGCGGTTTTCAGTTTCCGGCTAATAATGGCCTTGCTCTGTTCATTAATTCCAACAGCAACGAGCGCAAAGCGGGACGATCGGTGTCTAGGAAAGAGAATAACTCAGACAAGCAAAGCAAAGGAGACAACGCCACCCATAAAGTCTACTGAATTCTAGGTTGTCTTTATTAAAAGAGCCCAATTTATTAACCACTTCAGCCCCGGGAAGGTTTTACCCCCTTAATGACCAGGCCGTATTTTATTATTTTTATTTTTTTTTAGATTGTGAAAGATAATGTTACGCCGAGTAAATTGATACCCAACATGACAGGTTTCATAATTGCGCCCTGCTCGTGGAATGGCGATAAACTTTGACACTTAAAAATCTCCATTGGCGACACTTAAAAATGTCTACAGGTAAAAAAAAAAAAAAAATGTCTACAGGTTACCAGTTTTGAGTAACAGAGGGGATCTGTTGCTAGAATTATTGCTCTCGCTCTAATGATACCTCACATGGGTGGTTTGAACACTGTTTACATATGCAGGCGTGACTTACGTATGCGTTCACTTCTGTGTGCGTGTGTGGTGGGATGGGACGCTTTAACCACTTGCCGACCGCCGCACGCCGATGTACGTCCTATTTTTTGAAGAGGAATATCTCGTAACGGCAGCAGCTGCTGCCACAACCGAGATATCCATCTCTTCAGGCGGCGGTCGGCTGTACCATAACGGTGGTCTCCGTGGCGGATTCACCGCGAGATCACTGCTATCCGCGGCGGGAGAGGTGCTCCCCCCCCCCTCCCGCCGCCCTCCCGCACCTTCCGCCACTTACCGGAGCCGTCGGTAGCGGCGGAGGCGATCGGGTCCTTTCATCTGCTGGGCATAGAGACAAGTGAGGCTAAGATGGCCCCCACTCGTCTCTATACCATAGGAGGGCGGAAGCGACGTCAAAACATCACTTCCGCCCATACCTCTAAAAGGTATATTTTTTTAAAATGTCAGATTTTCTTTTTTTTTTGTTTTTTGTTTTTTTGTTGCATTTTAGCCCAAATATGAGATCTGAGGACTTTTTGACCCCCCCAGATCTCATATTTAAGAGGACCTGTCATGCTTTTTTCTATTACAAGGGATGTTTACATTCCTTGTAATAGGAATAAAAGTGATCCATTTTTTTTTTTTAAAACAGTGTAAAAATAAATAAAATCAATTAAAATAAATAAGAAAAAAACAAAACATTTTTTAAAAACACCCCGTCACGATGAGCTTGCGCACAGAAGCGAGCGCATACGTGAGTAGAGCCCGCATATGAAAACGGTGGTCAAACCACACATGTGAGGTATCGCCGTGATCGGTAGAGCGAGAGCAATAATTCTAGCCCTAGATCTCCTCTGTAACGCAAAAAATGCAACCTGTAGAATTTTTTAAATGTCGCTTATGGAGATTTT
This sequence comes from Lithobates pipiens, assembly GCF_037356315.1. Taxonomy (NCBI): domain Eukaryota; kingdom Metazoa; phylum Chordata; class Amphibia; order Anura; family Ranidae; genus Lithobates; species Lithobates pipiens. Next base: position 261,422,352 of record NW_027507685.1, on the reverse strand, counting down.
TGAGGCTAAAAGTTTGACGCCATTCCACGAATTTTGAAGCGTGACATGTTGGGTATCAATTTACTCGGCGTACCATTATTTTTCACAATATAAAAAAAAATTGGGCTAATTTTACTGTTGTCTTATTTTTTTATTCAAAAAAGTGAATTTTTTCCAAAAAAAAGTGCGCTTGTAAGACAAATACGCTGCACAAATACGGTGTGAAAAAAAGTATTTCAATGACCGCCATTTTATTCTCTAGGGTGTTAGAAAAAAAACAATATAAAATGTTTGGAGGTTCTAAGTGATTTTCTAGCAAAAAAAAAATTGTTTTAAACATGTAAACACCAAGTCTGAAAAAGAGGCCTGGTCCTTAAGTGGTTAAATTGAATTTTTTTTTTATTTATTTTACTTTTTATTTTTATTTTTTACACTGTCCGTTAAAATAATATATATATATATATCACTTTTATTCCTATTACAAGGAATGTAAACATCCCTTGTAGTAGAAAAAAAGCATAACGGGACCTCCTAAATATGAGATCTGGGGTCAAAAAGATGTCAGATTTCATATTTACACTTAAACACAATGATTTAAAAAAAGTATTTTTTATTTTTTCAATAAAATATATTTTTTCGCTTTTAAGGCCATTGGGTGGAAGTGACTTTTATCGTCGCTTTCGTCATCCAATGGTATGGAGCAGAGTGGGGGGGGCCATCATTCCCTCGATCGACTTCATGCCTCTGAGGGGAAAGGAGCGGATTGTCTCCGCCTCTACCGACGGATCCGATGCTTTCCCTTCTGAGGTAACGGGCATCTCTCCTGCCACCGATAAAAGTGATCTCGCAGGGGGCGGTCCACTTTAAGATAAAAGTGGTCGCCGTAGAGACCACTTTTATCTGAAAGCGGACTGCCCGCCATTTTTTTTAAATACTGGGGTTATGGCACCTATCTGCTGCCATAACAACGGTATTCAATGTCAAGGTACCGATGTATAATCACGGCGGTCGGTCTGGAAGTGGTTATTGTCATCCCAGTCTTGGTCCGTAGAGGTCAATATTGAGTTGGCCCACCCTTGGCAGCTATAACAGCTTCAACTCTTCTGGGAAGGCCGTCCACAAGGTTTAGGAGGGTGTCTATGGGAATGTTTGACCATTCTTCCAGAAGAGCGTTTGTGAGGTCAGGCGGTGATGTTGGGCGAGAAGGCCTGGCTCTCAATCTTCTCTCTTATTCATCCCAAAGGTGTTCTGTCGGGTTTGGGTCAGGCGAGTCAAGTTCTTCCACCCCAAACTCGCTCAGCCATGTCTTTATGGACCTTGCTTGGTGCACTGGTGGGCAGTCATGTTGGAACAGGAAGTGGACATCCCCAAACTGTTCCCACAAAGTTGGGTGAATTAAATTGTCCAAGATGTCTTGGTATGCGGACGCCTTCCCTTCACTGGAACTAAGGGGCCAAGCCCAACCCCTGAAAAAAAAAACCCACACAGTAAACCCCCCTCCACCAAATGATTTGAACCACTGCACAAAGCAAGGTCCATAAAGACATGGAGGAGCGAGTTTGGGGTGGAGGAACTTGACTAGCCTGATGAGTTCTGACCTCAACCTGATAGAGGCATCTATCTGAAAAGTGAGGCACCAGGGGCCTGTTTAGACACCTAATACATCCTGCTGCAGGAAAGGTAATAAAGGGTCCTATGATGGGAGTAAAGGGCCCCGGGATCAGTGGGAAGGGGGCCGGGAGGGGGCCCTTTACGATTTCTTGCATTGGGGGCCCTGAAGGTTCTAGTTACACAACTGAGTGACACTATTGTCACCATCAGGTGACCCACCTTGAGAAATACCAGGCAACCATCGCTGGAGTGCATGTAGAAGTAGCTGTAATGCAAAGAAGTTACAGGAGATCAGCAGCAATAAGATGTAACAAATGATTTAGGAATGATAAAAACAAGAATTGTTTTTTTTTTTTTTATTTCAAATTTTTTTGTGAAGAGCAATGCTTTAGCAAACCAGTTGTCATCCAGTTAGGGTTTACAAATAAAGGGGTTGGGAGCCTGCTCCCCAGCCAGGTCTCAAAAAAAAAAGAGGGGCAAATGGACTACAGTAGGTGCCGCCAATATTGTGGTTCCTGGCGACGGGCTTCTCTAACCAGCACGATCCCGTCGCGCTGGTTTTCGCGTTGGCTGCAATAGGAAAATGTCAAATTTTCCTATAGTAGCGAATGCGAGAGATAAGCGACAATGTCGCCTCTCTAATAAGACCAGCATGCCTTCAGGGGCATACCACTCCCTTAGGTCTGGTAGGGATTTTAAGGGGAACCCCCCACGCCGAAAAAACGTTGTGGGGGTCCACCCGAAATCCATACTAGACCCCTATCCGAGCACGCAGCCTGACCGGTCAGGAAAGGGGGTGGGGACAGGCGAGCGCCCCCCCCTCCTGAGCTGTACCAGGCTGCATGCCTTCAAAATGGGGGGGTGGGTTCTTTGGGGGAAGGGGGGCTCCCTGCGGCCCCCCACCTCAAAGCACCTTGTCCCCATGTTAATGAGGACAAGGGCCTCTTCCCAACAACCCTGGCCATTGGTTGTCGGGGTCTGTGGGCAGGGGGCTTATCGGAATCCGGGAGCCCCCTTTAATAAGCGGGCCCCCAGATCCCGGCCCCCCACCCCATGTGAATGAGTATGGGGAACATGGTACCCCTACCCATTCACCTGGGGAAAAAAGTGTTAAGTGTCTTCTTCCGACTCCTTTGCGCTCTCCGGTGTCTTCTCCGTGCTCTCCGACGTCTTCTCCCACTCTTTCCAGTTCTTCTTCTGGGCTCCTCCGCTATCTCCTTGCAGTTCTTTTACTAGCGGAGGAGCCCGGTCTCTTCCATCCTTCTTCTGTCTTCTTTCTTCTTCCAATGTTGACACAACGCTCTCTCCCACTGTAATGCCGTGTAAGTGCTGCGCGATCACTTATATAGGAATGGGGTGTGGTCACCGGGTGATGTCACGCGGTGCCCCCGCCCCTTATGACGTCATATGCCCCGTAGCCTGACGTCATATGCGGTGTGGCCACCGTGTGACATCACCCGGTGACCACGCCCCATGCCTATATAAGTGATCGTGCAGCGCTCACACGGCATTACAGTGACAGAGAATGTTGTGTCAACATCAAAAGAAGAAAGAAGAGGGAAGAGGGAAAAAGGACGGAGGACAGAGGAGACAGGGCTCCTCCTCTAGTAAAGTAGCTGCAAGAAGATAGCGGAGGAGCCCATAAGAAGAACCAGAGATCGCAAAGGCATCGGAAGAAGACCCCCGAAGTCGAAAGAAGACGCCTGTATCTGTCCAATAAATTACTTTGAAAACCTGTGTTGTGTGTTTTTTTATTTATTAACACTTTTTTCCCCAGGTGAATGGGTAGGGGTACCATGTTCCCCATACTCATTCACATAGGGTGGGGGGCCGGGATCTGGTGGTCCCCTTATTAAAGGGGCTCCCGGATTCCGATAAGCCCCCCGCCCTCAGACCCCGACAACCAACAGCCAGGGTTGTCAGGAAGAGGCCCTTGTCCTCATCAACATGGGGACAAGGTGCTTTGGGGTGGGGGGGCCACAGGGCGCCCCCCTTCCCCCAAAGCACTGACCCCCCATTTTGAAGGCATGTGGCCTTGTACGGCTAAGGAAGGGGGGGCCGCTCGCCCGTCCCCAGCCCCTTTCCTGACCGGCTGGGCTGCATGCTCAGATAGGGGTTTGGTATGGCTTTTGGGGGGACCCCCACACCGTTTTTTCAGCGAAGGGGGGTTCCCCTTCAAATCCCTACCAGACCTAAGGGCCTGGTATGCCTCTGGAGGGGGAACCCATGGCAGTTCTTTTATTTAAAATTTGGCATGGCTAGGGCAGGACTTAGGGTGGTGGGGGCCCCTGGGCTTGAGTTACTTTCGGGCCCTACCTTCTATACATTACCGTATTTATCGGCGTATAACACGCACCGGCGTATAACACGCACCCCAAGTTTAGGAGGGAATTTTAAGGAAAAAAAGCATTTAGGAATGCACTTTTTTGAATAAAAAAATAAGACACCAGTAAAATTAGCCCAATTTTTTTTTAAATTGTGAAAGATAATGTTACGCTGAGTAAATTAATACCCAACATGTCACGCTTCAAAATTGCGCCCGCTCGTGGAATGGTGTCAAACTTTTAGCCACAAAAATCTCCATAAGCGACATTTAAAAAATTCTACAGGTTGCATTTTTTGCGTTACAGAGGAGGTCTAGGGCTAGAATTATTGCTCTCGCTCTACCGATCGCGGGGATACCTCACATGTGTGGTTTGACCGCGTTTTCATATGCGGGCGTTACTCACATATGCGTTTGCTTCTGCGTGACGGGGTGTTTGTAAAAAACTTTTTATTTTCCTTATTTATTTTAATTGATTTTATTTATTTTTACACTGTTTAAAAAAAAATAAAAAATGTGTAAACATCCCTTGTAATAGAAAAAAGAATGACAGGTCCTCTTAAATATGAGATCTGGGGGGGTCAAAAAGTTCTCACATCTCATATTTGGACTTAAATGCAATAAAAGAAAAAATGACATTAAAAAAATATACCTTTAAGAGGTATGGGCGGAAGTGACGTTTTGACGTCGCTTCCGCCCTCCTATGGTATAGAGACCGCGTGGGGGCCATCTTAGCCTCACTCATCCCCATACCTAGCTAGGAAGAGGACCCGATCGCCTCCGCCGCTACAGACGGCTCCGGTAAGCGGCGGAGGGCGGCGGGAGGGGGGTTGGCACCTCTCCCCCCGCCGATAGCGGTGATCTCGCGGCGAACCCGCCTCGGAGACCACCGTTATCAACGACCGGCGCCTGAAGAGATGGATATCTCGGTTGTGGCAGCAGCTACTGCCTCAAAAATCGGACGTACATCGGCGTGCGCCGGTCGTTAAGTGGTTAAGATTCATACCAAATACAGTGCCTGGTATTCAGTTCGGATCCCCGCACCAGTGTGAACCCGGTGTTCTGCCGTATAGTGTCCGGCCATGATATAGTGTCCGCCCCGTACTGCGCATGCGCAGTACGGAGCAGACGAAGCTTCAGAAAATCTCCGAAGCTGAACGGCGCCTGCGCCGTGAGTGGAGGTGGTAGCCCCACCATCCAAGCGGACATAGGGTTGTGAATATTAGAGGGCCCCTCGCGGGCGAGCTTTGCTCGCCACGCTTCGGGCTCGGCCTCGCTGCGCACGGCTCTTTTATATTCCTACTCTATGTCAATCTTGGATAGTGGTTATAGAACCTGGACTCACCGCGCAGGCGCCGTTCATCCTTGGCAATTTTCGGAATCTGTGTTGCTGTGAACTGCGCATGCTCAGTACACAGCGGTCACTATCGGATTGGGGGACCTTATATGATAGGACACCGGCCTCAATGTCAGCGATGCTTGTCGCTCATCGGGAAAGGAAAAAGAAACATTTTTTCTTTCCCGATGCGAGCCGGCTCGGCGATGGCTCCCGCGACGGGGCTCGTAGGTTGTCAATCTTGCCGATAAAAGCAGCGAGGTTGACACAATATCGCGGGCACCTACTGTATCTCGGTACAGTACCATGAGGATAAATTCAAATATATGAGCAATCGTAAAAATAGTACAAAGGTTTATGGATGCATAACACACTCGTCACGTGCATGCTCCTGACGAGTGGCGCATCAGCCACGAAACGCGTAGAGCTATTTGTTGCCGTGCGTTTACCTATTCTTACCCTTGTCCAGTTATTATTTGATCCCTACCTCATCTGGCTCAGCGAGGCCATAGGTCCTGCAGATATTACTGTGCAACATTGATTTTATCCAAGCTTGTCCATGTTGAACTATGGAATTTTACAATGATCATATCTGAGATACCATTGTCATTAAATTGTTTAATGTTTATTATTATGTTTATTCATTTACCATTAATACCAGTGGTTATGTCTTTCGATGTCCCTGCTGTCACTATTGTTATTATAGTTACCATGTTGTATATTTTATTCGATAATAACAATGTATTATACTGCTATGTGAATAAAATTCCCCTGTTCAACTGGTATTATGTTTTGCTATCATGTGCCTCATATAAAGTCCCACCTTTCTTGTCCCCCCTCCTCTATATAACAAAGATATCAATGGTAAATTAAAAACATGGGTGACAGTCCATGCGTATCACCAAGATAATACTCCCCATACGAGGAAGATCACAGTGGGATAGTTGATCACGGACAGCATTTCAACTAGTTTCGAGGACTAGGCCGCTTCATCAGGAAGGTATCTGCAATTTGATTGGCACATGATCAATAACAATGGAATTAATTACATATAGAAGAAAAACAATGAGCAATTGTTTCACCCACCTTCACTCCACCTTTTTGGCTATGGTGCTGTACCGAGATAGTCCATTTGCCCCTCATTTTTTTTGGGGGGGGTGAGACCTGGCTGGCCGGGGGACCCGGCTCCCAACCCCTTTTATTTCTAAATTCTTTGGATGATGGTACAGCCTCTGTTTGATCTTGTTTATTCATTATACTGACTGTAGAGGCCTTCCCATAATTAAAAAAAATAAAAAAATAAATAAAAAAATAAAAATAAAAATAAATAAAAAAATGTAACTATTATGTAAAGGAATAAAAGATTGCACACTTCCATATATCAATTAAACATTTGCAAAAAAAAAGAAAGTTATTATTATTAGAGAAAATTGCAAACACAGTGAAAAATAAGCGATGGAGCTCCATATACATAATATTTCATGACGGAGGTTTAATCACTCGGTGTTATAGCTGAATAATAATTTTCATTTGCTCCGTGCTTTACATCAAACGCTGTAGGTAGTCTAAAGAGAAGCGTAATTTTCCATAGCCAGGCAATCAATAATAATGTCAGCAAACATTTCATTAATTAGTACATGTCAAGTGCGCGTTCATTTCAAATGTTTATGGTAAAATGCAGCAATTTCTATGGCATTTCGATTCTGACTAATATGATCACCAAGCTGAAGGCTAATAAGATATTAATGAAAGAAAATGGATTTGAAAGCAGAACCCTTGTGGATTTGCGCCGACTGATCAATAGAAACTTTTTCCTTAATTAAAAAGTTACAAAACTATTAAAAGGAGGGAAGCACTTATTATGCGCGGAGAATTCAATGTGGACGTTTTCCAGCATCCTGGGCAATGCTTAGTAGTCAGTTTGACTTTATTCGCTGTTTGGTACTTTCAAAGAGTTACGAGTATCGCCACTCTGATAAATATGCAAATACTAAGTACCATCATCCACAAATCTTAAGCCCCATACACACGGTCGGACTTGTACAAACTTTCCCGTGGACTTTTGTACAAAGTGTGTTGTCCACAAGTTTGTATTGCATACACACGGTCGGACTTTTTGACAACAAACACGAACGTGGTGACGTCACAACGTACGGACGCCACTTCAAAAGAGGACGTTCAATGACTCCAGCGCCACCTTTGGTCAACTTCTGTATTGTAGTCTGATCGTTTGCAATGGTTCTGAGCATGCGTGTTTGTACCTTGTACAAAAGTCCGATGCTTTTGCATACACACGGTCGGACTTTGCTCCATCGGACTTCTGTTGTCAAAAAGTTTGTCCGTTCGCAGAGCCAACAAAAGTCCGATGAAAACAGAAAAAGTTTGTCCGATGGAGCGTACACACAGTCGGATGTTGCTCCAAAACAGCTAATTTGCATGTTTGTTGTCAAAAAGTCCGACCGTGTGTACGGGCCTTTAGATATATCGAGGAATTTGGTATGGGGGTATTGGGGCAGCCATTCACGCTAGCCTCCTAGAACCAAACCCAAACCAAAAAAATGTTATTTGGACTATACCGGTACTTTAAATAAATAAATAAATAAAATAAAATAAAAGAGAAATAATAATTATTACCACAAATCTTAGATATCGAGGAATTTGGTATGGGGGTATTGGGGCAGCCCTTCACGCTAGCCTCCTAGAACCAAACCCAAACCAAAAAAATGTTATTTGGACTATACCGGTACTTTAAAAAAATAAATAAATAAATAAATAAAATAAAATAAAAGAGAAATAATAATTATTACCACAAATCTTAGATATCGAGGAATTTGGTATGGGGGTATTGGGGCAGCCCTTCACGCTAGCCTCCTAGAACCAAACCCAAACCAAAAAATGTTATTTGGACTATACCGGTACTTTAAAAAAAAAAAAAAAGAGAGAAATAATAATTATTACCACAAATATTAGATATCGAGGAATTTGGTATGGGGGTATTGGGGCAGCCATTCACGCTAGCCTCCTAGAACCAAACCCAAACCAAAAAAGTGTTATTTGGACTATACCGGTACTTTAAATAAATAAATAAATAAAATAAAATAAAAGAGAAATAATAATTATTACCACAAATCTTAGATATCGAGGAATTTGGTATGGGGGTATTGGGGCAGCTCTTCACGCTAGCCTCCTAGAACCAAACCCAAACCAAAAAAATGTTATTTGGACTATACCGGTACTTTAAAAAAAAAAAAAAGAGAAATAATAATTATTACCATAAATCTTAGATATCGAGGAATTTGGTATGGGGGTATTGGGGCAGCCCTTCACGCTAGCCTCCTAGAACCAAACCCAAACCAAAAAATTTTATTTGGACAATACCGGTACTTTTTATTTAAAAAAAAAAAAAAAAAAAGAGAAATAATAATTATTAAAATTTACTAATGTTTAATAAATGCATAAAAAGAGAAAGAACAATACACAGAACATCATTATTAAAATCATGGTACACCCCAGAACCTTTATCATTTACAGATACTCAAAGAAGAGTTCAGTTCTAGTGGCATACAGAAGTCTCCTCTACTAGTTTCGTGGGAGCACCCGCTTCTTCAGGAGGATAGCTATATAAATTGTATTAAACAAGATACAGACCATTAGCAAACAGCCAGATAATATATAGAAAAAAAATCAAAAAAAAAAAAACATAATTTGAACAATAAATATACATCATCACATAATGGGGGATAAGGAAATTAACTCACCCAAAATTCAAAAAACAGAGCTTTCTGACTAATATGATCACCAAGCTGAAGGCGAATAAGATATTAATGAAAGAAAAATGGATTTGAAAGCAGAACCCTTGTGGATTTGCACCGACTGATCAATAGAAACTTTTTCCTTAATTAAAAAGTTACAAAACTATTAAAAGGAGGGAAGCACTTATTATGCGCGGAGAATTCAAGGTGGATGTTTTCCAGCATCCTGGGCAATGCTTAGTAGTCAGTTTGACTTTATTCGCTGTTTGGTACTTTCGAAGAGTTACGAGTATCGCCACTCTTAAATATGCAAATACTAAGTACCATCATCCACAAATCTTAGATATATATATATATATCGAGGAATTTGGTATGGGGGTATTGGGGCAGCCCTTCACGCTAGCCTCCTAGAACCAAACCCAAACCAAAAAATGTTATTTGGACTATACCGGTACTTTTTATAAAAAAAAAAAAAAAAAAAAAAGAGAAATAATAATTATTAAAATTTACTAATGTTTAATAAATGCATAAAAAGAGAAAGAACAATACACAGAACATCATTATTAAAATCATGGTACACCCCAGAACCTTTATCATTTACAGATACTCAAAGAAGAGTTCAGTTCTAGTGGCGTACAGAAGTCTCCTCTACTAGTTTTGCGGGAGCACCCGCTTCTTCAGGAGGATATCTATATAAATTGTAATAAACAATATACAGACCATTAGCAATCAGCCAGATAATATATAGAAAAAAAAATCAAAAAAAAAAAAAAACATCATTTGAACAATAAATATACATCATCACATAATGGGGGATAAGGAAATGAACTCACCCAAAATTCAAAAAACAGAGCTTTGAGAAATAACAGGATAGACGGGCCCCTATGGCTCCCCCCCTACGGCGAACATGGGGGATTGGTTAGATAGCTCTGATAAAAAGAATAAATAAATAAATACTTGGTTAATGGCTTTTAAAAAAAAAAAAGGGGGGGAGGGGAAGGAGAAAAAGGGGGGATAGGGGGGGATAAAAAAAAAATAATATATTTTTATTTTTCTCTTTTTCGCCATTGCTAAAACCAAGACTTACCAAACAAAATTATATATATATACATATATATATTAGACATGTGCATTCGTTTTCGTCCGAATGCATTTTCGTCCGAATTTCAGCTATTTTCGTTTTCGTTTTGACAAACGATAACGAAAGCACAAAATCCGAAAAACGAAAGATCCGACATAAATAAATGCTTTATTTTCGTTTTCATTGTTACAACAGTTCGGTATAGAATAGGAGATTCGACATGACTCTGACAACAATCTGTGTCTATTGAACCTGTGGTCGAATGTGCTTAACCTTACCTCTATTAGTCCAAGATTATATAGAGAAAATATTCGACAGAGAAAAAAGATTTGACAGAGAGAAAAGATTCTGCAAGTTACTGTCCTAAAAAGTGTTTGGGGACCCGGGTCCTGCCCCAGGGGACATGTATCAATGCAAAAAGAAGTTTTAAAAACGGCCGTTTTTTCGGGAGCAGTGATTTTAATAATGATTAAAGTGAAACAATAAAAGTGTAATATTCCTTTAAATTTCGTAGGGGGGGGGTTGTCTATAGTATGCCTGTGAAGGGGCGCATGTTTCTGGTGCTTAGAACTGTCCCTGCACAAAGTGTCATTTATGCAGGAAAAAAAGTCCTTTAAAATCACTCGCAGCTATTATGAATTGTCGGCTCCCGTAAAACAGAGAACACTCATTGAAAGTCATTGATAAATAAATAAATAAATAAAAAAAAAAGCGTGGGGGTCCCCCAAATTCAATTACCAGGCCCTTCAAGTCTGGTATGGATATTAAGGAGAACCCTGCCTCAAATTTAAGAAAAAATTTGACGTGGGGTTCCCCCTAAATATCCATAACCAGACCCTTCAGGTCTGGTATGGATATTAAGGGGAACCCCGCGTCAAATTAAAAAAAAAATTGACGTGGGGTTCCCCCTAAAAATCCATACCAGACCCTTTATCCGAGCACGCAACCTGGCAGGCCGCAGGAAAAGAGGGGGGGACGAGAGAGCGGCCCCCCCTCCCTCCTGAACCGTACCAGGCCACATGCCCTCAACATTGGGAGGATGCTTTGGGGGTCCGTGACCCCTCAAAGCACCTTGTCCCCATGTTGATGAGGACAAGGGCCTCATCCCCACAACCCTGGCCGGTGGTTGTGGAGGTCTGCGGGCGGGGGGCTTATCAGAATCTGGAAGCCCCCTTTAACAAGGGGACCCCCAGATCCCGGCCCCCCCCCCCTGTTTGAAATGGTAAGGGGGTACAAAAGTACCCCTACCATTTCACAAAGAAAGTGTAAAAAATGGTTAAATAAAACAAACACACTTTTGAAAAATTCCTTTATTAAAAATAAAAAAATAAAAAAAAGATTCCAGTGGCGGTAATCCACTCTTGCTATCCAGCGACGGACGATCATCTCTCCAGCGATGTCTCATGTCATCCAGCGCAGCGAATCCTCCGTCCTTCTGTCTCCGTGGAGGAGACACTGCAAGGATTCCGGCGGATGACGTTTCTTATATACGGAGGGCGGGGCCACCCGTCACCTGACCCCGCCCCCCTCTGACGCAAGGGGAAACCCGGGGTTCCCTGTGACGTAGGGGTGACCCGCACCCCTCTGATGTAACACAGGCAGGTTTCCGTTACATCAGAGGGGGGCGGGGTCACCCATACGTCACGGGGAACCCCGGGTTTCCCCTTGCGTCAGAGGGGGGTGGGGTCAGGTGACGGGTGGCCCCGCCCTCCGTTTATAAGAAACGTCATCCGCCGGAATGCCTGCAGTGTCTCCGTGGAGGAGACAGAAGAAGGATGCTGCCCTGCGCTGGATGACATTAGACATCGCTGGAGAGATGACCGTCCGTCGCTGGATAGCAAGAGTGGATTACCGCCGCTGGAATCTTTTTTTTATTTTTAATAAAGGAATTTTTAAAAAGTGTGTTTGTTTTATTTAAACATTTTTTACACTTTCTTTGTGAAATGGTAGGGGTACTTTTGTACCCCCTTACCATTTCAAACAGGGGGGGTCCGGGATCTGGGGGTCCCCTTGTTAAAGGGGGCTTCCAGATTCTGATAAGCCCCCCGCCCGCAGACCTCCACAACCACCGGCCAGGGTTGTGGGGATGAGGCCCTTGTCCTCATCAACATGGGGACAAGGTGCTTTGAGGGGTCACGGACCCCCAAAGCATCCTCCCAATGTTGAGGGCATGTGGCCTGGTACGGTTCAGGAGGGAGGGGGGGCCGCTCTCTCGTCCCCCCCTCTTTTCCTGCGGCCTGCCAGGTTGCGTGCTCGGGTAAAGGGTCTGGTATGGATTTTTAGGGGGAACCTCACGTCAATTTTTTTTTTAATTTGACGCGGGGTTCCCCTTAATATCCATACCAGACCTGAAGGGTCTGGTATGGATATTATGGGTTTTATCAATGACCTGAAGGGTCTGGTAGGGATATTATGGGTTTTATCAATGACTTTCAATGAGTGTTCTCTGTATTACGGAGATTTTAAAGGACTTTTTTTCCTGCATAAATGACACTTTGTGCAGGGACAATTCTAAGCACGGGAAACATGCGCCCCTTCACAGGCATACTATAGACAACCCCCCCCCCTATGAAATTTAAAGGAATATTACACTTTTATTGTTTCACTTTAATCATTATTAAAATCACTGCTCCCGAAAAAAACGGCCAGTTTTTAAAACTTTTTTTTGCATTGATCCATGTCCCCTGGGGCAGGACCCGGGTCCCCAAACACTTTTTAGGACAATAACTTGCAAATTAGCCTTTAAAATTAGCACTTTAGATTTTGAACGTTGGAGTCCCATAGACTTTAATAGAGTTCTAAAGTATGCTATATAGTTAGCTCCGTCGAATCTTCTTTATACATTCGACAGACACCATAAGCCTTCCAAGACAGATTTGACCGTAATTCATGTGGATTTTCGGACGAATGCAATTTTTGAACGAAAAACGAAATAAATAAAAACGAATTTCGGGAGTAACTAAATAAATTAAGTTTTCAGACGAAAACGAAATTCCGAAACGAAATATTTTACTCTGCACATGTCTAATATATATATATACCCGTTCGCAGTATACGTAGCTCCAAAGGTTTCAATGGAACTTGGGGTTGTGAATAAATAGATAAACCAACCAATCAATAGAAGGCAAGCCACGATTCCATCTATAAATAAATCAATACCAGTAACCAATTATAAAGAATTAAAGATAAATAGATAAGTCTGAGGTTAGGTGTCCTAAAGGGCATTTACCTGATAGATGCCAATTATAACCTCCGGTCAAAGGAGCCATCTGTTCTAACCTGACAACACAGCGGTCTAATGGCCGCTGTTATATGGGCTCCCCGATGTGCATCAAGCCAGGCGCCTGCCGGTGTCTTGTCTAATAACATCCTCCATTGGATAGTGTCCGCTGTGTACTGCGCATGCGCAGTACACAGCAACACAGATTCCGAAATTTGCTTAGGATGAACGGCGCCTGCGCGGTGAGTCCAGGTTCTATCCCCACTATCCAAGTGGACATAGAGCAGGAATAAAAAAGAGCCGAGCGCAGCGAGGCCGAGCCCGAAGCGTGGCGAGCGAAGCTCGCCCGCGAGGGGCCCTTTAATACTCACAACCCTATGTCCGCTTGGATGGTGAAGCCACCACCTCCACTCACGGCGCAGGCGCCGTTCAGCTTCGGAAATTTTCCGAAGCTTCGTCTGCTCCTTACTGCGCATGCGCACTACGGGGCGGACACTATTTCATGGCCGGACACTATACGGCAGAACACCGGCGGGAAGTCGGCGGCGTCTGACGTCATGCAGTCAGCGCCTCCACACTGCGCAAGTGCAGTGTAACATACACTACAGCGGAAGTGCGCAGGGGAGAATAAAGAAGAGACACCGGTAAAACCGGATGTCTCTATTCTACCCCTGCAAGCCATGGGAGAGAACAATCACATCCCAGGCCAGGAGGAGCACATGTCCGCCGAAAAGGGGGGAATTGTAAAAGGGGTACCAGAAAGAAAAAAAAAAAAAAGGAGTTTTTTTTTTACATTGTTGGGTTAGAAAAAATCCTATATAGATATAGAGAAAAAAATTCAACATTAAAGATATAGTATTATAATGATATAAATAGCATATCAAAATAATTTAGACAATAGATATATGTACACATCAGGATTATACAATATCCCAAAAATATGCAATGACGAAAGGAAAAAAAAAAAACATGATTTGCAAATTTAAAGGAAAGGAGTGGCTCAAGAAGTAATACATTAAGGCCTTTGAGTTTCCAAACCTCAATCCTATAGAAAATGTATGGAGGAGCTGAAACTTCAAGTTGTCAAGAGACAGCCAAGAAACCTTAAGGATTTAGAGAAGATCTGTAGAGAAGAGAGGAGCAAAATCCCTCCTGAGATGTGGAAACCTCATCACCACCTACAAGAAACGTCTGACCTCCGTGATCACCAACAAGGGTTTCTCCACCAACTACGAAGTCATGTTTTGCTTGGGGTTCACAAACTTATTTTACTCACTGAACTGCAACCTAATTTATAGCACTGCTTTTATGTGTTTTTTTTCTGGATTTTTGGTTGATATTCTGTCTCTACCTTTTAACCACTACAATACCGGGCACTTTCACCCCCTTCCTTCCCAGCCCAATTTTCAGCTTTCATCGCTCTCGCTCTTTCAGTGACAATTGCGCGGTCATGCTACGCTGTACCCAAATGACATTTTTATCATTTTGTTCGCACAAATAGAGCTTTATTTTGGTGGTATTTATTCACGACTCCGTTTTTTATTTTTTGCGATATAAGCTCAAAAAAAAGTGGAAATTTGGAAAAAAAACAATATTTTCTTTTTTCTATTTTAAAAGAAATCCAATAAAATCAAATTTTGTCATAAATTTAAGCCAAAATGTATTCTGCTACATGCTTTTGGTAAAAAAAAATCCGTTAAGTGTATAATAATTGGTTTGTGTGATCACGGACATATGTACGCAAATGATCATGTACATATGTGTGCAGGTGATCACGTACATATGTGTGCAGATAATCATTGGGACATGTGATTTTAGTGGGACATATGTGGGGGACATGTTTTTATTATTAGGGACATGTGTTTTTATTATTTGGGGACATGTATGTTTTGGGGACATGTGTGTTTTGGGGACATGTGTGGTGATGTGTGTTTTACACTAGACTGGTGATCAGTGAGTAAAAAGCTGTAAAAAACAGCTCATACTCACTGATCACCAGCCGGCTGCAGCGATCTGCTCTCCTCTCCTCAGCGACGACTTCCATGTGAGGAGAGGAGGAGCCGATTGCCTAGCAACCGGCTGTTTGTTTACATCACATGATGGCCGTGATTGGACACGGCCGTCATGTGATCGGGAGGGCCAATCACAGAGCCCTCCTGCCGATCTGAGATGTGCCGTGTCCGGCTGACACAAGCAAATCGAGATCGCGCCGCTGCGCGGGCACGCACGCCCGCGATCCCGCTCCTTCTGAAGGATGTTCCTGAATGTCCTATCAGAAGTAGACGGCTCCCACCCGGTCGTATATATGCATTGGCCGGGTGGGAAGTGGTTAAAATACACCAATAATAAAAAGTATTGATCCTTCTTTTCTGTGTTAGTGGGCAAACTTACAAAATATGCAGGGGATCAAATCATTATTTTCCTGACTGTATATACAGTAACTCATAAAAGTGAGTACACCCCTCACATTTTTTTAAATATTTCATTATATCTTTGCGACAACACTGAAGAAATTACACTTGTCTACAATGTAAAGTAGTGAGTGTACAGCTTGTATAACAGTGTAAATTTCCTGTCCCCTCAAAATAACTCAACACACAGCCATTAATGTCTAAACCGCTGGCAACAAAAGTCAGTACACCCCCTAAGTGAAAATGTCCAAATTGGGCCCAATTTTCCCTCCCCGGTGTCATGTGACTCGTTAGTGTTACAAGGTCTCAGGTGTGAATGGGGAGCAGGTGTGTTAAATTTGGTGTTATCGCTCTCACTCTCTCATACTGGTCACTGGAAGTTCAACATGGCACCTCATGGCAAAGAACTCTCTGAGGATCTGAAAAAAAGAATTGTTGCTCTACATAAAGATGGCCTAGGCTATAAGAAGATTGACAAGACCCTGAAACTGAGCTGTAGCATGGTGGCCAAGACCATACAGCGGTATAACAGGACAGGTTCCCCTAAGAACAGGCCTCGCCATGGTCCACCAAAGAAGTTGAGGTCACGTGCTCAGCGTCATATCCAGAGGTTGTCTTTGGGAAATAGACGTATGAGTGCTGCCAGCATTGCTGCAGAGGTTGTAGGGGTGGGGGTTCAGCCTGTCAATGCTCAGACCATACGCCGCACACTGCATCAAATTGGTGTGCATGGCTGTCATCCCAGAAAGAAGCCTCTTCTAAAGATGAAGAACAAGAAGGACCACAAACAGTTTGCTGAAGACAAGCAGACTAAGGAGACGGATTACTGGAACCATGTCCTGTGGTCTGATGAGACCAAGATAAACGTAATTGGTTCAGATGGTGACAAGCGTGTGTGGGGGCAACCAGGTGAGGAGGACTAAGACAAGTGTGTCTTGTCTACAGTCAGGCATGGTGGTGGGGGTGTCATGGTCTGGGGCTGCATGAGTGGTGCCGGCACTGGGGGGCTACAGATCATTGAGGGGACCATGAATGCCAACATGTACTGTGACATACTGAAGCAGAGCATGATCCCCTCCCTTCAGAGACTGGACCGCAGGGCAGTATTCCAACATGATAACCACCCCAAACACACCTCCAACACCACCACTGCCTTGCTAAAGAAGCTGAGGGTAAAGGTGATGGACTGGCCAAGCATGTCTCCAGACCTACACCCTATTGATCATCTGTGGGACATCCTCAAACATAAGGTGGAGGAGCGCAAGGTCTCCAACATCCACCAGCTCTGTGATGTCATCATGGGGGAGGGAAGAGGACTCCAGTGGTGACCTGTGAAGCTCTGCTGACCTCCATGCCCAAGAGGGTTAAGGCAGTGCTGGAAAATAATGGCGGCCACACAAAATATTGACACTTTTGGTCCCAATTTGGACAGTTTCACTTAGGGGTGTACTCACTTTTGTTGCCAGCGGTTTAGACATTAATGGCTGTTTGTTGAGTTATTTTGCGGGGACAGGAAATTTACACTGTTATACAAGCTGTACACTCACTACTTTACATTGTAGACAAGTGTCATTTCTTCAGTGTTGTCACATGAAAAGATAGAAGAATTTATCTCCAAAACGGGAGGGGTGTACTCACTTTTGTGAGATACTGTAATGCTCCATTATAGAAAAACACTTATGGATCCAATGCACCTAAAGACGGATTGCGATAACCCAGAGCTCCTGACACATGTATCTGTCTGATAACAAGGGCAAGATTTACACAAATGTGAGGGGTGTACTTACTTTTGTGAGATACTCTATCTATACTGCAATCTCCATATAATGAGATGTATTAGTATGGCCTATCTGTTAACACGTAATGCACATACATGTAAGCCATTTC